>NC_061493.1:21603173-21903173 GCF_022539355.2 Hippoglossus stenolepis | reverse complement strand
CAGTAAACCTGTCTGTTCCGATTGACGGGTGCAGCAGGTGCCGAACACCAAGCAACTGCCGCGCGTATTCACACACGAACCCTGTCTCCCTCTCACACACACACACACACACACACACACACTTTAAAAACAAAACTGTGGAGAAACGACTGTCCCGAGTTGGAACAACACACCAGCCCCAGACACACAGCCGATAGATCAGCTGCACGCACATGCCAACATACAGCCATAATCTGGAGCTTGGAATGCTAATACCCATGTGGTTACTTGAGACAGCACAGAACATAAAGAGGGGGGGGGGGGCTCAGCTGGGACATTACATTCAGTGAAGTACTGCTGAGTTTTAATGTTTGCCTCCTCTACCAGGATGTTTGACCAAAGATGAAAACAATGAGTGACTTCCTCAATCTTAAAGACACCTTAGAGGGTGCGATCTCTAAACTGCCAGACTGAGAAATCCAGCAGGAGACTTGCGTAGGAGAAAATACCTGTCTGAGATTCTGCAGCAGTGTAACTGCACAAGGATAATGGCAATTGTGTTTCAAGGAATCTATGCAATGGTTTTAATTAGCGTCTGTCACTTTAACAACATCACATTAAGCTTATTTATGTTTACCAGCAAAAGCAAAAGCGGAATTCCTGTCCTTTTATTGACTGACAAGGCCAAGGCTACCAAATCAGTGAGGCTATTAAATCCCTTGTTATATTTCCATCGTGGCAGATTTCAAATTATATCATATTGTTTAGGTGTAAAGCCAAAAACAGTCTCTTAGTTTACCATACACATCATTTATGCTTTGCCACTCGACTTGTTGCTGACATAATATATATATTAGCATGAATGAGATTAAACTAGGCAACAGAAAAACAATACTTACAATTGTTTAACTCCAATAATACAGGACTGAGAGAGTTGTTTTGCAGGTGAAGTCCATGTTTCTTTTTCTTGAGAGCTCAGGTAAATGAAACCAGACAAAAGGTTTCACTGGAACCTTGTTCAGCGCAGAGGTGCTGAGGAGGCAGGAGGAGCAGGGGGGATTAGGTAAACCCCAACAAATGATCCAAAGTCATCCACCATGAAGCAGGTCCAACCTCAGCAGCCGACAGATATAGCCTGGTGCTTTCCCACTAGCTCTGCTGCACCAGGGTCAAATAAATTAGTCCACGAACAGCCGAGTAAAGAAGAAAGAGAAGCAGGGAGAGAGAGAGGGAGAGAGAGAGAGAGAGGGAGGGAGAGAGGGAGAGAGGGAGAGAGAGAGAGGGAGTAGGGTATGCTGGAGAGAGACTGAGGTGAAACTGGGGTGAAAGACAGAAAAAAAATAGAGAAGAGGTGTGCTACTGCAGGCTGATACTCCTAATACCCCTACAGCAAATGCTTCTTCAAACTACTCCATGAGTCAAGACTGTGGTTCCCCAAATGTCCATTCTTGTGGAAGAGGTTTGGGACCCTTGTCTGACAGAGTTTAGACTGACGGTGAGAGGCGACACAACACTGCTTCCAAAGGGTTTGGGGCGTGCGGGCCAAAACCGGCGTGGTAACCTCATCCCACAACAGCCATGTATGGGCTGAAGAGAGCAGCCTCGATAGAGGGGCATCAGCCATAAATAGACAGGAAGCGTCAGGCTCCAAGTGCAGAGGGATCGAATCAGCTGTTAAAACTACAATCCACCAGCGTGGTGTGATCCAGACGCTGCAGGGGCTCCGACACTACAACAGCGGGACCTTAGTTAATTCAGGACTTTTAGTAGTGAGGCATTCTTCCTTAAAACAGCAATGTCATATTTGTTACATCTGCATCTACATAAATTCATACATTTTAAGTTGAGCATCATCATCACGCTTCGTGGTTCTAAAAGGCCACAAGTAACAGGTGCTTCATTGAATCTAAAATTAAAGACAAAGCGTGGAGCCTCCATATAACATATCACCACTCATGATTTAATGCCACATGACCGTGATTGTTGCCAAAGTACTTACGACAGGACATCTGTGAGTTGCACACAACAAGGTGTCTTCTGCACTGCACTCATGTCGATGTCTTCACCTTCACAAATACACATGAAAGGCAAAGTGTTAATATTTATGAAAAGTTATGCAGCTATTGTCCTTATCATCGAAAAAGGGAAGAGAGAGCAGCATGCATACAAATCATTTTTATTTTTTGAGGTTTTTTGTTAGTTTGTCAGCAGGATTACACAAAAACCACAAATGGATTTCCAAAGTTCATTTCACATAGAACGACGAAAACAGCATTGCAGTCGGTGTAAGATCTGTTTTGCACTTCCACGTATGCATTTCCATGACAAGCGCATATCAGGTAACTGGATATATGCTTTATCTGTTATAATAAACAGGTCACAAGTTTCACTCTCCTCAGGTCCTCTAATGAAAGAGAAGGAACTTGGTATTGGTTCCTATTTCTGTTTATCTGTTGTTTGTCTCCATCTTGTGGACTTGGCTCGCTACAGCAGCCGAGTAAAGAAGACAGAGAAGCAGGGAGAGAGAG
Organism: Hippoglossus stenolepis; assembly: GCF_022539355.2. Taxonomy (NCBI): domain Eukaryota; kingdom Metazoa; phylum Chordata; class Actinopteri; order Pleuronectiformes; family Pleuronectidae; genus Hippoglossus; species Hippoglossus stenolepis. The sequence goes on along the minus strand of NC_061493.1, from coordinate 21,900,666 downwards.
AGAGAGAGAGAGAGAGAGAGAGAGAGAGAGAGAGAGAGGAGAGGAGAGAGAGGGGAGAGAGAGAGAGAGAGAGAGAGAGAGAGAGAGAGAGAGAGAGAGAGAGAGAGAAGGAGTTGGGTAGACAGGAGAGAGACTGAGGTGAAACTGGGGTAAAAGAAAGAAACATTTTTTACAAGAGTGGTGCTACAGCATGTTGATACCCAGTGGGGAAATGTGCAAATTACCCCACAGTGGTTGTTGGACTAATAAATGATCTTATTATTTTATCTTATCTTGAATCTAACTGAATTAATCTTACTTTACAAGAATCACTTGATAAAATTCATCGGAACACTTTCTTTCCTCTACTAGTCTTCAAATTGCAATTCAATATTTTATCTCACAACAAATGCTACAGAGCTTTTACATGTATGAATCCATATCCGTTAGTATTTACACAATTTGTACATTTGCCGTAATCTAACATGACTACTTATATATCTTGTTCTGGATTTTATTATTTTATACACTGTTTACATTGTATACAGTATTAGCATTGTTGTTCATGTTTGTTTACTCATTTACTTTTTAACTGATGCTTCTTATTTTTACTATCCATTAGTAAAAAGTTACTATCCCTGCTCTAACACGGCTTAATTCCTCGTTAAAGGACTAATAAAGGATCTTATCAAGCATCTCATTCTTGTCGTTCCATTGACCAGGTTCATGCACCACTATCACCTGCTGCATGAACAAATCCCAGTGTTTTCCTTCTTGTGCTGTACCTACCTCCGCCTGCTGCAGATGCACATTCACACAGTTGGACCTTCTCCATCACGTTTGGGGTGTGGTACAGGGGGAGAATGTGGGCCGTGCGTGAGGACTGGAGGAGAAGGAGGACAACTGACACTGTGACATTAATGGACTCACTTATTTCCCCGAGCAGCAGCTTGCTTTGACAGGCGTACAGTAACGACAGATATGTAGTGTACTCACTCGGAGGCAGCTGCGGTGGAGGGGCAGCTGTTTCCTTTAGAGAACACTGCATGTCCACAATGAAAACCAAGGTGATATATGATATGATGTTTATAAAACCAAGACAACACATGTCCTCATATGTGATGAGACCACTGTAGATACAAATAATTAATATTCAATAAGTCACTTCATAGAGGTTAGTGCAGGTGTAACTGTGGTGGCCCATTATTTTGAATTAAAGTATTTATACCACAATGTAACAATATTACAATTCAAGAAGTAAAAGTTTGTAAGATTCAAGGAAATTAGCTCAAAAGTATCTTGATGTAACTTGAAGTATAAGTATGTGTTGAAAATATTACGAAGGTTAAAGTTTATAAGATTCAAGACAATTAGCCTAAAAGTATCTTGATGTAACTTAAGTATAAGTATGTGTTTGATATACTATATATTATATGGAAATTATTAATACCTGCGTTAAGAAGTTATTTCACTTTTATCTGTTGGTTTGTTAAAAAGTAAAAATTACACCGTTACAGGTGTAGGCCTGAGGAAGCTGGTTACCGAGGTTACAAGCAGACATGTAGCAGACATACCATTAACCGTTAGCATTAGCATTAGCAGACGGGTAGCTCCCGTTTTAAGTTTAGCAGCAAAGCAGGAACTTGAAGTACTTTCAGGTTAAGAAAGCAAACTGCTCTGGGTCGTGTTGAGGTCAGAGAACAACAGAACCAGAGCAAAACCATCAGGAAAGGTCCACAAACCAGTGCCCCACCGTTAGCATGACTAGCTTAACTAGCATGACTAGCACGACTAGCTTAAGAGCGGCATCGTCGGCAGGACTGAGGTAAGCACGTGGAATAAAACTCACCTTTTAATGTTTTTAAAACACGTGGTTCGTGTTAAAACAAGTGTTAGAAATAAGTGAATGCTACAGGCTATCAGGTAGCTAACACCTGTAGGTAGCTAGCAGGTGCAGGCTAGCTAACAGGTGCTGAGGAGTCAACACACCTGAGTGGAAAATTCTGAGTAAATGCACGTTTTGTATTTGATATTAGATCAGTTCAATAATAATTATCATATTGACATATTCTAATGAGAAAATACTCTGTAGTTCTCTACAAGCAGCATTATTAGATGTTATAATCACAGCAGGGGTCATAATGTCACCAATGTAAAGTTTACCAGGTTTGTTAATACATCTTTATTTATTCTTGAAATGAATGTGTGTGTGTTTATGGCTTTGACTTTACTTCACCAACACTAAATGAACTATTATTAAATCAACTTAACTGAAACAACACAAGAGTAATGTTGTGAATTCATCTGTGTATATACGTTTATTTGCCTTGTCACTGTAATGAACATAATATCTGCACATTACTCTTGACTCTTGAAAAGTCTTAAAAAGCACAATTCAGTTAAAAGGGTGTTAAAGTCAAATTATTATTCTATTGGATGTAAGTTAAGGCTTTGGAAGAGTTTTTATTATATGATTTTGTTGTTTTCATTCGCTAGTATTGCTGCTTGCATCTAGAAAAGTCATCACCTCATTATGAGCGACTGTCCAAAACACTTACATTATTGAGCTTAAATTTAATTAATCTTCAGTTCATTTATTGATGCTTGATTGAATAATTGTAACGTACATAGTAAATAATTCTCAGCCTTATCACAACAGTTGTTTTTTTGTGCATTCTCTGACCAGTATTTCCAGGTTTAAATTAAAGGTTTTAGATTAAATCCTTATGTTATTAAAAATGTCTTAAACTTCTTGCATTAAGTTTGATGAACACTGCAGAAACACTGTGTTTTTAAAATACTGCTTCACTTGCACTGACAAATGTTTTCTGAACAATGTCCAGATCTAGATTGTTATCCCACTTCTCTTTGTCACCTCACAAAACGATGGGATGAAAGTGAAACCAGGGCACACTGTAATAAATAAAGTATCACATAAAGAGGAAGCACTAATCAGACTTTTCACTTTCCTTTTAGAAAGGAAAGATGGAACAGCGCGGTGTCTGAGGATGGATGCCCTCCAAGTCCCAGGGAGCGTGCTGAGAGGTTTTTACAAGGTCCAGCCTAAGTATAGTCTTTGCCAACGCTTTAATCCAGCAAGTGGAGCTCAGTGTGACAGCCTGGCAGGGTAATTGGGCTGAAATTGCTAGTACACAAATCTACATATGTGAAAAGACACACATACTTGTGGACATACACTTTCATTCTGTTTCTATTGCCTTCATTTTACTTTAAGGAAATAAGTCAGCTTTTTCAGAAATGGAATATCTGTGATTTGAAAAAATATGAGACCTGTTTTGACACCTTTCTTTTGACTCCCATTTATGTTTGTATTTCTTCCTTGTGCTGTTCCCGTATATTAATATACAATTTAGATAAAAAAGGAAGTTATATTTCCAGAATATTCTGTAAAGAACAACACATTTTCTCCAGTAGATATGTGAAGTTTGTAGGACATGAAACAATTCCTGTAGATGTCAATTCATGTGTATGTCCCTTTTGAGCAATTGATCACAAACAACGTTCATGCAAAGAGTTTATTTATGAATCAGACTGCAGTATCATACAACAGTAGCACAATCATATGACTATGGATTATGCTCATATTTATAGATACAAAGATAAAGGCATGTGTTAAAGGAAAGAAAATGAATGAGTTCTCTTTTGAATTACTCTAAAAATAGCTTCTAAATACTTGGCATAGTTTTGTAAATTAAATTATGAAACGTAATGTTTTGCCCACTGGTTTTTACTGTTGGAGTACCAAATGTAAATATACTTTATGAAAAACTTTTTTTTCCTCCTCTCTCTTGCATTTCATGCAAGGAAGAAAAAAAGATGTCAGTGAGTACAAAAAGCACTTAAATCTCATATGAAAATATAAAATATTACAAGTGTGCATAATTACTTCATGTTGCACATAACCTGCCGTACAAAGAGTCTAATGACACTATGTTCAAGTGTACCTGACATGCCAATTATTAGGGGGGGGTGGGGGGGGCATATGTACGGAAATAGCTATTTAAATGTTGTTAGGGGCAGTTTACACACAAGACAGAGGCAAAGCCTTTCAGTCTTCAAAATGAATTGAAAATGAGATGTTAGTAATTACGGGCGTGTCAGCTTGTCCTCCCTGTGATGCCGACAATGGGCTTGTCTTGAAACACTGAATCTCATCCTGTACTTTTTATGATTATGCTTTTTTTGTCTTATTTGAAGTTCACAGCTTTGATTCAATGTTCCTACAGATAAACAGCATGAAGAGCAGAAACTATCCACAATGCTACTGTACCTCTCCAGCTAGAGGGATGGCAGAACAGCAAGTTGTTTGTAAAAACCTAAGGTATGAAACAGTGCTTCGTACATTAATATTTGGCATTGCCTGGAGTATAATGTAATGCACACGTAATAAGGCGACATGATCCAGATTTACAAGAAATGTTTGAAATACTAAGACAAAGTTCTGAGTTGATAAAATGCTACAACTGTAAAATGCTACATAACAATTAAGTGATACTTGATGAATGATTAAACAGTGATGGTTTCCTACAGATCTGTTGTTGATACATTACACCAATGCAACACTGCTGGCGTGGAAAAACCATGTAAGAGCAAAATTGTTTATATCAAGTTTTTAGCTATTAGATTTAGATTTTAAGGTACGATTTAAAATTTATCAAAAACTCCTGTATTTAAAAAAAACAATTGTCATACTTTTTGCAAATACATGGTTTTAAGCCAAGATGAGCAGAGCACATTGTATCCTTTAGTGCAATAAATGTTTAGTGACAGCAGAACAATTTACACAAAATGAACACGCTGTTGAATGAAAGAAACACATTAAGATAAAGAGGGAATTAGGTTCGGGAGAGAAAGACAGAAGGAAGAGAAAAGAAAAAACATCCCACTTTTATTTCTAAACATATTTCCAAGAACCAATAACAGAACAACACATGATCTGAACTGGAAGACATACAAAGGAAATAAACAAGACACAGTTCAACATCGGAAACAAGATGGAGATGGATATATGTATCAAACATCACATGGAGCGTCCAACATTGACTCTGTTAGCGTATGAAAAAGCACTATCAAATAGGAAATCATGGCACAATCAAAAAGCTTCCCTCACGTCAAACACTCGCATGGATGAACCCTACCGCTCACTGAAACCGAAATCGTGTGATCAAGGCACACCACAGGGTCATCCCTTCCTACACCACTCTGTTTTAAAGCACTAGAAAATTATGTGTACTCTTAATATGATACTTTACAGACACATGATACTTTCAACTTGATATAAGCGTGGAGAAATAAAAATTTCATGGTTGAATACAAAATATCTCTTAAAATATTTAAAATATACTTTATTTTGTACATTATGCAAACTCATTAACAATTTGATGATAAAAAAAATAAATATTCCCGTGAAATGTCGTCTTGCTTACAGATGTATGAACATAGATATACTATATATCATGAAGTAACACCCACCCCCTGTTAGTTGCCCATATACCCTGACACAATTCCATATCCCTGTAGTATAATTTGAATGACACGTTCACATTAAAACTCCTGACCATGGTTCCTACACATCGCTCCACTGCACCACTGAGCCAATAGTACAACAGTATTGCTCTATGGACCTTGATTTTTGTTCTTTTTCCCTATATCCATCTTTAATGCTTATCAATTTTGCTGACCACCATTTTATCTCTATCTGTGCCTTTTATTGCTTCCTGAAATTACCTGGAAATGGGAGTTATACATCAGATCAGGCCAGATTGACCAGGCAAATAACCAGAGACTTCACCTGATCCAACAAGGGAACACTCATCTGGTAAAAGAAGGCAACTCTCCCTCTCCAGTGTAGAACCAGTGTATCGTATAACAGGTCACTGATCTATCATGTCATGTGGTATAGACTCACTCTTCATTGAAGAGCTCTTTGTGTTATGGTTATGGTTGTAGTGTGTACAAAAGCAATGAAAAAAGGGTTCAATGTCGATGAAATTCTAAAAACCGAAGGCTGATTTATCTCATCTGAAAATCAAAACAGTTCTTGAGCCAGAGACAGTGATGTCCAGTTCTAAAACAGCTGTTTTCCTCACCACAACAATCAGATGAGCAGTTTATTTTGGTGTAAATGCAACAGAACAGGTTTGTGAGAGTAACCCTTCTATCTCTACATTAGGTTAAACATAAATGCTTACATTCATATCCTTTAACGACTCGCCTGTAAACAAACAGAATTGTTCAGAATGCGAAAAATGTCTCAACTGTATTCACTATGGACATTTTTAGAAGTTGTAGTATGTGCGACAGAATTGCATAATGTCTGCCAATGAGAAAAGCGTAGGGAGGATAGAATAGAAAGGACAAGCCGCTACAAGAAGACTAACTAGTAGAAACCCTATAAGAGGATGGGCTTGGGGATGGAGGATAAGTGGGGTAGAGGGAAGTCAGTTTGGGAAGGCTGGGGAAGGATTCTGGGGGTGGAAGTTGCCCCTAATGTTAAGGGGGCACCTCCCTTTGGCAGTGGAACAGCACTCAGAAGTCAACGCAGCGCCGAGGGTGAGGGTGTACACAATGCTCTTGTCGGACAAGAAGGCCATTTCAGTGTCAAAATGAGATGAAGGCATTCTAGTAGGCAGCCAGGTCACAGTGTTGGAGCTAATAACCTCAGATGGACATGATGGTCGTAGTCTCTCTACAATGTCTCCACTCGGCTGGGATCATGGGGTTCTAAGATATAAAGAAGAGAAATGTGAATTTAGAAAATGTGTATTTTTGTCTTTATCAAATTGTATATCAATTTTATCTATGTTGTATTATTTTTCTACTAAATTATCTAAAGCAGAAAAGCAGAATGTGGACAGTGAGACCATCTTGTGGATTTGTCTTTAACAGCAAGGTCCACTGACAGTTTCTTCAACTTCGATAACTTGAGATAAGTTAAATAGACAATATTGTTTTAACATTTGCTAACACGGGACTATGATTTCTCTTCAGTCGTCCAAACTCGACAACCACAAAGATCCTTATTTCCCTCTCATTGTTTTTATCTTACCTGAGAGAGATGACTCCTCCTCGTTTTGTAACACTGTCTCATCAGAGACCTGCTGTGAATTGGTGACCTCTTGGTCATTCTCCTTATTTCTCTGAGGCAAAGGGTGGCTTTCCTCAACTTGATCCTCCTTTCCCTCCTTTCCCTCCCCCTCTGCATCCCCTTCCCCAGAGTCAGTGCTCCTGATGCTCAGGCGCCTCATACGATACATAACGTCCACATCCCTCATCCGGGCCAGACGCTCAACTGCCACCCGTCCTGGGGAAATAGCCAGCTTGTTCTGCAGCACTTCCATTCGGTGAGCTGGTCCCCTGCTCCTCCTCTCCCCCTCCAAGCTAAGAGACAGCCTGCGGTCTAGATTAGGGGGAACTGAAAGGGGCAGTCTATCTGGTGGAAACTCAGGTAACCCTTGGTGGTCGCGACCCAAATGAGTCCGTAGAACCACTCTCTGCTCTGGGACAGCGAAAGGATTCTTCTCTTGCGCCTGCTTGTCGTCAGGCGTTGCACTGTCTTGTATCTCATTCTGTAATTTCACTTCAGATGACTGTTTGTCTGCACTGCCTTCAGGTATTTCTCCTATACTGGCTTCCTTCGCTTCTACTTCCTTAGCTTTTGCTTCACAAGCTCTCTGTTCCTCTGTGACTTTGGGGTCTGCAGGCACATCATTTGCTAATATTATGGATGCGCTCTCCTTTGTAGCGTCATTCATTAATAAGCTCTCAGCAGAATTAACTGCACCCATATTGTCCAAGTTGTCTGCTTGAGCATTGTCTGTTATTTCATTCCCTCCCCGTGTCAAAGTATTCTGTTCCCTTGTCTCACCACACAGATCAGACCCAGACTGTTTCAAACTTGAGTCATTTGGCTCCTCAGTGAGGGAATCGTCTGCTGGACTTTCTAAGGCAGCACATTGTGGTGGACTGCCATTTTGAGTGGCTGAGCTGTCCGAGCTGTTCTCCTCATGAAGTGGAGGCAATGGACCCTGTCGCATCTGATTCTCAAGCTCTCTTTTACAAATAGGGCAGTCTTCCTCTGATTCACCACTGAGATCTTGAAGAGTCTCAGGGTCATTAGGGTTTGAATTGCCTGAAGATGCTTTATTGACATCCGATGGGTCTTTAGAATGACGCAAAGTCTGGCATATGTCCTCGTAATCTGGAGGACTAGTGAGTGTAGAGGCATCCTGCATGGGCTGTCTATCTGCCCAGGGTACCTCAGCTGATGTGGTGTGCGTTGTTGGACTGAAGTCACAAAGTGGTGTCTCGATGGGCTCATCTGGCAGATCTAGTTTTACTGTCCTGCCATCATTGCTCCGTCTGCGCGAAAGGTGCGAAACAACCCTGTATTCTCGGAAGCCTGTCTCCCTGGGGGGGACGGGCAGTTCCTCCCGAAGCTGCTTGCTGAAAGTCACTGATTTTGTTGCAGGCCTGGAGAAGGCGCTCTTGACTTCCCTGTATTCTGGGTCAACAGACCAGCTTACTGCACTGCGCCTAAGGCTGCTGGGCTTGTTGAGAGGTTCTGATGTCAACCGGATTTTGATACGCTCAGGGATTTGTACAGAACCATTTGGGACTTTATTGCTGGCAGTGCCTAGCTCCAAGATGTCTTTGTAAGCCTCATTGAGGTCCTCTATGCACTTGTCAACGCTGGGCTGTTTGCTGTTCTGCTGCTGCTGTTGATCCTGGACTTCCTTTTTGATGGTCTCCAGCTCTTTGACAGCATCCCATGGCCGCTGGGTAGTCGGTTTCAATAGCAACTGTTGCAAGGCCTCTGGCCCAGTGTTTGCTGCTGGTTTGTTCTCCTCCACATTTCCTGAGGGTGGTACTGCTGGCTGCTGAGCTGTGCTCTTGTTCAGCTGGTTGGAGAAGGTGGATGTCAGGGAGAAGGCGCTGTTGCTTGACAGTTTCAGGCTCTTCACTCCCTTTATAGGAAAAGTGAAGGCAGTGCCCGCTACACCACTGCTGTCAGGAGGGTCCTCAGTGTCTGGAGGGACAGGTTCTTGTTGTGCTTCCTTGTTTTCAGGGGCAGGTTTTTGGACCTCTGGACTTGTTTGTGTCTCCTGGTCTCGATACTGGTTTGAAGGCCAGGATCCAGACAGTTTCAGCTCCTTGTAATGGTTTATTTTAGGGGGTCTACAGGGTACTTTTTTAAACATTTTGCTGCTTGCTCTACTGCTTGTTTTGCTGCTCGCTATGCTACCAGTAAGTGCTTGCAGCTCAGCTTCAGCTGAAGATGTGCTTTGGAGACTTTGGTTTGTTAAGTGGCCAGTTTTATTATCACTTGGACTGTCTGCTGGGTCTGGTGACTTCTCATTGTTGTTATTCTGATCACGGATCGTCCCACAGAGTTGTGGAGTAACAGGGACAGACACCAAACAAAAAATTGTCTCACTAAGTCTCTTTTTTAGATTCTTGTTTTTGTCTTTTTCTGGTGGATCAGGTACCTCCACCTTTTTGACCTCTGCCACAATTTCAGAGACACCCTGATCAACCGGCTTGCATGGGGGAGGTGGTGGTTTACCCAGAATAGATGAAGGAAAGAACTGAGTACGGTTTTGTTCAGGAGCTACACTGTCACTTTTTTTGTTTATTCCCCTGTTAGACCATCGATTACTGCTGTCATTTTCTATGAGAGCTGTTTTGCGGCCATCAGTATTGAGAGCTGGCCCCTGTTGGGTAATAAAGGCACTATCATGTGTAGATTGTCCTAAAATCTTGGGTGGAATCGCGGGTGGAATCGCGGGTGGAATCGCGGTTGGAATCGCGGGTGGAATCGCTGAAGGAATCGCGGAAGGAATCGCGAGTGGAATCTCTTTGCTGATGTTACGGATCTTGTCTGAGTCAGTGAGAGAATTTCCCCCAGGCCCTCCTGAGATTTGCTTCGCTCTTGGGTCTTCAGTGGGTAATTGACGGGCAGGACCTGGTTGTTCTTCATGTCCAGAATGCACCAGTTTTCGATAGGATGCCCCACGATCTCCATAATACTCCAGCCATGAACCACCTCCCTGTCTGGAAAACCATCTTCCAGGATCTGAACTATGCATCTGCAGAGCTTCCGCCCTCCATCTTAGGTTTGCCATTTCATTGCGGTTGATTGAAACTGCTCTTGGGAGTGGGGGTCTTTTATAAGATGGGGGTGGGATGTAGCCAGGGGGCTCCATTCCAGTGATGGCAGAGTGTTGTGCGAAATAGTCTTGTCTGAGCTCCCCACCCCTTGGAAAATAGAGAGACCTATCTTTTTGTTTGGCACCCTGCTCTATAGCAAGCATTTCTGCGCTACCCCTAGTCTGCTGGTGAATCTCATATGATGGAGGCTTTAAAGGCCTGCTGAACCTGGGCTTTGGTAAAAGTGCAACATGGCTGCTTGGCCCAGCATTCCTACCCCAACGCTCCCTGCCAAGAGCACCACTATAGATATACCTACTATAGGGCCCAGAGAAGACAGTGCTGTTTATCCTCTGTTGTCTATCAGGTAGGCTAGGTCTGGATGGAATTAGCTCTCTGCCATTAATTCTATTAGGTGACAAAACTCTTGGGAGAGATTGAGACTTTGCTTTAGTTCTAGGGTGAAAAAAACCCTCAGGTGTCCTCAAACGATAGTGGTCCTGAGCCCATCTGTCCCCATCACCATCTGACAGCTGCCTTCCCAGGCCCACAGCAGGCCTCCACTCCTCTGTACCAAGGCTCTGGCACTTCCTCTCCCCAGTCACCCTTAGCTGACAAGGGGCTGCATCTGGATCCCTTAGCCAGGAAATATCCTCCCATAGCTGCTGCGCTCGCCTCTCTGCCCTGTGCTCCTCCGCTGCGATCAGGGCCTGTGGCCTCCATGCTCCAGCAGAGGCCCTCAGCTCCCTGCCATCAGCATAGTCCAGGAGGATGCTGAAGTCCTGGCCTCGCCTCCGCCAGTAGGAAACATCCCTTTCGTCATGGCTCAGTGGCTCTGAATAAGTCAAACTGGGAACATCGTAGAACCTGCAAAGACAGAAAAGTTCAGTGTTACTAGGACCGCCACAGTGTTACAGACAGGTAGGTGACTTTGATTTGAGGTTAACATTGAATCTTTAAAAAAGCCATTTGACATTTAATGATTACTAAATATTAGAAGTAAGATGTCCATGCATGTGTTTGGCTTTGTCCGTGCCAGTGCAACTCAATCGAGGAGAGCCGGCACATACACTAGACAAAACTGCTTGAGTCAGCGGCTCCCTAGTCCCTAGAAGACGCCATGAAATGGTGATGCTACTGCAATATGATCTGTATATTAAATTGTGCTGACCTTTTCTAAGAAGCTTGTCATTTTGGAGAGTGACTGTGGCCCATTACCTGATCTGACAAAAAAGTACTCTTTCCCCCGTCTGTTCAATTGATCACATAACTCAATTAGTAATATCAAACTGTACCTTTTTAGGAAATACAGCATACAACTTTGATGGCAGGCCAATCAATAAAAAGAAACATAGGGGAAAAGACGAAGAAGAAGTGGGTCTTTTTTATTGTCCCTATATATCACAAGCATTATGCATTATTAAACTAACATAGAATGGCGACTGTGACAAGTGACGGTTCAATACTGTGGTTCCACTGCTGCCTGGATACAATTTTAGTCACAGATCCATATTTACCTAAGTGCAGGATATAGCTGCAATGCTGAAACAATTATCTCAGAAGCAGCATAATATATCATAATAGATTAAGTCTAAAAATCTGAGCTTCACTTCTTTGTGTTAAATTGGGTAATTTCTTAAAATACACTGTAATTTATAATTTCCTCAAGCAGTTGTGGTAATTTTCTTGCTGTCGTGGAGCAGCACTGAAATCCTTGAATATCCCCAGGTCATCAGTCACATCCGTGCATGTTTGTCAGTAATAAGGAACGAGAGAGTTTAGATTTGATTTGAAATTCTTGTTGAAATTCAAATATAACTTCAAATGAAATAAATCAATAATTGATTAATCCCTCAGGGTAGTTTATTAAATAGCTACATACAACCATGATTTGCAGTTAGCAGTTCCCTTTAAAAAAAACGAATAGAAATATAACCATAAATCTATATAATATATACATATTACAGTGTATGTTTGAAAAATATCAAGTCTAATGAATAAAAACGAGGAGTCAAAAACTGGATGAATAACAATTTGCCTTTTAGGAGCTCCATCTCATATCTGCACTGCACTAAATCACAGGGCTCACTGTACTCATACGTTCAAGCAGCAAAGTCAATGGATCATCCTCAGCAGCATATGCTACTGTATGGCTGAGGGGAGCCACGCTGTGCACACTTGCCCAGCAACATGCTTACATCACAAAGCACGTGCTGGGCGTGATTCAGTGTGCCAGTGTTTACAGTGGAGTGATTACGCGCCTGTCTTGAGGCATGTTCAGTCCTCCTCAGTTTGCTCGCTGTCTAGTGCTGCTATTTACATCTGCCTGCCTTCGTCGAGGCTGCGGAGAAGATACCAGCGCGTGTTCGGGCTCCACAGAGACACAAGTCACCTCTCTGTGCAGCCATGTAAACAACTCAGAGCGCAAAGGCACCTTTCACAATTCCTTATATCTATATGTCAGTGGCGCTGCTGCAGCCACACTGTTCTGCAGCTGTGGAAGGAGGGGAAAGGGAAGAGGAGGAAAAAAAAAAAAACCTGCGCAGTGCAGACTCAGTTTTGCATGCAATACCGAAGGGCCCCAGTAAGAGGGGGGAGAGGGAAAAAGGGGAAAAGGGTGTGGGGGATTGCAAAAGGGAGGGAGAAAAAAAAACACTCACCCACTATCCGTGGCGAGAGAATCACCCAAGGGCTGAGCGTCACCTAGGATACCGATGCCGGCTTCTTTTCTCCTTTGGAACCTTTCCCCGCTCTCGTTGTCTGTGGCGGGGTAGCACTTCACCAGTGCCTGCCTACTGGCGTAGATGCCTGTGATAGATGCCCCCCGGTCCGCCTCATACCCGTTCAGCGTCCCCCGGCCAGCCCTGTTGTCCACAAGTTCACGCTGGCAATCAGCAGGACGCTTGTCATAAGGCGTGGCAGAAGGAGGGCCGCTCTTGGGCAATTTATATCCGTGCGAAATGAGAAGGTCCTCCACACTGTACATGGTGGTGTCTCACTTCTGGGTAGGAGGGCAAAGGTGGGTGTGTTGCCTTATGCGCAGTGCTGCTGGTGGAAGCTGGAGCACGTTTGCTCAGCAGAGGCCATCACTGAGGAGAGGACAGGATAGTGTGAACAGATTATTTCTGGGTGCACCTAAAACGAGGATGTGTCATTTTTCTATTCTTTTTTCACCATGCGCTATGTGTGTGCTAACAATCAGCGAGTGCCTTCCCAAGTTAAATACACATGTGCTAAACATAACTCAGCCTTTTGTGCACACATTATTGTCTCCAAAGGCAACTTTGAAATGTATAAATAAAGACCTAAAGGTGCACACAGACAAATTTAACATCCCCTTTTTTAATTCTTGCTCTGCACGGTCCACTTTAATTTTCAGAACAGTTTCTAAGTCTCTCCCAAAAAAAATAACAGAACATGTAACCACACCCTTCGTTCTAAAACATATCTTTAACATAAGAATTTAAATCCCTGCCAAAATACTGATTTCTCTACACATTGTTTGGGATCAATACAGTGACGAATGTCTCCTCCAGGTTCTATAGGAACATTTGTCATCAGTCAATAGAATCACCTTTGTTCTTCTCCAGAACCTCAGAGCAGCATCTGGACAGCGCCCCTATTCTACGCATGCGGATATTAAATGCTGTACTTTCAATACACAAAAATAACTGCGCATGCTAAAAGACACCGCAAGGAGATTCTCCTACATTAAGTAAAGAAATAAGAGATTAAATACCTCAGCAAACTATCAATCTGTGTCCGACTCTGCAGAAATCCCACATACAGGGAATTGAATATTCAATATTAATCACTAAATATAATGTATACTGCCCTTTGTCTCTGTGCTGTGTCAGCATGTGTGGGGAAAGTTGGTAAGTTGCCAATATTTTTTGTGTCTTAACGGCATCAAGGAAAATATGGTACATTTATTACATGTAATTAAAGTGACTGAGCCCCTGATTCATATTAACCAGTTCAAAGTCTAACAAAAACCTGTGTAAGTTAATATAACAAATTAAAAGTATTCATTTGACATGAATCTCATTTCTTTTCATCTTTAGTTGAGAATTTCATGTTTAACTATAACATGATCTAAAATGTAGAAATCATACATTTCATCTTAATGAAAATCCTGTTTTTAAACCTCTGTAGAAGCACAGAACGATGGGTGCATCATATTATATGTACTGTATTACCTCATTTACTTTATGACAAAAACTTTTTCAACTGAAGAACAGAATCAAGGGAATGTTGAAAATAGTCACGCTCAATTCTCTGATCATTCAATCAACTGTTCATTCAGGTGTAAACATAAGGCAACAAATATATCCTGTAAAAAATAATAAATTACTGCTTGATAACAGACGAAAAACGTAAATATGAAGTGCATTCTGCAGAGTTCCACTACTTTTTGTGTTTACGTGTGTGTGCATGTGTGTGAATGCACAACTGCCTTTCTCCTATATTAATTAGTGGCTGTAACAGTCTGTCCTGCCTGGTTGTAAAACAGTAACACAGAGATCAAAGGCTTTGCACACATTAGCATTTCGGCTCATCGTATTTCGACTCTAATCGTGGCTCTCTATTCACTTTCCGTTATGAAGGTGTCACCTCAAGACACATTTAGATTATTATTTATTTATTTATTATTATTCAAACTACTCCACCTCTGTTTCTAAATGGACGTTATGTGTCAGGTGATCATCCAAACATATGCAAACCCATCATGTAAGACAACAGAGTGAGCACATGTACCAGTCCACATTAACTACGTGTAGACTTCTCCAGAAGTTTCCAGGAAGTTTCCAACAGTGGCTGTTGTCGCAGTGTGTGTATGTACAAAATACACAGGTTTTCATATTGAACAACAATGTGAGTAACACATCAGTACAATTAAATAAACTTAAATAATGTTCAGGAATTACGTTCCAAAGATTTTAAATTTAAATAAAAGTGATCATGTAAAAATGGCTTTGAATTATACATAACTTCAACAGAATGTCTTTAATCATTCTGAAATCTGTAAATACAAATAAAGTTTTACAATAACCTTGATAGTAATTTGCTATCAGTTATCGATTTATGGATTAATCATTTAGTAAATGAAAAGTAAATAAAATGTCCCAGCATTACATCTGCTTGTTTTGTTCAAGCAATAATCACATTATCATATATGAAGAAACCAATAGAAAAAAAACAGTGGATATGAAAAGATGGAACCAGGACATATTTGTCTTAAACAATATTATCAAATTAGTTGATTATTAATTTACTTTCAGTTGATGAATCAAGTAATTGAACAAACCACTGCAGCTTTAAAACAGACAGAAAATAGTTTTAAAAAACTTACCTAAACAACAATGTTTAGTTAAATTAATCACTTAATTTGCTTATTTTTTAATAAATTTAAAATATTCATTATATAAAATATAATTCCATTTAAATGTTTTTTTAAAAATCCCCTTCCCTCCTCTTGACCTTAATGTGACCTTAACATTTCTCCCTTCACAACTTTGTGCCCTTTGCATTGTGGGGTCGTCTCTGTCCTGGGAGCTCATTTCGAACCGTGTGATTGGCTGTAACACCTCGGATCAGTCTATAGCCTGGAGACAATTAATACTATCCAGACGTATCAAGGCTCAAGCTGAACATCTCCACCTCAAGACCACGCATACTTTCAAGGACACCACATGTGAAAATGGATCAGCCAACACATGACTGTCATAGTAACTTTACTGACTAGACAAGCTGTAGCCGAGCCGAAAATAACATGAAACAAAGCGGAGAGCGTCTGATGTGAGTCCTCCAACTATCCCTGTGCTCCTCGGTGGGGCTGAATGTATATCGAGGTAAATGCAGCAAACTAATGGGGCTTCCTGAAGGAGCCAGATCCAGAAGTAAAGCAATGACCGGTGGCGACGGACTCGTGGAGAAAAAGTCACTTCCTTTGACAGAGTGTGAACGAGAACCAGAGTGACCCCGACACTCAGTGGCCCTTTTTGACAAGGTCACAGCTTCAAGTGATTGCAGTGGAAATATGGCACATGAGCCCTTTTTTGCATAGCAACAACAAAACTACCATACGTTATTGCAACACACGTATATTTTACATGCACTTTATTGATATGCAATGGGATGTGACAGTGTGAGCGGGTGGAAAAGTTGCAGTTGGTGTTATTCATTAGCAATCACTGCGTTTATTTTGACATATCAGATATTGTACTAGGAGCTGTGACTGTTCCCCGTGCAGCCCTAAAAAAACACAACTTTATTTTGAAGGTTGGGTCTAAATTCACTTTTAAAAATTGAGTTTTGCTGACCACCACCCACCCAGGAGCTGAGAGAGGGGGGGGGGGGGGACCCCCAATGTGCAGCCAGGCCTCTATAGCAGACCTCATGCACAGGTAGTGGCCACTGTAACACATCAGCACTGGCAGGCAGCACCACCCTAACTGCTGAGGGAGTGCACCTACATCTTACCTAGTGATAGGGAAAACAAGAGCACCAGAGATCAGGCTCATCATGACAAGAACTGCGCATGAGAAACTCATCTCCAGCACGAGTTCAGCACGTTTGTGATCAGGAACACTTTGGTTTAACTCAGATTTCTGTTCAATCCCCAATCACCCCCTGAATGATAACTCTCTGTATGAATGAATAATGATGTGGAATAGATCCCCGTGTATCACAACACACATCCATCAATAATGAATCACAGTTGAAGGGATATCTGTGCATGCATGGATACAGAGTGACCTACTATAGCCTGCTGCAGTGTTATATGGCTCAGCCTACATGGAATTCACTGCTATATGAAAATTATTTTTTCTAAATCAGCTCCCAGTACCTGCTTCGCCCTGTGCCGCAAGTACCAGGAGGGGGATACACCAAAAAAAAAAAAAAAAAGCCCTTCTCCACCTGCACGCACCCTAAGTTGAAGACGTAGTCAGCGGTTTGTGTTTTGACGAAAAAAAAACGCCGCTTCACCAAATCAGGATCTCTCTGCAAAAATTTTCTCCCCGAGAAATGCGCGCAGCCCGGCGGCAGGCGCACCGTCCCCGCCTCGCTCCCAGCGGCGGCCGCTCGGCGCTGCTCCGTCGAAGGGCGAACATTTTGAGGTGTGTGCAAGTTGACGCGCGGTGAACGAGCAGGGGTTTGGGTTTTTTTTGCAGATGCGTCTCCTGCTGACTGAGTGTTTACCCCAAAGATCCGCTGCTCCTGCGCTACCGTGCAGGCTACGTGTGCCGTACCCCAAGAAAAAAAAAAATTAAATATATATACCACAGACCCAGCAACCCCTCCCTGGGAATAAAAACCCCCGGCTACAGGCAGCATGCAGCCAGAAGGACGCCCCAGCAATGCAAAGCAAATAAGGGCGAGGCGACACGGAGACGCATACCTGGGAAGATGCTTGGCGCGGCCGTCGCAGTTCCCCTGCGCCCAGCTTCAGCTGCTGAGACTGAGCACTGCTGCACAGAGCCGAGCCTGCCCATTGGTAGGCAGAGACGCGCTGGTTGCTGGCTGCCTGGACTGGGCTCTCCTCACTACAGCTGAGGTGGGGTGGGCTCCTCGCATGCAGCCAAGCTACAGAGAGGGATGTCAAAATGGTTTCTTCCAAACTGTTTCTCCTAACTTTGCTTTTTTTTCATAGCAACAGTCATCTCCCCCCCCCCACCCCACACCCCAGCCCTCCTCCCCTCCTCCCCATTTCAATGTGGCATATTGACTTGAATGATAAATACAGTGGTGTGGAGCGGTGAGGTCTTTGTATCTCTGTCACCGGTTTGGTAGATAAGAACCTGACGGGAGCACAGAGCGTTTTGTGTTTGCACAGGAAAGGTCAGCGGCTGTTTGTGCTCCTGCTTTCATTACGCCCTCAAAATATTAAAAAGCTTTCGTGTCCCCCGTTACGAATTTCGTCTCTTTCCCATCCTCCTAAAGTTTTTTTGATGTGCATTGTGTGTACGGTTGTGAGCAGAGAACCGCACCCTTGGTGATGTTGATGAGTCGTCACCGTGTGTGTCCCCCACTCCCGTCCAATGCCAAGACAGCTTGGCTAATTAAATGTGCTGGGCTCAGGCCTTCCCGTGCCAACTGTGACATGCTGCACTCTGAGGGATGCCTCGTTCAGAGGAGCGACTGGTAGCATGCACTTCACAGAGATCCACTCATTGAGGAGGAAGCGTTGTGTCGGCTGAACTGTTGGGCGGGCGGAGGGGGGGGGGCCCTCTGCCAGACTCGGACACCATACAATCCTCTCACTGTTTTCACTAACCCAGAAAAGGAGGATTCATTGACCTGCAGCCACGTCTGAAAGCTGCCCAGTACAACCAGTGCCATGTGGCCTGTGGGTCAAACAAGCGTAAGATGGTGCCCTTCATGGATTTATGAATAGTTTGTTATTGGAATATTATAAAAACAGATAAGAAGTGATGATTGGGGAAATGACCCTGGACAGGTCCCTAATCTAACGGGCCCAGGCAGCCTGCACACAGAGGCTTTACTCCTCCTGCAGCGGCCCAGGGTTCGATTCCGACCTCGCCCTTTGCTGGTTGTCTTCCTCCATTCTCTCTCCCTCTTTCACGCTTGTACTTTCCGATCAATAAATGTAAAAAGATACCCCCAAAATATCTCTAAAAAAGAAAGGCCCTGACCGAATTGTGATTCAAACCAACAACCTTCTTGCTGTGAGGCGCACAGTGCTCACCATTGCTCTATCATACCTCCTAATCAGAGGCCTTATTCTAGGACACCTTGTCACACTGATGATAAATGATGCACCTGGTTGACACATGGCCTGGAGCTATAACCCGACTGCAGCCAACCGCACCTGATTTGTCCAAGTCCGCGTCTTCAGTGCGAAGCTGGATGAGCAACACATCTGCTGACCACGCAGAAGACACTGCACATCATTAACATCAAACTCAGCATTGCACATTATGTTCAGCCGACTGTACGTTGTCTTCTCCGCAGTTTAAACATGATTCCCGGCACGAGAAAAGAAACATTTATTTAAAAGCCTGATGCTCTTTTTATTGTTATTCTGTTCAAACCAAATAATTGCTAAAAACAGAATTAGCCTAAAAGGACGCCCCTGTGATCATGTGATTAAGATATAGAACATTTGGTTTGGCAGGACTGCAAAATTATACATAAACACAACAGGCGAGGTAGTTGAGCAGGACGCTGATTTTCACTACAACTTTGAAATGCCCACACATTTTATCTTTCTTTTTATATCAACTACAAACTGCAGCCAATAATGACCTCACTCTGACTCCTGTCACGTTATAAGTAATAATTGTGTGATAAATAAGGTTCGTTTACAAGCTTTTTCAGGCTATTTTTAGCAAAGCAAATTGATGATGATGAGCATGAGATGTGAGTGGAAGCTCCGAAAAGCAGTAAGTGGATCTTGAGCTGAGGTTTTTCCAAGAATTATCAAGAAGTAAAGCTCAATCTACATGTTTAGAGTCAGGGAACTCTTCCATAGCAAGGGATGGTGTGCACAGTCTCACTTATATATGTTAAATACAACATGTTCTAAACGTGATGTTAAGTGAATAAATGTGCCCATAACACAAAAAGTGGTGAGAAGCCTTCATGCGACAGCTGTTTCCATGGATTTGTGGTTATTCTCGTAGACCCTAAGACTCCGTTGACAGTTCAAGTGTCAAGTAGAAGATCACAGCTTCACACCCTGAAAAAAACAATTTCTTTCCTGAGCAGAACCACGGAGCTTTGACAGTTATTAGTTCTGTTTCAGCGTCTTTTATTAGATTCCTACCGTCTGTTGTCCCTTAAAATTATACTGTGCAATGCTCACTTTCTTTTTATAGGGAAATACATTTATATAATGATGCATATGGTAGAAAGGTGTTTGGTTTTATTGTATATATATATATATATATATATATACTGGTGTTGGATGTCTGGTCATTTTAGATGCTGTCAGTCAAGAAGAGGTGCTGAACACAAACCTCTGTATCAGCTCTTCTCCTGCTGCCTGTCATCCTGTCAAGACACCACCACAACCATCTCTATGGTAACATGGGAACTATTTGGTGAAAGCTCATAAGTCCCAGCACTTGAGCACATGCTGACTTTAGAGCTGCACAAAGGGAAGTGACTCAGTCAATGCAGATATCTTTTACTTGAGACCTTTTAAACTTTAACAGTGTAAAGGTTGTGATTGGATGAACACAGAGCTGCTGGAGCTCAGCAGGAAGTGTGCACGTGACTTGAGAGGCACGTGCAAGAAGACACTCAACTTTACAGCCAAGTTACGATTATGATCGTCTCACTTGAGTGAGTTCTGGTGGAACTGCTCCGTTGTCTGTTTCGTCCATATAGACGAGGGAAAAGTGCAGCGTACGTACAGACAGCCATGTTTGTTTTGTATATGTATCTAACGTTGAGCATGAATGAGCTTTTTAACTGTTCCGTCTAGTTTTCTTAGCAGTATAAAGGTTGAAAGATTGAAAACTGCAGAGCTAAATTAAGTTTAAAATGAGATCTGTAGGTCTTTAAAACTCGGTCTTGCTCTGGAGTAGAACTATAACTTGCTCACCTCCAGTCAGGACTTGATCTCCATCACCTCCGATGGGACGCGGTCTTGAGATTTACTTAGAAATCACCTGTGGTTTATATCGGCCCGCTGTGGCAGCCTGATGTGGGATCATGCCATTTGGCAGACGGGAAATTACTTGGCCATTTCTGTAGCCCTTCTCATGTCCTGCTGCGTGTTACAGTGGGTGGTCTAACACCTTTATCAGCTCTGCTCTACTTCCCATGGCAGGCTGACTTTTTCTTTCAAATTAGAGGCGTCTGCTTCTAATTCACTGCTTTTAAAGTGATCGACTAAGGAGCTTGTGACAGAAAAAGCCACAGGACGACATCAGAGGAGACTTCTTCTAGCAACAAATGTAAACTTTGATTAAACACTTTCCTGCTTCCACCTATTAATAAAAATAAGGTTTTGAGATTTTGTCCACCAGGGACTTCACGATGAACAATCCATACATCGACTGAATGCTGTGCATCGATTGTGCTTCTTCTCGGAGCAGCTGTTACCCAGAGGTGACGATCTCACTGTAGATTGAACTCATTACACGTACAAGAGGTGTCGCTGCATGTTTCTCACATCAGCAGTACAGCAGGAGGAAAGATCTGACGCTACGTTGTTTGAGGCTGGATGAAGGTTTCCATATCGGGCTGTTCTGCTCATATTCTTAACAAAATGCTAAACAGTATTAGTATTCCACAACCACAGCACCCAGGAGTCTTTGAGATGCACTGAACATAGATAAATATTGTGTGTCTGCGTTTGTTGGTTTGTCGGTTATTTACCAGCATTGCACAAAAAGTACTGGACGGATTAACACGAATTCAGGGAAGACTCCATTGAATTTTGGTGCAGATCTGAATTAGGGGGGTGGATCCAGGAATTGTTTTTTCACTTTCTTTAACATTGTGAGAAGGACGTTTTTCAACATTTTGGTAGATTTCTCAGTGAATAAATGATAAACTAGACATGTTTAGGGGACTGATATTCATGAGTGTGTGTAATTTGGCATTTTATCCTTTTCTTTACATACAAATGTTGATTAATGCAACTGTAACTAACAATGTTTTGCACCAACAACCGTAAAGCACATTATCGTAATGACTTCTCGATTTGTTTTAGACCTGAGCTACTAAAGGTCATTGTTGACTAGTGATGTTACGTTGACTGTAACATCACTAGTCAACAATGACCCACTATTGATCCGATGTTTCTCTAAACTGCCAGTGCCATCAGTTTTGCTTTTTGCTGTGTATGGTGAACGCTCTTCTTTCTATCTTTGTCCTATTTTTAAAATCATCCTCTTCTCCTCCTCGTTCCACCTGCCTCCCAGACTGAAACTAAACTGACATGACTTCCCTCCATCGAGAGAAGCATTGATTTCGACTCAGCGGGGATCGTGCAAAAACAGCCTCTCATTAAAATCATAATTAGAACTTGGAAATGGCACATGGGGTTCAACTCTGTGGCAAACTGAAAAATCGCTGGAAACTCCCAAACCAAAAAACGTGAGGCGAGAGCTAAAAGCAACGTCACGTCTGCTGAAGCTGAACGTTTCCAGCTTTAGATTGAGGTTCATATTAAAGTCAGTGTATTTCTAGTTAACTCTAGAAATACGCTTTTATTCTTCATCCTTTTTTAGGGACCGAAATAAGATTTATTTTGACAACACCACTCGTAGATCTTTGTGATATTTGGGCCGGTTTTATTGTGACGGGTAAAAAACAAAACGAAAATGTCAGTATCCGTTGCGCCTGGTGTTTCAGTGTCAAGGGCATTCGTCCTTCTCCAGCTGCACCGCCGTGCATCACCAGCGTCATCTGCTCTCACACGAATATCAAACTCAAATGTCTCTCTCTGACAATCCTCATAAACTCCCCCATCAGTCGTGAAAGTCCAGTTCAAACACACATTAACACACATGCATACACATACACACACACACACACACACACACATCAACACACACTCTGCCCTCTCCCTGTCCCCAGCCCTGGTTGCCTAGGAGACAGCTGAGCCGGGGACCCCATCTCATTACACACCAATAGGGCCGTGTGACTGGCTGGAGGAGGGAGCGCGGGATCTTTATCGCCATCTAGCAGCCAAAACAGGGAAAGACGTTTGGTTTTTCGAAAAGCCAACATTCTGCCTAGTAACCCAATATGCTGACTTCTGCTGGTGCCGAGATCCGGCCATGAATTTCTAACGAGACGCATGGGCGCTGTGAGGCTTTACATCAGACCTGGTGTAGATAAAAAAAGTTTTATATGGGCTATAAGTCAAACTGTGAGCTTACATGTATAGTTAGTGATTGATGATCGTGAATGTGAGGGGAAATGTGTGTTTTCAAATGCAGCGAAGCCAATTAAGATAGTGCCTGGGCAGATTATTACAGGTAAAAGAGAGGGAGAGATTGATGGAGCCGTGCAAATTGCCAGTGGTGCACAATTACTAAGTACATTTACTCCAGTGCAATACAATGATCAGATACTTGTAGATGCTACTTTATACTAAAACATTTCAGGAGTAAATATTATGCTTTCTACTTGACGATAGTTACTTTTCATTCTTAGATTTTGTATTTAAATGATATGATCATCAGTATAAACTACCCAGCTATATAAAAACTGGATGCTCATATGTAAATGCAGCTATAATCCAATACAATTACATAAAGCTGACATGGCCATTCTTTTTTATCTCCTTATTCTTATATATGCATGTTTATTTATTTATGACTTGTTTACTGAAGCTTTCGCTGCTGTAACATTTCCCCATATAGGGACTCTTACCTTAACACTGTTGTCGGTACCTCTGTAGTTCTCTTTCAAGTTTTAATTAAGACTTTTATTTAGTATTTATACATGATCTGAATATTTAATTGGGGTCTGTTGGATATGATAAACAGGAAAACCCCACATATTGCTATCTGCTCATCTAGAGGCTATAAAACTTTTATCATCCCCATCACATGGCGTCAGAATGTGTAACAATTCTTATCAATTGTAGTAACTGTACATATGCTAACATGTATAAATCAGGTTTTATCCACGTTTCCCTCCCTCAGAACACCACACAATCTGAGACAGTTGCTCTGGAATATATTATAGTTTATTAATTCTAATCAATGTATTATATTTATAATATTAAAAACATCAAGTAAAAATGGCCACATGTATTTATATACACAGCAGCAGAAGCAGGCGTTTGAGCAGGACACTGTTGTGCTTTTAATTTCTACTTGGCTGGGGACAAAAGATAGAGAATCCTTGTGCTACACACATCTCACGTGAAACAAAGCCACAGACACACTTGTCTCTAGGTTAAAGGTTTTAGATCCTACTCACCATGATGTGCTGTGTGCAGGGAGGAGTGTCAGCAAATCTATATATACGTGTTATTAACAAACATAATACTCGGTGTCTCCTGATGATAAGATGTGTTTATACTCCGGGCAGGGAACCGGCCGCAATTCACTGGATTCGGTTTCTGTTTTGTCGGCCAAATATTTTTTTGCGGCTCAATTAAGATTCTCGCAGAGTTGACACTTCTGGGCTAGTGTTCGCCCCCCCTGTTAACACCGGATTAATGTAGAATAAATCATACACTGTATATAAACATGGACAACATGACAGCTCAGCAGAAGTGAAGCCGATTCATCTTGATCGCCCCCTGGTGGCTGGCTGCAGTATAGGTCAAAAACCCAGCCTCCTCCATGTCAGTGGATGGGACATGGACCAAACTAAAAAGTCAAATGAATTTTCCCCAAAGATGTTTTTTGTCATTTCAGGTAGTTCTTATCACACATATTTTTTTACGTGTTTGTTTCTAAATATGTGAAGTTAATGATGCTTTAAAAAACACAGTTGGTTGAGTGCATGTAGGCTGTATCAGAGATATTAATAAATATTTAGGCTTTGATTTTAGGCTTTATAAACTGGGTGATGATTGACAGCTGAGACTGACTCACAACCTGTCGAGCTTGTGTATCGACGGAACGACTCGGACTCCAAATGACGTCAAAAGCGCACAATGGCGGCACTCGTCTGCAGGATATTTTTGGCTTAATTTCTGTGACACATCGCCCATCTTTATATACAACCTATGGAATAAAACTATAAGCAACCTTTTCATCTAAACAAAGCTGAGTTCTCTATAATTTCAGTTTATATCTCAATACTATCTAGTGGTATTTGTGCCTAGGTGAAAATAATGTGTCTTTGCACTGTACCTATTTTAAATATTATTATATTTAAACAATCCTTACATTTAATTCTGCACATATGAACCACTTTGTCTTTTTGGTCCAACCTCTGTCTGTTTAAAATATTATGGTCCTCTGGATTTACTACTGTTGACCCCACCTGAAGCATAGTATTGTCATTTAAATGTATTATATAGGCAAGGGTGATTTTAGCTAACACAACAAATTGAAAAGAGCACACATACAATACACTTGTAACAAAGATCGACATAGAAATAAAAGACAAAGGTATCAAGAAATAAAATCATATGTGGTAACATAAGATATGGCGTATACTGCAGAACTGAGTCTAAACTACTCGTTTTGCCTTGAAATAAAAGACCTGCAAACACTAACTGTGGTGGCGATATACTGAAGGTCTTTGTAAACATTCTCTGTTCTAGGCCTCTGATTCCGATTGGTCAGTGGCGACGCTGCCGTTCAGCTCGCCCAGTCCTGTTTGCTCCTGAATGTCCGTCATCTCCCCGACAATGAAGACGGGCTCCCCTCCTTTGCTGCTGGCCGAGCCGCTGTCCGGCTGCTTGGCCGCCTCGTTGGTCAGCGTGGGCTCCTCATCCAGCCTGCTGGAGATGGACCAGTACAGATGAGCGTCAAGTCTGGCCGTAGCCAATGAGATCTCTTGCGCTGAGCAGGAGGGCGTGTTCACCTTGGGGGGGAGGGGGGAAACATCGGAGTGGGTAAAATCACAAAAACATAATTTTAGATGTTGACAGTGACTGTGTGTAAAGAGCTGAGAGTTTCCTTTAAAACAAAGTTCATAAAAACAATTAAATTCTTCATACGCAAACTCAACTCTTGCTTTATAAAGGTAGAAATACTAAAGAAGATTCAAATAAATCTGAAAATACTTATTATATATTAAATATTCGTTACTGACACAAAATTAGGCCCAATGGCTTGATTCTTAATTCTCATTGGACGGATCACCCAGGTTGCAAAATCAAACAACCCTGTGATTAGCGTTAAGTCGGCCTTTATCACACTTTACCTCAAACGTGTGATGAAAAGCTCCGTAGTCGACATCAAAGAATCCCTCTGCCAGAGACATCATGGGGCTGAACCTGTGACCCCACTGCACCTCCTCCGCCAGATAGGAGCTCCTCGCCTGGCACGTCATCCCTGCACACACACACACACACACACACACACACACACACACACACACACACACACACACACACACACACACACACACACACACACACACACACACACACACACACACACACACACACACACACAAAGAAGTGATCCTCAAAGAAATCATATAGATATAAGTGGGATTGTCTGTACGAACTTTGATGTCTGTGTGATGTTTTTAGTCACAATTTCATTGACAAGCTGTCTTTAAATGAATATTCTCTGCAGCAGAGTTATGGCTGTCAGCCTTTTCTGTGGAACTCTCCACAGCACTGACGGAATCAATATGCGGAGTAGGCGAAGAGGCCACCTTTACCTCGTGGAGACGCATCATGATGAGCTCTGATTAACTGACTTCTTGCCAAACATGAGGAGCAGGTGAGTGAATTATCCTCTCAGGATGAATTTGACACAAGGGAATATGAGAGGGAAGGTAGAAGAAGAAGAAATCAGCTGAAGTTCGTGAGGTTTGAAGAAGCTTTCCCACATTTTTAGAGGATTGTGAACTTTCCATTGCATCTGTAAAGATCCTTTGTCTACTATCTGAAGATGTTGACTAATATCTATGATACGAGTTATGCTCTGTTTTAAATGTACAGTGATTTTGTGTCTAGTAAAACTAAAACTCAATTAAAAGATGCACATAGTTCTCTGAGAAACCAAGAAAGTTGTTGAAGTCCAAGTGAACATTTCTACCAAATTTGAAGACATTCCCCTCAAGGTGTTTCTGAGATGTAGCTTTCACAAGACCAAGGTTTTGTTAGGTCATCAGGACTTTGACCTTTGACCACCAAATTCTAATCTCGTCATCGTTGAGTCAAAGTGAACATTAGTACCGAATATGAAAGGATTCGTATGTACAGACTGAATCCATAATGCCACAGGCCACAGGCTGTTCCCGTTGCAGAGGCGTGTATATTTTTACGTTTATTTCCCCCTTGATGAAAACATCCCGATGCTCTAAAGCAGATGAGACGCTCTGAAACTCAAAACTGCAGCTTTAAACTCAGACATCCTAAAAGAGGAATTTCATTTTTCTAATGGACAGTTTTGAAATGGCTGCACTCACCAAAAAAACTGTGATGGTATTACTACAATCTCTGCAAGATTAATTCCCTAATGCTCATTCCTGCATGTTGCAGTAAAACATGCGTTCAGAAATATAGAGGCTGTTGTAACTTCACAGTTAAATTAAATTGCAGGGTTTTACTTCTCATACAATAGAATGCTTCAGCTGTTGTATTTATATCATTTTATATGATATTGAATACAAAAAAAAGATATAAATCCCTCACATAATAAAAATATTGTTGATGGTATTATTTTTGTAGCCTGTAGCAT
This sequence comes from Hippoglossus stenolepis, assembly GCF_022539355.2. Lineage (NCBI taxonomy): Eukaryota > Metazoa > Chordata > Actinopteri > Pleuronectiformes > Pleuronectidae > Hippoglossus > Hippoglossus stenolepis. The sequence continues at coordinate 21,873,205 of NC_061493.1, read as the reverse complement.
CATACATTTTGAAATATAATCATCTTGAGCTCAACAGTTATTTTTTTATTCCGTTCAGAGTGATTTTTAGTTGCACGTGTTGTTTTTATCGTCCACGTTTTCATTTCTTATGCAAACGTGGAAATTAATTCCTTCTGTGTCTTTTTTTATGTTGCATTTAAAGATTATTTTAACACAGACCTACCACATATGTATGAACTGTATTTTAAAATGACTCACATTAAGAAAACCTAAAGGTTCTTCTTCATCTCAGTTTTTAAATTATAATAACTTGTGTTAGCATGAATCACTGAGGACAATGATTTAGGAGACAAATGGTTTGTGTTCTCATCCCTTAACAACAATGTAAAACCCGGTCCTCACCAGTGGCCTCCACCATCCCCTCCAGGATGACCACAATCTCAAAGTCCTCCTTCTCCAGCTGGGACTGGGACATGTCCCAGAAAGGCGAATGTGTGTCGATCTCATGGGAGATGACCAGCGGCGAGACGAGGAAGAGGCGGTCATCGCCGGTCTCGAAGCCCACGCTGATGTCTGTCTGGTCCAGAGGGATGAACTCACCTGAAGGTCACAAGGAAAGGAGGCGAGGAAAGGGAAGGAGGAAGAGATTTTCTTCATCAAAATGTTTTTGGACAGATTAAAACATCAATCACATAAATCACGTCATCATTGGTTGTAGATAAAAGACGAAACAATATCATTATTAAATGCTAATTATCTAGGTTGTGTAGCTATGAGCGAAGACTCCCAGTGGCAGCACACACACTTTTGTGACGTTGTGTGTTGTTTGAAGGCTTTTATCCTCTAGAGTTTCCTGGCGGCCAAGACCACGGTCGTCCACAACCATTTGACCCGTGGACACAGGCGGCTGGTGCTGGGACAACTGGGACTGAGGACTGCGATAGTCCTGAGCTGTTCGAAACCGCCGGGTAAGGTGGCTGTTGTCTTGGCCACCAGGAAACTCCGGAGGCGAGACGCCCTCCACTTCATACGACATTTCGACAGTTGACCCTTTGCGAGCTTTGGCCCTGCGAGATCCAAGATGTCTCACCTTCCTGAGTCTGTTTGGACTTGATGAGCTTGGCCCTCATGTTGGCTCCGACGATGTGGGAGCTGCGCAGGTCTCCGACTCTGAACATCAGACAGAGCTTGTCGTCCCTCAGAGAGATGACGGCGTGCTTGGAGAACACCAGCGTCTCGGCTCGTTTGTTGGGCTGCGAGATCTTCACGAACATGCAGCCCACCTGGACAAGAGGGGGAGGAAATGAAACCCAAGAGATATTCACACTAACTGGAGAAGCAGAGGATTTATGAAAAATGAATGACATCTCTTGTTTTTCAGAATTCATGATTAAAACATCAGCTAAACAACCGAATAGTCCTGAACTATAGATAAACAAACAGCTGGGACATAATCACTGTGACGACTGAATACAGGCTAAACTAAAAATATCTATTGAACACTTGAATTTCCCTCATACTCTTCGTCATTTTGTGAACATGCATAGTAAAACAGCCCACACACGGTATGCATGAGGTGCTAATACGGCATGTTTCCAGCTCACATACATGCATAAACATGATTCTGCATGGACGTCAATGTGTGGATTCATCCTCATCAGAAAGAGTGCTTACATGGTGCGGAAAGTCCGCTGCATTAGCATTTTTCGTTTTCATCTGCACAGAATTAGTGTCATTTTGCCGGCATGGCATTCATGCATTCACTCTCACTCTATCTCTGTCTCTCTCTGTCTCTCTCTCTCTCTCTCTACGCTCGATAAAGAAAACGTGTGTATATTCAGTTTTCTATTGGATTAAGCTGAACTGACGGGAGAAAGACTCGGTATCTAAACTGAGACGTAACTGACTGAGAATCTCAAAGCAAATTTTGAATGTATTTTATTTTTCGTAAGGCTGAGCTCCTGATGCAGGTTTGACATTTTGCAATTGGCCTTTTCAGGTTATGTTTTCATCAGCATTTGTTTGTTAGTTATTTAGCAGGATTAAGTAAATACAACTGACTGTGTCATTGCAAAATATGGTCCTAGAGACATACTGGAGCAGGAACTATCACGTGATCAGGTGGTTTTGAGTACTACAGCAGGTGTATTAATAACTACTGAGTACTCACTGGTCAGAAAACATCACAGCTGGTGTGATCCCATTGCAAGCTGGTCTCAATAAGGCTTACAGAATAATTAAACATTTGATTCAGAATTTAACATAAGTTAAATTCTTAAGACTTAAGTCTGATGTCAGATGCAGGAAGCTAACGGCCATATTGTATTTTCACAATAAAGCATACTGATCCTCTTTGTCTGTTAAACATTTGTCAAAGTACTGTCTCGTCTCATCACTGAACAGCAGTGTTTTCTAAATTAGATTTCTTTGTCCCTCAGTTTTCTACCAACCCCAGTGCTCACCATGAAGGCGTTGACCATTGATCCCAGTATGGCTTGCAGCAGCAGCAGCATGGTGCCCACCGGACACTGGTCAGTGATGACCCGGTGGCCGTAGCCAATGGTGGTCTCTGTCTCGATGGAGAAGAGGAAGGCCGAGATGAAGCCGTTGACATTGTTGACGCACGGCGTCCAATTCTCATCCTCCAGATGGTCCAGATCACCCCTTGGATAGAAAAGGAGAAAGTGAGAGAAAGGGGAAGGAGAGAGGGGGGGGGACAAAGTGGGTGTTAAGTGGGATAAAAAGAGTGAGAAGATTTATATTTTTAGAATGAAGGTGGAGAAGTTTACAGTGTGTATGACGAGATGACTCATCTCTCCATCTATATTTATCGTCTGCTTTCAGCTAATTCTTGTAATGAACAAGCTGTAATCCGATTCATCACTTTTCAGCACGATGGTCAACGTTACTTTTAAGCTGTCACGTCTTCTCTGTGCAGTATAACTCTACATCTTCCATTATATATATCATCACATGCAATATCTGGACTTTATCTGCTGGTTGTTAAGTCCTGTTCCACTTAGCGTCTGCAGAACTAATGTTCCCGTTTAACACGGCTTCATGCGGACAGCGAGGGCTAATTAATGAAAGTGGTGTTAAGTATTTTATATAATCTATAACTTTTATTGACCCGTGTTGGTGACCAAGGAAATGCAGCAACAGCGACAGCTCTCTGGCACCACTTAAGGTGGCTTGTAATTGATATAAAAAGGTCAGGATTTTACGAGACGAATACGTTAGCTAATTAGAGTGAGGATCCAGCCGACATCACCAAGTGATAAAATACAGCGTAATATTAATACTGCGTTGTCATCTGCCTGTCCAGCTAACAAATGGGGCGTTTTCCTTCGTTGCAGAAATGTCGTGAGCTGCATCATCTCCCGTCTGAGTTGAGGAACAAAGGTAAGAAGGCAAACTCCTCTACTAGCAAGGGGAAAGGAGTATACCCACATATAACTAACCTGTGTATACCCGCTAACCTCAGTGTAAAACAGGTATTAGTACGTATGATTTCTTTCTCAAGAAAAGGTAAGGGTTAGGGAAATTCACAAACTAACCCTAACCCTTGTTAGAAAACGTGCTATGTTAAAAAAAAGCCCAAAAGAATTCCTGGATCCGCCCCCTTAATGGAATGGTTTAAAGTTCCTGGTTTCATCCTTGGACCATACTCCATCCTTCTACAAAGTTTCAATAATATCATATCTGTAGTTTTTGTGTAATCCTGCTAAGAGACGTACAAACAGCGATGAAAACACAACTTCATTAGCGGAGGTAAAAATCGACATGGTCGTTCATGGTTCAAGACACAAACAAATCCAAGTAAACACACTTCTATCCTTTGCACATGAATCCTACCTGCAGTAGGCTATGAGGTACCAGATGGCCCCGAAGAAGAGCCATGTGACGGCATAGGCCATGACAAAGACGAAGAGCGAGCAGCGCCAGTTCAGGTCCACCAGCGTGGTGAAGATGTCCGTCAGGTAGCGGTAAGTCTCCCGCATGTTACCGTGCTGCACGTTGCATCGTCCGTTTTTCTCCACGTAGCGCTGCCTCTTGCGCCGAGTCCGAGCTGGTGAAACGACGGGGGGGGGGCATATGAGATGAAGGAGGGATAAGATTGAGTTAGAAATACAGGAACATGCCAGGCGGAGGCATATGAATGATGTCTTGCTCTTGTGGGAAACACCTGCAGCTTGAGCTTTGGTACGTTTATTCTGGAGACAAGGTCGAAGACAAATCTTCATCTGTCTCAGTTTCATAACCCGAGGTTTCAGAGAAGCCTTTGAAAACCTCCCGCAAAAAACTTCAAAAACACACAAGGCCGCCCATCCACACTTCTGCAAAGTTTTGCTCTTTGAAGCCGCAACTCCGACGGCAGTGAGAGGATGCGAGTTGAATGAAGGCACACAGAGAGACGGGAGGATAAACACAGGGAGGTGCCAGGGGACAAGACTACTTAGAGAGACGCAGAGGGGCTCAGAGGAGGAAGAAGAAGAAGAAGAAGAAGGGATCGAAGAAATGAAAAGAGACAGGTGAGGAGAAGAGAGCAGATGAAGTGCGACAGGACAACATCCTCAAACACACGGAGAAAATCTACAACATTGGACTTTAGTTATTGTTCAACCCTGAGGGAATTCACGAAGATTTATTTTCTTTGAGGGGTCTTTGTTTTTTTACTGTGGCTGCACCCAGAAATAAACAAAAACCATTCCGGTGTTTTGTCACTTACATTGAAAAAGGAGGTGGTTCAGCCCTAAATGTCCGTGTTTGTGTCTGTTCTATGAAAGGTTTCAAATTATTATGATTCAAACTGAATCGTCCCCAAAAAGCATCCTTGTTCTTTTACTGCTCTTTGAGACAGCGACACTAAAACCTAATGTTTGCCAAAGATGTTGCAGAGAAGAGGAATTTCGTGTTGTTTGGCGGAAACAGACGCAAAAACAACAGACATCCAAACAGACAGAAATCTGAGAAATCCTACATTTCCCTTTGTCTTTAGGTTTATGCTTGATTTGTGATTTGTGATTTCAGAAAGATGTTTGAAAAAGAGGAGAGAAAGTGTCGAAGACGAATGACAAAGAAAATGTGCGAGGCTGGTGAAATCCTTGAAGAGTGAAACACCGCAGCCTGAGTCAGGTTAGAGGAGATTCACTACTGGTGCAAGCGAGATGGGGAAGAGAAAGAAAAGGTCTGCAGAGTCCATCAATACCTCCCAGTCTCTAGAGAAGTCAGACACATACCAATAATGATGCATGTGCAACCTTCATTGCCATTTAATAGGTTCACTGTTCATCATCCAGGACAGGAAGTCACATTCAGAGTCACTCACCCCACCCGAATCGTCCCCTCTCCTTCTCCTTCTCCGCCCCCTGCGTCTTCTTCCTGGGCTCGTTGGCTTGGGCCTCCCGCTCGGCCAGCTTGGCCTGGAACGACCTGTTGACCTTCGCTAAGACCGGAGGATACAGCGGCGTCTCCGTGGTGACGACGTGGCCCAGCTCCTCCGATAGGTTGAAGACCTCCGTGGAGGCGGTGGCCTCAGTGGCCACCTCCACCTCTTCCCCTTCCCCCTTCTCCTCCACGGGGAGCGAGAGGGATTCTGGGCGGGAGGGGAAGACAGAGTTCTCCAGCGCCATGGCCCGTGTGTGTGTGTGTGTGTGTGAGTGTGAGTGTGTATCAAGTGTGTCGGTGTGTTTTTTTGTATCCTCCCTACGGCAGTCTCAGTCCAGTGGCTATTGATCGGACCATTTGTTTGTTTGAACGAAACCTGGAATAGAGAAGAACACAAGGACGGAACACAGTCATGAAACCGATCAGCTGTTTTGTTTTGCCTTCACCAAAATTCTCTGACGCACACGTTTTGAAAAGAAACAGAAAATACTTCAGGAGATTCTGGATCTAATTCAACAACTAAGCCCTGAATGTTTTTTTATGCTTCTCTTTTTGCTGTGTCTTCATATTTAGGTTGAAACTACATGATTTTGAAAAAGAAAGTCATTGTTCTTTTGCTGCTCTTTGAAACTAAATATGACGTCTGACAAAGATTTTTTTAAAACGTGCAGACATCCTTTATTAGCCAAAGGGTCACAGGAATCTTACATATCCCTGTGTTTTGAAAAAGAAACAGAAAAATACTTAAGGAGATTTTCAACCCCTTTAATTTCCCCTCAGATACATTGCCGGAGCAGATTTGGTTTCCTGTCTCTGCCTCTTTCACCCCCATTAGAAAAGCAAACTGAGTACATCATGAAAAAAGAAACTCAGAAATTTCATCTTGCGTAGTTTTGTAACTGTTTATATATCTGTGATTTATCTTTGAATGGAATCCTAACCCTGCAGCACTGTGGGCCATATGCACATTACAGCCACGTTCACTGCTTTGCATGGTTTCATTAGAGGCCTTGGGGTAAGTGTGTGTGTGGTCTACGCATGTGTGTGTGTGTGTGTGTGTGTGTGTTGTGTAAGTGCTCTAACTGCTAAACTGAATGTAGTGGATTTATACTACAGGCCTGCTGAGGTTTCTTACATAAGTCCCACACAAGTCTGAGAAGCTGGGTTAAATATGTGCTGCATGTGGGCAGTGAGACAGGCTGTGTGAAATGTTTGCACAGTAAAATGGAGTCCTGGTGCTCTGTAGCCCGGGATGATGTGCGTCCATTTGGACAAAGTGGGAGAGGTGCCTGATGGGGACAATCAAGATGACGCACTGATGGATGGATCACAAATAGCCTCCATCAGGGGCCAGCAGCCAATAAGCTCCAGGACCGTGGATTAATGTCAGGCGGCTGAGAAAGAACCAAATCTTACCTGCGCACTGATGCGACTTGTAGACGCATAAAACCAGATGTTGTATCATGAGGAAAACCAAAATATGGTCCATGAGCGACCCGGGGTTTGCAGCCGTGGTTCGATGCCACCCATGTCTTGTGTTCGCCAGCAGCGACGCAGCGTCAGTCCTGCTCCTGCTCCCTGCTGCTGCTGCTGCTTCTTCTTCTCCAGGAAAAACAAAGAGCACCTCGATCCGACCGCTCGGCTTCAGGCGCTGCGAACGAAAACCCGCTCCGGTGCGAGATGGAGCATCACGACGGCTCAAGCGCAGAACGAGCGCGGCGTTTGAGGAGCATGTGTCGGGCGCTGGACGTGCGAAATGGTGGCGGCAGGGGGGAGAGCCGGCGGCGGCGCGGAGAGCTCCATCATCATCATCGGTCAGGTGTGAAGCCACCGAGCGGCGGAGGATGCTGCTGTCATCAGCCCAGCCCCTAACAGCCCCTACCGGCCCTGCCTCCTCTCACACTCCCCTCAGCTCCACCATAGAGGAGACCCTCCTCTCCCTCCTGTCCCTCCTCTGCAGCTGCTCACAGGTCAAACAGGAGGAAATGGGCCCTGTGATGCAATTACACCATGATGACTTTAATTATTCAATCTGTGCTCAAAGTGACTAAAGCTATGATATAAACCTCAGTTATTGTTTTGGTTGTTATGTGGTTTTCTTGTAATGTACATCACCATTCATGTGAGGGCATTGGTGTACTTATTACTTTATGTTAGACATGAGTATTTATATATTTGTTCTTTGTATGTATTTAAATCTATGTTGTGTTGTATTTTATCTGGAGCCTGCGTCTGAATAATAAATGTCATCACTGATGTGTTTGGATTCTTCACTAAGGACGTCATCACGTGTGGCTGCTTTGGTGATGAGGACGACTTGTATAATTCAGACTGAGGGTCCAGATCAAATACAACACATCAAAGATTACAATACATATAAAGAAGAATAATAAGAAATACTAATGATGGTGATTGAAGTAATTTATAGCGATATTATTCCCTGATACATCAACTTATGCTGATCACATTGTCTCATTAGTATCAGTTACTTGATCAAATATATATTTAAAGGTTCAGTGTGGACCTGCTCCAGAAGTACATATAAAGTATATTTAAATATAAAGAGCTCGTTCTAGGGTAAATAAAACAACAATTCATACAATATAGATGATTATTAAAAACATCACTACGTTATTTTTACATTATCTTTCTGACAATAGATCATTTCACCTAAATCTTTCACACTGGACCTTTAAATTAAAAACCCGCTATTCGCCCTCCGGCCACTAGGGGGTGGTATATGTGATCGCTGAAGCCGGTCTCCCTTCCTCCTTTTCCAAGATGTCGGTGTACGGGCCAGTGGTGAAAATTCACCCCGTCGTCCTCGCTTCTATCTGCGACTCTTACGAGCGGAGAAATGAGGGAGCGAGCCGTGTGATCGGGACCCTGCTGGGTAAGCGGAGAGTTTAAACCTACACCCCCCCCCGGTGGATGAAGCCGCCTCGGTCAGGACAGGTGATGCGCCGCTAGCATCGTTTAGCTCGTCTGCTAACGCACGCTGGCCTTGGCGTTAGCCGCGCGCAGCTAGCCAAACAGCTAGCAGCTCCACCCGTTCACAGCTGGATGTCTGTTCTATGGTTCAAATCCAGCTAGTTGCGTTTATTAAGTATATTTCCATCACTCACGTGTTGTTAAAACACGAAGCAGCCGGGACTGGACGTTGTTATCATGGCTGTCGTGAACCGTCAAGTGATAGTTCGTCATGATTTTTAGTCTGTTGCCTGGCTAGGAAGCTAACCAAGCTAAGATGACTAAATACAAACAGCACTCGTGCTAACCTGTGTCTCCTCTGCTCCTCAGGTACTGTTGACAAGCACACGATTGAAGTGACCAACTGCTTCTCTGTTCCCCACAATGAGTCCGAGGATGAGGTGCGTTGTGGAGTTAATCATTCTGTGTGATGTTGTGAGTTTTATACGTGTCCTGTTTTACATGGTCAACATTTAGTGAAGCCCAGTGGAAAGTCAATCCACAGAACTCCCACACGTGTTGTGGACACTAGAGGTAGATAAGAGATGTGACAACATAATTAGCTTTTGAGCTTCACATTAATATAACTGTATTTATACTGGTTGCCTCTGATGGTAATCTGCACATGGTTTGAACAGTAAATGTCTTGAAGCAGGAGGTTCGTTATCAAGTTAATTTGGTTTGAATGTTCCAGCACCTTGGAGAACAATTCAGTTCTTCTGTGTATTTAGGAGAATAATAAACATCTAGCATGCCTGTACTGGATGAGTTGTAAGACAGTGGATTTCTATCATTGGACAAATCAAAGTGTCAGGGATGATCATGAGTTGTTGACATTTTGTATACATGTATAATTACCCCAGTTCTCTTCTTCTGGTACCTTTTTAAAGGAAGTAGTAGCTACAATATATAAAGTAAAGAAGAAAATATTGTTTGTTCAGCCAAGTTGTGATGACACTGAATGTGGTTGAATCCTCTTTGACAACAGGTGGCCGTGGACATGGAGTTCGCCAAGAACATGTACGAGCTCCACAAGAGGGTTTCACCCACTGAGGTCATCATCGGCTGGTGCGTCGCTAAATCAGATTCGGAATTACAAAGACGGTATTAAGGGGGTAAACACAGCTTTTCTAACAGAGACATCTTTCCTCACAGGTACGCCACAGGCTTTGACATCACAGAACACTCAGTGCTCATCCATGAGTACTACAGCCGTGAGGCCACCAACCCCATTCACCTGACCGTGGACACAGCCCTGCAGAGCGGCAAGATGAACGTCCGCGCTTATGTCAGGTTGGCTGATCTTCCTGTCAGTGGCTCTTTGTGTGAATGATCCACTGCATTTACCACTGATGGTGAATCTGACTGTGCATCATTCTCCCACGTACAGCGCGCAAATGGGTGTGCCAGGAAAGACAGTTGGTGTGATGTTCACCCCACTTTCTGTCAAGTATGTCCAGTTTGACACCGAGAGGATAGGCGGTAAGAATACACCGAATAAATTGGGATCACAGTTTGTAAACAAAATCCTTCCTGATGAAATATCTGTGATCTTGAAATGGTTCCTTGTCCAATTTGTCATGTGGTTTCTTGTTATGAACGATCCTTGAGTTTTTGCTGTTTCTTTGCTCTGAGTAGTTCAGTAGACTTAACAGTCCTTCTCTGTTGCAGTGGACCTTCTCCAGAGGACTCGTTTGACTCCCAGTCGCACCAAGGGGCTGACCTCCGATCTGTCCCAGGTCGCTGGATCTGCCTCACGGGTGCAGGACATGCTAACCACCATGCTTGCGTACATCGATGATGTGCTGGTGAGCATTAAAGTTACTGTAGTGTCCGTAAGGGAGCACACCAACACTCCCCATGTATATAACACATACCCAAAGATGAGACGTCACCTGCTGCTGTTGGTTTTCCTGGTCGTGCTCCAGCTGTTTTAATTATTTAGTAATACGACGTCTCTGTGGAGATCTGTTTGAAGTACTCAAGTTTAACACTAACAGCGCCTTTTTAAATGTTGTTCGATCTGTCTCAGTCTGGCAAAGTGGCGGCAGATAACAGTGTCGGTCGTTTCCTGATGGACCTGGTCAACAAGGTTCCCACCATCCCAGCTGAGGACTTTGAGAACATGCTCAACTCCAACATCAACGTAAGTTCTTGTCATCTGCCGGAAATCTGCTGTTGCTGCTGGGTTTTTTTCCTCGTTGGATGTTGTGCATCTCTGTCAGCCTTCAGTTTTTCTTTAATCGCTGCACTCAGACTTGTTCTTTGTACAGTGACACCCCCACTGATTACAGGAAGCATTTTTGGTTTCAGTCCTCTCCTGGCGCTCGGTTTCTCGACCCACTTTACCCAGCACTTATGTTTGAATAGCAGGAGCGGTGGTTGTTAAAGCTGTTGTTAGGACACTTGTATTCACCGTGTAGTCTTTAACTTTTGTCTCCTTGCAATGCTGTTGGGATATTTTACACTTTTACCCATGTTACTTCCCGGTAATAACAAAATGTCAATGCTCTGTTTTGTCGCTGTAGGACCTGTTGATGGTGACCTACCTGTCGAATCTGACCCAAGCACAGATTGCCCTGAACGAGAAGCTGGTGCTGCTCTGAGGGAATTTCTTTATTTAATTTTTTGTACACTTTTTTTTTTTTTTTGACTGAGATGAAGAATAAAGATGTTAAACAGTCATAACGTTCTAATTCCCTTTGGGTTCCAGGTATTGTCTTTAATAATAATGTAATTACAACTAACACAGTTTGGTCTCCACACATGGGTAATGAACTTTACAGGAAGGGATATATTGCTAATTTGATCTGGCTTGTTGAATGAATGTTAGTGAGTCATATGTGAGACGGCTCATATTGAACACTTAACTCCTTGTAGTGCTGCCTCTGTGGTGTTCAGCCTGTACTTTGCTTATTCATAGATTATTTGGATTGTAAAAAAATCACAATAAGCAAAAAGTATGAACAAATTGACCTGTTTCTTTTGTCTTGTTTTCCAAAGATATTCTGTTTAATTTAGCTGCAAGTTTTCACTGTTAAGAAGCTGGAGCCGTTAAATGTTTTAAGTTAAGGAGGAAGTGTTGACAAAATGGTTTTTAAACTTTATTTTCGATCAAGTAATGTAAAGAAATTGCTGCAGATATAGTTGATTCACATTAATCTTGATTGACATGTGACCTTCGACAGAATTAAGACCAGCAACATTTTATTGTAAGACTATTTATTCTCTACATAAACATACATTCAAATCAGTGGCAGAAGTTCATCATTTGATGGCAAACCCCCAGTGACAGGCCTGAGATACATGAGGCTTAGTGCAAAGAGTCACGGTTTAGAGCCGGGCTGAGGAGCTGCTCTTCGGCTTCTTGTTGCTGAGAGGCTGCGGGGTCGTCCTGCGCTCATCGGGGCTTCGGTTCCGAGTCTGCGGCCTTTTCACCTTTGCTCTGCGGCTTCAGCATCTTCTCCACGGCCGCGTACCCCTGCACGGCCCGGTCATACACCGACTCCCCGGCGGACTTGGCGATGGCGGCCGCCTGCTCCGGGTAGTAGAGGGAGGTGCTCAGGGTCACCAGGCCGGCCGGGTACAGGAGCCTCTTGGTCCTGGAGCTTCTGGCGAGCAGCAGCCCCAGGACACCGGTCAATCCGATGACCCCTGCCCGGGGGTAGAAGTCCTTCGGTGGGTCGTTCAGGTAGGAGTAAGCGTCGTGTCCTCGCTGGAGGACGCTGTGAACTCTGGGTTGGATTATGCTGTACGTGCCCTGCCACCAGGCGGCGTGCGGCTCCAGCAGCTTCCTGAAGGAGGCCACGCTCTGCTCCAGCTGACCCGCCTCGGGCTCCTCATACACGGGTCTCTGCGGGGGGTCCGCGTACAGGGACAGCTCGTCCCGGTTCAACACGGAGCAGCTCGCCGCCTCTTGCTCTCCGTCACCGGCGGCGGCACGGACGGTGACCGGTAACAGACCGAGAGTCCCCGGCATGACACCGCTGCCTGTCACCTTCAACATGATCCCCCAGGGCCATACGTGCACTACGGTGTCCGGGGAGAGACTCGAATAACCACTCCGCCTTTCAGCTGACCGCACGTCCCACAAAGATATTAATAATGTATATCATCCATTGACTTAAAAGTTGTCTGGGCTTGTTATTATGGCCTGAGCACAGTACGGCACAATTGTAATTACACTAATCGATTATATTTACTTTAGTTTAGTTCAGGTGAAAGACTGACACTTGTTTTTTTTACTTAATATTTAATTCCACCCATTATTTATATAAAATAACACATTAATTGGGCAAAGAATTATTTTTCAATTTGCTTTGAAGTCAGTGGTCATAGATTCCTTTGATGTCTTGTGTGAAAGATTTATCCGATCCACGTGTTTTTGACCTGAGCAGATCTATTGTGTGTATGTAGTGATAGTGATAGCACCACCTACTGCCAAAAGGAGGTAAGCTTCTTTTTACTTTAATTCGATTTACATTAAATGTTCACCATGTGGTCTACACTTTAAACTTCAAATTTTTTATAAAGGATTTAATTAAGGCATAATTATAAGGATATCACGGTTATTTAGCTCTAGAAGTTATTTTGTCACTAATTATTCATGGATAAGTGTATGAGTATGAGCACTCTGTTTATTTATATTTATTTATTTATATTCCGAGTTATATATTGTATTTTTAGTACGCAATGCATTATTTCTAACGTTTGTGTTTTTATTTTAACACGTGCACATTTTTTGGAAGGCATTGCTTCTCGTCTGTGACGTCACTGGTTCCCGTGACAACCCCGGAGCCTGCTCGTCTCCAAGGAAACGGAGAGCGTCAACAGCAGCGTGCAGTGTTTCTCACTTCTGACGCGTTTCTACGTCTGGTTCATTATCCGGGATTAAACAGCGTTGGTTGATATTTCTGGGATTAAGTAAATTTTGTTAATGGAGGGTTTTGTTTCCTCCGCTCAGAGTCTACAGGCTCTGTCTGCTCTGTTATCCACTCAGCAGGAGGAAGATGAAGAAGAAGAAGAGGGCAAAGTAAGTTCAGTGGTCGAAGAATCAGTCACTTTTCTTTTCCACTTTGTCTAAATATTCTGTTCGAGTACATTTCTGCATTAGGTGAAAGTATTATCAGTGAAATGCAGCCTCTTTCAGATACATTATTATTATTGGATTATTATCACTGATGAATTAATGCACAAGCAGCATTTTATCATCACAGCTGATTGAAGCAAAGGTCATATTTACTTATTACACTTTTAGTTATTTTACAGCGACGCATCTTAATTAATCTGCAAAGTAAAAACTAACAAGGTAAAATAAGTAAAAGCTCCCAGTAGAAATTTAAATACTCAAGTAAAAGTGTCTTAAAGTACTTAAGTAATTTTACTTGAGTAAATCCACTTAGTTACATCACACCACTGGACATGTTAATATTTATCATGTGTACGTCTCAAATAGATGAATAAGTATAGTTTTACTGTATATAACTCTCTTATACCAGAATGACTGGATTCCATTTTTGTGGATTTGAACTTGCACACAGTTGTTAGTTGACGAAAACATCTGTTCATCTCCACAGAAGGGGACAGCCCTCGCACAGCTGGGTCCTGGAAACATTGGTCCCCCACCCACAAAAGATAAAGAAGGTAATAATCCCCAAAAACTAACTCTTGTTATAGTAACACACAGTCAAGTTACAAACTGTTTGTTCATGTGTGTGCTGGTGTTTATTTAGTGACCACTGCCTATGTGAAGAGGAACAGTAAAGATATCTGGAGCGAGGAGGAGGTCGCTGACGGCTCCCAGTTTGATGATCTGACCGACCTGCGGCCGCAGCCTGAGTGAGAGCAACACAACACTTTCCTCTCTGTGCTTGTTTTAGCTTTTTCTTTGGATTCTGTCTGATCTGGAGCGATTCTAATGAGGTGGATACTGAACTAATGGTTTTCTTGTACCCTTGGTGTCCAGGTATGAAATAATCCTGAAGCAGAGCGTGGGGACAGAGGATGTCTTCTTGGGCTTGAGTGGAAAGGATCCATCGTCCATGTGCTGTGAAGCCATGCTGGTACTTCAAACTTAAAAAACCTCCTCGAGATTTTTGCATATACTACAAAATGTACTAGTTTGACGATGAAATGAACAAAGACATGATTGAGAAGCAGGAACGACAGCATGAATATGGGCAGGATTCAGTGGATTCATTTTAAAAGTTCACTTTCATCCTCCACTATGGGAAATACAAGTAATAAACAGTATAAAAAAGTTAAGGAGACAGAAAAACAACTTTAACAGCATGAAGTAGGGAAATAGAGATAGAGTAATTGTTTAAAAATCAGATTGAATAAAGACTAAAAAGGTTTCCCTATAGTTTTCATCCTTAACTGGTTTTTCATACTCTTTATCAGACCTTGCAAATTGCATTGCTTGGATATTTAACCCCAGTAAAAATGTCGTACTCCTTTAGTATTAGTCTGCACTGTGTGAAATATTAAAGAGGTTGACTTTTTCCCTCCTCGCAGGTGAAAATCAAACTGCCAGACACTAAAGCAACAGATGTGGTCCTGGATGTACAAGAGAAGTTCCTTGATCTGCGGACGCCAAAGCAGTAAGAGACGCTTTGAAAATGTTCTCTTTAGTTTTTAATCCCCCGGAGACGAGGTATCTGCAGTTCAGACCAAACGCTCCAATTTCCAGACATTTCCTTTTAATCAGAGCTTCACATATTCCGATCAGAGCTTTGATTGCTGCTCTGCTCAGCTCTGAACATCTTTCTCTCTCAGATACTACAGGCAGTGCGCCTCTCTTTAACCTGCTTGTCTTTTTCCATCCTCTCTCCAGCAAACTGGGTCTCCATCTCCCAAACGCCGTCCACAGACACGAGGGCAGAGCTCAATTCTTCAGTGAGCGAGAGGAGCTGGAGGTGACGCTGGTGGTGAAACGCTCCATGGATTTTATCAACATGCAATAGGACAGAAGGAGAATGTCCCCATGAGTATTCACAGGAAACAGAAAAGAAGTGATGGAGACATATACTGTCTGTGTTGAGAGAAAAAAGAGAAATGATTTCCTGAAAGTCTCACATGTAAATGTTAAGTTCATGCTGTTATTACGTGTATGATGGTTTTCCAATAAATATTAAAAATGCTCTCCCTGTGTCTGAGTGAGTTTTCTCAGGCTTCCTCCCACAGCCCAAAGACAGATTGACGTATTGTTAAGTGGACACTCTAAACTGAGAGTGAATGGTTGTTTGTCTCTGTGTGTGTTTGTCTCCCCTGCAATACGCTGGCTGTGTCAGCTGATATGATGGATGCATGATAACTTTGAATCTGCAAAGTAACTTGCAACTCCAGTTTTTAAATACATTTTTTGCATAACTTTACCTTGAAATGTATTTAAATTCCAGGATGAAAACTGAATTGTTGTTTGCTCAGGAAACACTGCACAGATAGAGGGAGGAGTAACTTTCACTAAATCAGCCAACTCTGAATTCAAATGTCCTGCAGTCAAACAAGAATGTGAAAGTGAAAGTTTCTGATGATTCAAACCTCAAACTACTTCATGATACACACACTGATGTCTTCACTGACTCCTGACCTGAACATCACTTCTCCTACAAGCTCCTGAAGACCCTCTCTGTGACTCTGTGGTGGTATAAGACATCTTCTTTAGTCATGAGCATCTCCACAGCTGACAGGAAGAGACTGGACAGACCCCCTGGACCCAGAGGAGGAGAATGAGACCTGAGCTGTCTTCTTTTGGAGAACCAGTCCCCCTGCAGGGACACGATCACAGCACTGGGCAGCTCCTTCAGTGACAGAGTATCACAGGTGGATCCCTCCTCCTGCTGCCTCTGCTCCCAGTCGACCACGTGCACCATATCTCACTTCAATTTCATTTCAACTAAATACACAGTTTAATAATCATTTTCTATTCATCTCAATATCATATCAGATACAATACTGCTGCACTGTATGAATTTTGTTTATAGTGAACATATTTATATTTCTTATAGTTCCTAGTGTCTGTATTGTATTTTTAACACATTTATTATGTATTTCACTTTGCTGCTGTAACGTGGTAAATGTCCATATAGTGGGACTAATAAAGGAATATCTGATCTATATCCTAAATCTGGTGATCTAACAATATCTATTATATCTTAAATCTGTGGGTGGATCTTAAACATTTATCATTCCATAATTATCATTTTTTCCCACCTATTATTAAAGCTAATGTGAATTTTTGCTTTTCTTTCATTTCAAACTCTCCAAAATATGTAATTTTCCTGTAAATGACCAAACTTTTCCACCAAGTAATGAACATTTCCCTCCACCTCTGCTCACAGCTAAAACAAGTGTTTGACTTTGGGCAAATCATTAAAACACATTTAATTAAACATTCATAGAGTTGAGTCTGTGGATGATGGGGAGAGACCAGTGAGAGGAGAGACCAGTGAGACCAGAGAGAGGAGAGACCAGTGAGACCAGTGAGAGGGAGACCAGTGAGATGAGAGGAGAGACCAGTGAGAGGAGAGACCAGTGAGAGGAGACCAGTGAGAGGAGAGACCAGTGAGACCAGTGAGAGGAGAGACCGTGAGATAGGACAGTAAGACCAGGAGAGAGAGACCAGTGAGACCAGTGAGGGAGCCAGTGAGAGGAGACCAGTGAGAGGAGAGACCAGTGAGACCAGTGAGAGGAGAGACCAGTGAGAGGAGAGCCAGTAAGGAGAGACCAGAGAGGAGACCAGTGAGAGGAGAGACGAGTGAGACCAGTGAGAGGAGAGACCAGTGAGACCAGTGAGAGGAGAGACCAGTGAGAGAGGAGACCAGTGAGGAGAGACCAGTGCGAGGAGCCGCACCCCCGGAGCTCCGTTACCGCAGCAGCAGCGGCAGCCGCGCCGGTGGTGTGATCATGTGACGCCTGCATTTCCGACACAACAATACAAACACCGTGTCGGTCTGCGTCCACGCTCCCACTCGCTCGCTCCCCCTCCCCAGCGCCTCGCTCTCGGTATGGCGGACGGCGAGAGGTCCCCGTTACTATCCGACCTGGGAGATGGAGCTCTCGGCAGCGGTAACGGCGGAGTGTCTCCCGGCGCGGCGCCCTACGGTGTGCCCAACAAACCCCTGAGTGAGTATCCCCGGTGCCCGGCTCTCCGCCCGACTCCCAGCCGGAGCTAGCCTAGCCTAGCCTAGCCTAGCACTGACTGGGCATTCTGGGTACCCTGCTAGCTCAGCTGTGACAGCGACAAACAACCGCCTGCTTGTGTCTGTGTACGTGCGGGATGTGATGCTAGCTGTCAGGTTGTTTTTATGAACAACTCCCGGTGGGATAAAATAAACAGTTTTTATAACATAATGTTGCTGAAGGGAATCAGCCTGGAGCTAACTAGCTAGCTAACCTAGCAGCCGCTCTTAGCTAGTAGCTTGCCAGCTAGCTGTGCTTAGCACCGGCACAGCTTCAGGTTAGCAGCTCAGATATATCATCTCTTTAGCTGCATTTTATTCACACACACATTTTATTTTGTTGCACGTTTCGCAGCAGCTGGCTGGTTCCCACTGTGCACACGAGCTAGCTCAGTGCACCGCTCAGTCAGCTAGCATCTGAGAAACACCTGATGTGATTGACAGGGATGAGAGCCATGATGGAGGCTGCTGCTGGAGGCTGCAGGACGCAGCTGCGACCAATGGCTGCAGACAGAGGGAGGGACTGTGTCTAGAGACGCTAATGGAAACAGCCTGAGATATGACTCTTTAATTATGTTTTGCCCCCACAAGCTGCTCTGAGCTCTGCCTGGTGTAGGAGTCCTGTGCAGGGATAAGACTGTGTTGCATCAGATTTGCTGACAGACGTGTGACCCGTCCAGTTCCTCTCTGTCTGTGACCAACACATAGACTCCTGTTTGTTGAGACTAACACGGCTCAGCATTCCTGGAGTGTTTTCCTTCCAAAGCTGCTTTCAGTCGAACTCGAGGTGAAATCTTATTACCCAGTTAATCGTAACGTAAGAGGTTACTCGTCATGGGAGTTGAGGCCACTCTTTGTGACTGTTGTTCCTTTCCCAACAATCCGTCATTTGTCACTCACTCGCTGCTTCCTCCCTTGTCCCCCGCCCCCTGTCCCATCCAGGCTTTCCCCCGTTCCCCAGCCCGACTCAGCCCTCGGTGCTCCTCGGGGAGGATCCTCCACCCTACTCCCCGCTCACCTCCCCGGAGAGTGGCAGTGCCCCTGTTATCAACTGCAGGGTGTGTCAGAGCCTGATCTCCGTGGAGGGCAAGATCCACCAACACGTGGTGAAGTGTGGGGTCTGCAATGAAGCCACGGTAGGTTTTTTTTAAAGGAATATGTATAACACACACACAGCCTACTTGTATACTGCATCCAACACACTCACATGGAAAATAAACATGTCCAGTATCTTCCATTTCCGTCTAGCCGCACAGGGTGTGTTAGTTTAATCCTCTCATATTTCTACCTCCATCTTGTCACAAATGATGCTATAAATGACTCTCAAAGTAATGGAGACAGACATTTTTAATAAAATCCCACAGATTCAGTATCAACATTACTTTGGATAATCCACAGAGCTCACAGTGAGGTCACTAATGGTCTCTGTAATCCCTGTGAAAAATGTTCTTGAAAAGTTGTTCCAATAAAAACAGTTCTCATTAATCAACCCTTTGAATAAACTGTGCATAGTGTTTAAACGTGAGGGGGAACTTCAATGTAATTACGGAGATTGGCGTTCTGTCAGTTTCCACCATGTTGGACATCAAGTGGCTCATTTGATGACTGACAAACAAAGAGCTGATTTTCCATCACAGCCACAGACACTAATAACTGCTCTAATTTGATTTATTGGTCGTCCCTCACATAATATGATTGTATTGACATTTCTATAACTTTAAAACAATCGATGACGTTCATCTTCCGATCAATTTATTTCAGATTTTCTGAGACAACATACAGAACAGAAGCACGTGTACTTACTTGGCTAATTAATGGCAGAACTAATTGGATTTCTGATTTACAATAAACAAAGTTAAAATTTAATTTAATTGATATTTGAGAAGAAAAGATAATCATGCAATGAAAATCTAATGCAGCCCAACTCATAATATTAGTTTTCCCTCCCACTCTTATCTCCCACCTTGAACGTCCCTCCCACAGCAGATTTATGTGACGTTCATAACAGAGCAGATCTGGTTCATAAGAGTTTGCTGATGCAGTGGAGAGACCCATCACCAGACAGACAGCCGTCTTATCTAAAGCCCAGAGGAAGTAGCGACGTGATCTGTACAATGTTAAAACACGGAAATCAAGTTTCCGCTCTCTCAGAGAACAATGGACTCTACAAACGACTCTGGCCTGCAGTATTATGTGAGCTAATGAGGTGATACAAAGAGAGTGGCCCCAACAGTTGTAAACGGCACAAACCTTGTAAAGAATAGAATTGTAAAATTGAACAGAAGGTGTAGCAGCTGTTTCGAGTCGCTATGAAACTCACGTAGTGAATTTTAAATTTAATTCGAAACGGCAACAGTGATTTTTAAATGTACAAGTTTCTCCTTATCAAATTGGAAGCTTAACATTTTTTTAATCCTTTGTCTTTGTTTCACTGTCTCTTGTTATTGTGATTATTAAAGTTAGAAGTTGTGCTAAACAAGCCTGTGGCTCTGCAGCACTTTTCTAACGGGCATTTAACCAGAATTTGTGGAACTGACAACCGATCGTCTACAAACACGGCGGTTAAATTTTATCTCGCTACACTTGGCTGTGGGAAAGACTATAGATACCAACCGTCTCTGTCTGTAGTTTGAGAGATAATGTGGCATTTTGAGGGATATTCTCCACTCGGCTACTTCCCCTTATCTTCAAATATAGGGAGGTGTAAGTAAGTCTGGGACTCTGATATTTCTTCACATCCTCCATCCATTATGGTCTTGAAGTCTTAAATCTCACTTGTGGAAACCTCCAGAATCCCCCTTTACCTCTTTTCTTTACCTCACCTACTACCATGACTCAGGAGGAGCTGTTTAATTAGATCTTCTAGGCCACTTGTGGAGTAACAAGCAGAAACTTGGGTATCCTTGTATTTACTCCCATCCCTTGGCTCCTAATCTACAATTACAGTACAGCTACTTGTCTAAGCTACATACTCCCTCATGTCGTATCGGATAATTCTGGTCTATCAAGAATAATTGGGTTGTTATTTACCCTTATTTTGTATTTGTCGTCTCACCTCTACCGTCTTGTGTGTCTCTGACTCCCTCTGCAGCCCATTAAGAACGCCCCAGCAGGGAAGAAGTACGTTCGCTGCCCTTGCAACTGTCTGCTCATCTGCAAAGTCACTTCCCAGAGGATCGCCTGTCCCCGACCATACTGGTGGGAAATTCATACTCAACCTGTGTGTATGTGTGTGTACATACTCTGTATTAGTGTGTCTGTGAGAGAGAGAGAGAGAGAGAAGTGAAGCAGAGGAAACAAGGTGCAGTGGGAGTAACAGTACCTCAATTAAGACTGTGCTCCCAGCGCAGCTTACATGCAGTGCTCAGCGAGCCGGACGAGGAAATAACAGCCTCATTAGAACAGCTGCATCATGGGTTTCACTTCTGCATGTCCTTCATATTATGAGAGGTGTAGCTTTATGGGTCACACACTGTATGTGTAGTGTATGTGTGTGTGTGATTTTCACCTCCATATTTTATTCACAAATGGAAATTATGTTAAGACTTAATTTACAGTCTTTGCTCCACACAGCTAGAAGAAAAAACAACAAAAGGCCCAACAGTTTCCTTATGAAACCCATTAAGACCTAAGGCGCCACATAAAAACCCAGTGTAAAACCGAAGCACGGTTTGAAAACAACCACCGTAAACCTGAACTGACAGAATTGCCAATGTTCACAAAAAGCAGAAGCAGATAAACACATGAAAGGGAAAATCTGCCACCCTCTTCTTCTTCCTCCTCCTCCTCAAACACCTCTTTTACTAACTGAGCTTTGTATCTGGTCTAAAGGGGTTTGATTCACTAGATCTGGATTTTTATTTGATTCTCCAAATTGCACGCACTCAGATATCAGGCCCCAGAACTTGACTGATTTTCATCAGGATCCATTAATTATTCATGGAGAAATCAGCGAAAATGTGGAAAAACACCATAATGACGAAGTAAGTGGGTGAAAAATATCCTGTATTTGGTTTCGACCCGCTCCCAAATTTAACAGATTCTTCTTTGGGTCACGCCTCACCCCTCCACAAAATTCCATGGAAATCGGTCGTGTAGATTTTGTGTAATCCTGCTGACAAACAAACAAAAACATAACCTCCTTAGCCGAGGTAATTAATTCAGTATCTTTCTGCTTTAATTATACTCTAAATTCCTGCTGTGTAGCTACCAGCCATATGCACATTTAGCAAATTCGTTCACATTATCATATCAGAGGGCAGAATGAGCACAGACGCCACAGATGACAGTAAACCAGGAAAGATCCAAAGTCGTGCTATAGATCACTTGTGTAGCATTTTATTTTCCAGGGCATAAATAAAAACATCACAGGGCTGCTGACAAGTTCACATCCAGTTTGAGAAAGAGAAGAGAGATTTCTTTTGTCCTCTGTCCTCTGAAACTTGCTGAGTGAAAAGCAGCACAACAATTCTTCCAGGTCAAAGAGATGCCAATGTGTTGGGATTTTTATCATCACAAACACACGGCTGATGTCACAGGGAAAATGCTCGGCTTTGGCAGCTCATCTGAACATCAGGCTGCTGCAGCCGGGTGTAATTGCTCAGAAAGATAAGATTCCTTGTTTATGCTCGAGGCATAAAATGAGCAAGAGCAACATTTTTAGCCATCTCTCTTTTTTTTAGTTTTTTCTTTCCTTAATCTTCTGCTGCTATTTAAAGGTGTATAATTTTAAACTGTACATTTTAAATATCTGAAATCTATAATTTATCTGTCGGCTTCAGTGCTGATCACAGGGTTGGACTCGAGGCTAATTGGGGTCTGCATGTTGATCAGTGGCAAGAAATTATTTCCTGAAATGTGCCATCTTTAAAAAAAATATTACATTTACTCTTAAACCAGTAATTTCTTCTACGTTATTGTACATGTAATGCCTTTCAAACAAAGTGGGAATCTTGTTCTTATCACTTATTTCTGTTTAATCTTTCTTTTAAATCACTGTTTCCGACAAACAAAATTGTGCTGTCATAGCAGAGAAGTGGGATTTATCTTGCTTGTGACGCAGCTGTCCCCACTCTGGCTTTTATTTCATCCGACCACAGGTTGTCCATTTTATTAAAGACGTCCTTAAAAGCTGTAAATAATCCCCAAAGGCCCCTTTTCCCGATTTTAACTGCTCTGTAGAATTTATCTTCAGTCTCACTGTTTTGCATTCAGTCGGGTTCAGTCTGACTAAACCAGACACATCGACGTGCTGTGGCCTGATCACTGATTCTGAGCGGTTGTCTGTTGTGGTTGCTTGTAGTAAAGCAGCGTTAGTGGTAATGATGAGGATGAGCGTGATCTGTTGCTGCTGCCTTTTCCACAACACCAGAGTGAAGCTGCTCACGTCAAACACTGAATAATATCTTGAGTCATCGGTGGTGTGGACGCCGACTTAATGTGGGTCTGTCTCTTCACAGTAAGAGGATAATAAATCTGGGTCCAGTTCATCCTGGTCCTGCCAGTCCTGATCCCCAGCCAGCCGGGGCCCGCGTCTCCTGTGGACACTGCAGCAACACCTTCCTGGTAACACTCAACTTTTTTTATATTTTTAGACTTGATTTGGAATCAACACAGTCATAATTAAATTAGAGTTAATGGAAATGTTTGATTTTGGGGTAAATTTGCCGCATACGTTGCACAAATGAGAGACGTACAGGTCCTCTAATTTAACGCTTAAAAATGTCCCAAAATATTGTAAGACTGAACAAAAACAAAAGGTGAAAATCTCAAATTTGGATCACAAACCAAATCCTTCTTGACCTCGAAGTACAGCACATGGACCAAATCCTTTGAGCTCAAATGTCCACGTCTGAGCTTTTCATTTTGAGCCTTTTGCTTTCCACAGCTCTACACTTCAGAGCCGTGTAAAGACTTGAGCAAGAAGGAAAGTGAAACGAATGTGCTTCACTGATGAAATGCAGACGGCTCCCTGTCCCAGTGGCCGCTCGTCAGCTGACTGGAGTCCCTGAGTCACTCTCGTTCCTCTCGCATAATGAGTTTCTCTGACAGTCAACATATTACATTAGACCAATGTGATATCCTTTTCTCTCTGGAGCGACAGATGGTAGCTGTTAAAAAACCCTAAGATATGAGGTATGAGATGAGACCTAAGATATATCGTTAATATACAGGGGAGCAAATGAGCGTAGGTTTAAAAAAATAACAATTGACTTTTAATTATTAACTTCAGCGTTTGTAGTATTGCTTTTATTTAAACTGACCGTAATTGATTACCATTATCAACCTCTTTGGCAATCAGTGGGAAATCCGGCATCAGTGCAACCTCAGTTAAAGTCTCTGGCACAAGTCCCCACCTCCTCTGTCTCAATGACAATAACCTATAAAAGACACAGCCAACAAAATCACTTTCACTATAGGAAGCCAAAACCAAATAAGAAGTGTTTTTGAAGAGATGAGGAATCGTTGTGCAAAGTAGCTGAATAATAAAACTTGCTTTGCTATTTTGGCTTCTATCAGCAGCTGAAATATGCTGTGACAGTTTCAGGAGGTCTGTTGTTAAACGTTTCGCTGCACAACTGAAAAGCCAAACCCCCGTTGCACCAGGCCAAGTAAATAAATGCTGAGTTATTGGTCGAGATCAATAATCCTGTAAACTCTCAGCTGATATACTCTGGCCATTTTGTGCTAAAGGGAAAGTTAAAGTCTTAACTTACTCCTCTTTAACAATGTGTGGGACAGATAAAGATGGTTTGGATATTTGCTGAAAGGAGGGAGGGCGGCGTGGCCAGAGAAAAGGAAGAGAAGGGGTGTAAACAGATGTGAGATAGATGGTACAGGCTGTTTAGCATTCAGCTGGACCTTCCCCTCCTGCTCAGAGATACGGTGGCTGAATGAAAATACAAATCTGCTCCCCGGGTGGCGTCGCAGTGAACCTTTTGTCACAGATTTAGTGATTACGTTCTCCGTGCTGCTCATACGGTGTCTCCATCAGAATAAGAATAATGTACAGCATGCACAGTGTATTCTGTTCTCATAAACACACCTGAGCGTCAGGGAGGGAACAAATGTCTACACCCTGAGAGAAAGCCATTTTTCTTTATCATTTTTTTTTTTGTATGGTAAGCAGCACCTGTTCTGGGATAGTTGTATTAAATTTCTGAAAGTGTGTCATCAATCCAAGTGCAGCTGCAGGCGAATTTGAATAAGGTAAATAAGATTTGTATTGGCTGCGCATCATGCGTACGTGCATTCAAAGTATCAGACAGAATCAGTGCAGATTTGCCTTGAGCTGGCTTATAGCTGAGACAAATTCTTATTAATTTGATCGATTGATTATTTAAGTCACTTATCCTGAAAACATCCCAAGTATTTTTTGGTTCAAGCTTCTCAAACGTGAGGGTTGTTGCTTTTCTCTCGTTTGACGTATGTCGCAGCAGAAACACTGGAATTGACATTTGCATTTAATATGATACTGAGAGTTAAAGTTTTGTTATCATCATCATCATCATCATCATCATCATCATCAATGAATCCCTCATCTTTTCTCTTTGTGCTTCTCAGTGGACAGAGTTCACAGACCGGACGCTGGCCAGGTGCCCACACTGCAGGAAAGTGTAAGTAGCCATAAGCAATTAATCCCTTTCACCACATCATGCTCACTGTACTTAAATAAATTGGATTTTTGTCTTTTACTTTTTATCTCAAGCTTTTTAAATAGAAAAACCTAAGAGTGAGCAGGTAGTGTCCTCAGGGGCGTTCTCAAGGACAGGACACACCGTTTTTTGGGAATCAAATCTGTGGCATCCCTTTTGTATGTTTTTGTCGCAAAGATTACAAACATCTCATGATGAAAAAGACGTGTCATACATGTTGAAGATGCCAATGAAGACGTCAACTTGGTGTCAATGTGCTGTAAACGAAAACATTGACCTTTTATCACAGCGTAATTTACACGTCATGTCCTGCCTCCTGCTGCTTTACCCAGAAACCACCTCTCGCCTGAATGTTCCGGTCTGACCTGAACTGCTGCGTTCTTTATATATGAAAGGCAAACTCCACAAAATGTCAAGAGCCAAGAGTTCATATCTAAAAAAACAACAACCAGACTTTAACATCATGAGGTTTCTGATCTGTGGGCCTTTGCTCCATGTATATTTTGCGCCTCAGGAATTGTCTTTGAACTAACTACTACTAATCACATTCCCGAAACCACCGGCTCCATAAGCTCCTTAACATCACGAGCGACTGGCTGAAAAGTGGAATGTGCCAGTGTGTTAGCTGTATCACTGCAACAAGGTGACCTTAAGCAGTTTTTACAAACGGCTCTAGTCAGGAGATTTCAGTTTCGTCACATCCAAAATAGCTGCAAGATGGATTGAGCCCGGACAGGTGCTGCTTGAATTTGAATTTCTGCAGGTGTATCGCGATCATGCGTCGTTTGTCTTTTCAGTCCTGCTCTTCCTTTCACTGCAATAAATATAGATTCACAACATATACATTTTTAACCACTATTCAGACATCCCAGTTAGAAAATCAAAGATGTAAAGAACAGAGTTTCAGGGTCCTGGAGTTATGATGCTTGTCCAGTGTCATGTTTTACTGGGACACTGTCACTAACATCTGTGGTTTTCATAATCTGACGCCTCCACGTGGCTGCTGAAGATGCTAAGATGAATGTTTATAGTTCAGAAAAACATTGGGTCATGTCTTTTGAGTTTCATTTGAATTTCATCTCCTAATAAAGTTCTCCTCTCTCTTGGTCCTGCAGCTCCTCCATTGGTCAGAGGTACCCCCGGAGGCGGAGCTTGTGGTGTTTTCTACTCTGCTTGCTTTTTAGCGTTTCCACCGCCGGGCTGATGGTGAGTCAACACACTGTCATCTGAGAGATTACGCATTTAAAAGAGATTATCAATAACTGTGCAGAGCTGACAGAAGAAAATACAACTATTATCCATCAATTACTCTGAATCTGTCCTCCCCTTTTTACTTCTTCTACAGTTTTGCCGTCTTTCTCCTCATACTCTCCACTTTCATGTGCACACAACCTGTCAGAACATTTTATATTTTCTGTCATAGTTGTTGCTCTTATCTAAATTACAGTAGATTTGTTTTTATAGACCAGAAGGAGTAGAGGAGTGCAAGAGCCTAAAAGTAGATTTTGACCAGCAGAGGGCGCAAGATGAGCAGCAAACAACGTAAATCAGTGATGACAGTCTATGTGTCTGCCAGCAAAGACAACAGTGACCTTTATTGTGCAGACAATAAATCTGCTGCTGTCGACAACGTTGCATAATGTTGGTTAAAAAAAAAATATATCTCAACCTGGAATGGAAAGGTTTCAATTATAAGAATGGTTCAAGAGCCGGAGTTTGACAGTTTAATCCTCAGAGATTTACATGTTTCAACAGGTGAAACTTCATCCCCACGCTGAATTTAATCAGGAATACGAAAGCAGTGGTTTTAAATGAAGGTGGCTAAAACAGGGAGGGTTGAATTAAATATTCAAAATTCATAAAATCAACAGAATTGAACTGTTGGAGACGTTCCAGCTTTTCTCTCACTGTAGAACTGAAAATACGGCGTTTCTCAGCTCATCTTGTAGATGGACTGCGATGTTCAAAAGTGGGAAAACATGAATGAATCCAAGTGTTAAAAACAGGTCAACTGGACTTGGTTGAGTCCAGTTGACCTGAGCCAGGGGGTGAAAAGAGTGAATCAGAAATCAAGAGAGAGGCTTCATGAGACGAGTCAATGGATTGAATGTCAAACCCAAATCTGAATAACCAAAGAATTTGAATGTCTCAACCTTTTTAGAGGAGGCAGAAGCACGGAGGGAAAACGAGACTCGGCCTTGAATAGAAACTGTTGATCCAAGGTCACATTGACGAAATGAACATTAGTTCAGTTATCAGTTTCCCCTCAACAGCGTGGATGGTATTGTTGTTTTCACTGTGTGTGTTTGTATTTGTGTGTGTGTGTGTGTGTGTTTGTGTTTGTGTCTCCTATCTATGTGAGGACCAGATTGAGTGTTGGACCTTATGGAGTCACGTCACGAATTCAAAGGGTTGTTAGAGAGTTAAGACTTTGTTTTCATGGTTATGGGTAGAATTGGGTTATGGTTAGAGATAAGGTTAGGGATAAAGTTTTGGTTTTACAGTCCCTATAAGGATCGCTGTGCAAACCGGTGTTGGTGTGAAGCCAATGCGAAAGTGCCTGAAACCTGTATTCTCTTAAATGACCAGCAGGGGACGACTCCACAGTTTGAGAAAACTCTACTTCTCACTTGATTTATAAAGTAAAACATTTTCCTAAGAAGTTAATGGTCTCAACCTCTAGTTCAAAGTCATGGATACATCCAATGGGTGCAGGTGGTGTAGGAGGGCGTGGCCTCTCAGTGAGGCTCCACCCCCTGCTCCTCCAAATATGGTTTATTCTGGTTTCAAAAAACCAAGATGGTGCTGAGGCTTCCAAACAGAAACTCACAAACCAATGGGCGACACTGTGGTTTGACACCTTGGTGTTTACAATTATACACATACATATGGTATAAAACATGTATGTATTTGTACAAGTATATATAATTACTCCATTGTTTAGTTTTTTCTGTCCTTAACCTTAAAGCATCCATCCACCAGACACCTTCTCTGCCTCTCGCCCTGGATCCCCTGCTTGTTGTTTCATTCTATATATTATAATCTATACAATATATATTCAGTATATGAGCAGTGCAACAATATGTTGAATCCAACAAGGTTCATTAACTCTTCTGATGTTTTATATCCGTATTAGCTTTGCTCCAGTGCCATGACTTTCAAACTGTTCCAACTCGTATTTCCATATTGTCACAAAATCCCCGTGGGTTCTCTCAAAGTCATTCTCGCCATCTTCATTAAATAATTTTGTTCTGAGCAGCTGCACACTTAATACTTGATGGGAGAGACACTTTTCTCTCTTACCCACACAGTGTTAAGTGTTGAAGATGAGCTCTTGCGTGATAAATGTGCTTTTAAAACGTACGATTCGCTGTCGTCACATCAGGCGGCTGCAGGTGGATTAATCACACTCTGTGGATACATGTGGGAAAGTAACTGTGGTCGTGTTAAGTGCTGTTCACGTGAAGTGACTTTGTGTTGTATAGAAATATTTTTGCACATCAAATAATAATCATTTTATATAAAATTTTAAGCTAAAGCGATGTTTCAGCTTCTCAAATGTTTGAATGGCCGCGTTTCCTTGTTTTACATTTATCTTTGCCGATATCGATATCGATATTAGGAAGTTAACATCTTCATAGTTTAACCTTAAACTTTGTTATTAATGACTATAAATAAAAAGAACACAAATATATATTGTAAAATGTAAACATGAAGGCACCTTTTTTACATTGTTGTTCATATTTGCTGTTATATGGTGCCGTTGAAATCATGATGAATGGGTCTGATAACACATTTAAAGACATTTTCAAACATAAGCATGTCTTTCTGGTTGGAGTTGCGCTGTTTTTAGCTTCATAACAAATCACAATGTGATTTCAATTCCTTTTTAAAAGTCTTAAAGAGTGTCGTCTGAATATGTCTTCCTGTGTGTTCCTCAGGCTGGAACGTGGGTGAAGGCTCAGACCTACCAGGGGATCTACGCCTCGTGGGCCGTGCTGCTGCTCCTGGTTCTCCTCACCTTAGCTCGGGCCTTTTACTGGGCCTGCATGAGGGTCAGTCAGCCCCTCCAGAACTTCACATAGAGCCCCCCCCCCCTCCGACTCTGTGGCACCCTCGTCTCAACCCGCCAGGCAGGAGGAAAAAGATGGCTTTAAAAAAATCTGAAAAAACAGAATATTTATTTAAATCCAAGTCCGGAAAAGAAAATGATCTTCTCCTCCTGTTCCCTCCCTTTTAGTCAAATGTGTTTCTAAAACTGGATGGCGTCGGCTGCGGCCGCCGTGTATCCATCGGTAATCATGATGACGCGTATAGCCTAATGTACTGTCGATCTATTCTAATCTCGTGGCCAGTGTGGGGTTCATTTTAGCATTTTTAACACTTTTCTCCCCCTCTCCCCAGCGCTGTTGATTCCTTTTGGCTTTAGTCTGTGGCACATCTGTTGCTCTCCTGACCTCTAAGACGAGGGCTTCAAGTTCAAGTCTTAGACGTGAAAACCGCGCTCGTTTTCTTTTGTTTTTTTGTGGAGGGGGCGACTGTCGATTTTCCAGTCCAGTTTCGACATTTGGTTTAATATTCCAGCATTTAGCAATTTTTTAAACAAAGAAAAAAACATTTTCTGAACGTGGCAAAGTCAGATGAAGCTGGGAAAAAAAAAAAGTACATCCACAACCAGCAGCAGACGACTGGAGTAATTGAAGGGACGTCAGCCTCCTATTGTGAATCAAAAGATCAAGTAGGTGTTGAAATGTGTCTGAAAAATTGAATTCAGCCGTATGTGAAGGTAGGCTCTGATGTGTCTGAACTCAGTGTTTATGCTGAATTATCCCCTGGGACTGACTTTGATCCAAAGCAGCTTGAAAGCCTTAAACGGAGGTGTGATAGAAAGATTCAACACGCTCACACACACACACACAGCCACACACACACACAGCCACACGAGCGCATATGGTACACATCAAAAAGAGGACGCTGTTTTAGAGTTGCAACAGCTTCCGAAACCAGTTTATATAGGAGACGTCCCAGCCTCCGTCTTCAAAGACACACCAGTGAACAGATTTCCTCCGTGTTGATGCGTCCCTATTTCAGTAAAAGGGAAAAAAGTGACATGCACGCCACTTTGCATTCTCGTCCTGTTTGAGTGTAACAAAGTCTACAGCGGCTTCTCTTTGATCCAAAATTCACCCAACAAGTTAACTTTTCTTTTTTAAAAACCTTTTCTGATTTCTTTCATTTTAAATTTTTATATTTTCATAACCTAAATTGACACGAGAGACACGTTTTTTTATTCTGTTCGGCTTTTCGGGAAACGGAGGAAAACATGAAATGGATCACAAAGAGCTATAATACTCACAAGACCCTGTGAGTATAAGGAGGGTTTCAGATTTGCAGCTCTGTCTGTTTCATGAGAGAAGCTCGGACCTTTTCAGGCCTGTTTTGCTGGCCGAGGTTGAATATGTTACAGAACCAGTTCCTAAAACTTTGGGTTTTACATCAAAATCTATCAAAGATCCTCTAATGAGCACGAAAAGACCCTTTTCTCCCAATTCTTTTTGTATTTTGTTCGTCTTTGGGTTCGTTTATAGTGAAAATGTGTCTTGATATTGTCGCTGAAGACGGAGGTTGGTCCTGAGGTTTCTGATTTGCTGGCTGCAGACGGAGCGTTTCACCTAAAGGCCACTGACTAAAGTAAAAGAGGAAAACGCTCAAAGCGAGTAGGTCAGTAACATGAAAACACACACACACACACACTACACGTTACATCCTCACGCTGCATATCTCCCATGATGACTCGTCTGTAGTTCTGAATGTGGTGACATTTTCCTTTTCTTATGGATTCTGTATTTTTTTTGTTCTGATTGTAAATATATTTGTTGTTTATGTACGATGGACGTGACTCAGCGAAATTGCGTTGCACTCCGAGCTTAACACTACTGCTGTGATCGCTGCCGACGTGTTTTTTTTGTGTTATTTTTAAGAAGGTTATTTTTGCAACTCTTCACCTGTTACGTATTTAATGATTTGACAAACTACTAACCTAATAAGCCTCTGGACACCCGGTCGTGTCCACATCTTAAAAACACATCAACATAACCGCACCGACGAAACATCGTGACGGAATCGCATTCCCAGGCGATGACGTTTCTAGCTCTCGCGCACACAGACACACACAGACACACACACACACACACCCAGCACCTTATACAGTAGAGAGGAAACACTGCATACACCAAGTAAGAGGAGATGAAGTTACCCTGGTAGACTGAACTGAGCTCGCAGGCAGTTCACATGGAAGTGTCATGTTATTTATTATATACGCTGCAACAAAAAAAAAAAAGGATCACTTCAACAGTTGTGTCATTTCCCTAGAATCGTATTTATTGTGGATGACGTCTGTTATGCAGTGAGATTATTTCACTTTTTTTCAAGACCGGTCCAAAGGGCATTTATTTTTCTTAATTGACGATTCACCAGTTTAAAGTTGTGTTCAGTGCATTCATTTTTAAGATGAGGGCAGAATCAATGTGATGCAACTTGTTGAAGACCATTTCTTTTCTTTTTTTTGCAGTGATCATGTTTTGACCATGACTGCAAAAGAAATCCATCATGTTATTGCCAATAATCAAGACCCTGGCTGATTCTCTTTTCAGAGTTTGTTTACACACAAATAAAGACATGATGATGATGATGTGAAAAACAACCAGCGTGAGTTTTATTATTTCACAACAAACACGATCTGTTGCATTTCTATTCTTACAGCCACAACCACTGTCAATTCAAATTACAACAAATAAATTAAACTCGAAATACTTCAGGTTTTTGCCTCGAGAGAAGATGCGTTTGGTATAAAGCCAAATCACATATAAGCTTTATCATAGAGGAAAGTTTTAAAGAGTAGAGAAGGAATCTACCTCAACAAATCTATGATATTAACATTTTTGGAAACCTTACAAAATTCATTGTGCGGACCACCTTTCTTCTCCGTACCTTCTATCCTGCTTCTGTCCAGTAGCTCCACCAAACTACAGTTGACATGTCAGTATTTAGGCTTCTACTTATAGAGGCAGATGCTTTATAATATTAGCTCTTTTCATTTTTATTGAAGTTGTCTTTTAATAACTGGCCCTGGGACAAACAGCCAGTAACTCTGACTCATGCACAGTATTTTGTCTGTTGATCGATCACAACTGTCCCGATCAAATAACATAAATCAAAACAATTAAATAAAACAAAGCCTGACTTTTCAAACTAGTTTCCATTACAATTTAAACCCTTTAATCTTTAGCTTGTCCAACCAATACGTTAGCCTACTTTTAGCTATTATAAGCTATTTATTTACATCTCCATTAGGTGGCTATTTACTGGTTATTGTAAATACACTAAAACACAATGAGCATCACGTGTATTTGAACATTCGTCTAATGCTTGAGTCGTCTGTGCCTCTTTTATGTGTCACCCCCGAGCACAAGATTAAAAGATGTGACAGTATGAAGTTTAAAATCAAATCAGAGTTCCTTTAATCGCTCCGTAAAGACCTTCAGCTGATCGAGTGTTTTGTGCCACTCCTGGGTCTCCCTGTCCGTGATGGTTCTCAGGTATATCCTTGATTTTTAAACCAGAAAACGCAACATGTCTAAAGACCGGGTTTATTATAATGTGAGTAACTGAACCCTGTGATTAAAGCTGTCATCCATTCTCTGAACTGGGGCATTTCCTAATTATTAAAATGAGAGAAATCGAGCCATTCCAGTTTTTGCTGAACCTGGAAGACTCCAATCATAGACCGACTAATTTAAAGCTCGGTGCTGTTCTCCCAGAAGAAGCCAAATTAGCTTTTATCTTTTTTAATGAGCACCTCTCCTTTCTATTTTTATTATTCCAATAAAATGCCGGAGAGAAGCTCGTCCTTCTTTCTTTCTCACACGACTCAGCCCCTGTCGGCCTCTTGAGTTTCATGCGGATATATTTTTTTCCTGGACACAAAGAGATGGAGGGATTAAGGACACTGAGAAACCTTTCAGAAACCACAGCTCCCCGGAGAGCAGCGTGGACCAGGGAGGAGGAGGAGAGACCAGAGAGGGAAGGAGGTAAAAAAAAAAGAAGAGACAATTGGTCCCATAACCTCCTGGTTTTAAGTGAGGGAGCATTAGCCTCCTTTCATTGTGTAACACAACACACACACACACACACACTGGTTCTCACACGGACACAGAATCCCACTCCGAGGGCTTCGGGTCCATTGTTTTGTCGTTTTATTGAGTCAATTTTTCATTCATGATATTACACTGCTGCACCTCCTCGGGGAGCGCGGCTGTCTCTGCTCTCTTTCTGTTCTCTCTTTGCCGTCTTCACAGTTTTCCCCGGTGAGACGCTGCGGTGACAGTTTGGCTGATGTGGGACTCGTAAGATTGTAGAAGGCGGGAAGGAGAGAGAGGAGGAGGAGGAGGAGGGGGAATCTCCTACGCTGTAAATCTTTGTCTTTTTTTATTTTATTTATTTCTGCCTTCTCTTGGATCACGCCGGTCGGTCACAACTACATTTATTTTTCCTTTGTACAAACGCCAAGTGCAGCACTGTACTGAAGCATTTTTTTTATTTTGCAAATCACTTCACAGTTTGAGAATAATTTCGCTTCTTTTCCATTTGACTAATCCAGTCATTAGGAGACATGCTCCTTTTCGATGATGATTATTTTCCTAACAGCATGACGTGAGCAGCTGAAAATGCAGCGGCACAATAAACACATTACGTGTAAATGGCTTCTGTGTGATCGACGTTTGACAAAGCTGCTTTCGTTCTGAATGCAGTGAGTCATTTTCAGGCCAAATTTCCAAAGAGAATTTGGATTAAGTGAAGACAAAACGCTGCCTAATAAGATAAGTGAGGTTGAATTAGAGCTTCTCATTACGGTTAATATTAAATCACAATATTAAGAATATTCGTTTTCAGTTTATTCCATCCACCTATTTGTAGTTCTCTGTAAATTCCCTCAAACCTCTCAACACACACAGCTCTGCCATTAACGTTCATAATCTCTGATTCCTCCTTTCATCATATTCAGATGTATTTCACAAAATGATGAATCGATTTCATCAAATCAATGTCCAGTGCAATGTATTAACCACTAAAATGTATTTTATTTATTGAAATTGGCTGTAAATCAGTAATTTGGACGACAACATCAAATCCTCATGTATTTGGTCGAACTGGTCGTTTATCATTCGTCCTTCAGAAAGACACCGAACTCAGCGTTGCTCCTGATTGGCCGATCTGAGCAGCAGCATCTGCCCAATGACGATGAAACGTCATCATGAGACGATTCCAGTTTATTGGATTATCTCAAATCTCCATGTTAATGTATGACGATATTAGAATTCATACTTATGATGTTTTTTAAATTAGGGCTCAATAAGCTCTGAGATTTTGAATCACATTTAATATAATGTACCTTTTTATATGATAAATCTCTTAATAGCGTCAGATAGATTAGTTCAGTCACATGTTTCTCTCTTGTTCCAAACTGTGAACTTTATTAAGAAGACATTAAAAAACTGATGAATGAACACAGTCCAAAGAAAATCTATATATGTTTCACCTCTTGCACTTTTCTGGACATTAGTTCAGTTTGTTATGAAACTGTAACTTCAAGTTCACATGTTTACTCTCCAGTTTAAAGACGACTGGAATCTTTACATGTGACTCGTGACGCACGTTTTCATGGTGAAATATGATTTATTGGAATCAGTCAGTAGTTTGAAGGCAGATATGAAAACTTCGGGGGGACTTTCCCGACTCGGAGACAGATTTATGAACAGCTGCTGCGGCTCTGCTCAGGTCTTCAATCTTCTGCGGTGATGTTCGGTCCCGTGATTACATCCAATGGAAAGTTTAAAATCCTCCATTATTCTGCTTATGAAATGCCGCAGTGCCGGAGAAGCCGCCCGACAGAGGGTCACACGGTACAAAACATAAAACTGTGAATGAAGATGGACGACATTGGCAGCGCCCCGGAAAGTGGAACCCAAACATCTGGATGGCCCCCTGGTGGCTGGCTGCGGTGTACGTCGTGAGCCCCACCTCCTCCATGTTAGCAGAGCGTGTATCTGGGTTATATTGGCTTCATTTCAGAGACAGTGAGAGGAAGAGGAGATGCGTCGTCCTCCATTGGAACAAACTCCTTTTGTTTCTCTAAACATTATTCAATTTGAGAGCTTTCCTGACATTTCCTCAGATACCGAATGCACCGAATGATTCTCACTGGATCCAGAAAATTGCCGTTCTCTCAAAAACAATGTTGGGTTTGAATAAATGACTAAGTGTGCACATTATAAACAGAAGCTTCGGTGCAGAGCTGCAGAAACAAACACTTTGTGTCTGACTGAGGAATAAAGTGATGAACTGGGCGGGTCGCTCATCTGCAGGTTATGATGAGATGTATTTATTTTTACTGGTTATTCTTCTATCTCACCTGCTCAACCTGTGTGTTAACTGAGTTCAACCAAATCTAACTAAGCAGGTTGAAGTTATTCCACAGCAGCAGCACACACACACACAGACACACACACACACACTGTTTCACACATGCACACTCACACAGCTCCTCTTGCACACTGTCAGTGAATATTGCAGCAATAAAAAATAAAAAAAAGTCAGCGCCTCACTAAAGCCTTGATCCCTCTTACTTCTAACAGGATTTGACCCTTAAGACCTGGAGCATGACCCTCATCTGCTGCAATTCCATCATCCTGTTTAACATACACTCTCACTATTGTTCTCCTGTCTCTCACACACACACACACACACACACATATATGTGGACACATTTTAGGGCCTGAAACCTCCTTCCTCCCACACACAAACACACACACACACACACATGCACTCACTGTACTGGGTGATGTAACACTGCTTAATTTTACGCATAACACACAACCTGGTGAATCCAGTTAAATGTAAATTGCGTACACCCGCTCCCGGCGCTCCAAATAAAAAGAGAGAGGAGAGAAGTAAGGAGATGACAGGGGATGGAGGATGGAGAGAGAGAGAGAGGGAGAGAGGGAGGAGGATGGAGAGGTGGTGGTGGTGGG
The DNA here is from genome assembly GCF_022539355.2 of Hippoglossus stenolepis. Taxonomy (NCBI): domain Eukaryota; kingdom Metazoa; phylum Chordata; class Actinopteri; order Pleuronectiformes; family Pleuronectidae; genus Hippoglossus; species Hippoglossus stenolepis. The sequence goes on along the minus strand of NC_061493.1, from coordinate 21,836,959 downwards.
CTTAGCTCGCTCTGAGTGGATGATACGATTGAGTGAGTGAGAAAGAGAGATGAAGGAGAGAGGCAGGGACGATGAGAGGACGCGGGGAGACGGAGGAGAGGAGAGATTGAGCGGGCGGCTAAGCACCAGATTAAACTCCGGGGTCGTCAGCTGTAAAACAAACAGTCCTTTTAGCGGGGATCAAATCCAGACTTAACCCCCCCCTCCTCCTCCTCATCCTCCTCATCCTCCTCATCCTCTTCCACCACCACTCCTCCTCATCCTCCTCATTGCATGCACACAGTTTGTCACAGAGAAGATAATGCCGCTCGCTGAAGGAGACGAGGAGGAAAGAAAATAAAAAAAAAACAGAAAAGAGGATGACAATCTCGGTGGAAAGCAGATCCCCGTCCCAGGGCCTGTTTTTGTAAGCTGCTACCTAAATTGCCCCTCGGGGAATGTGAAGTCTTATTATACCCAGACAGAAGTCCTTCATTATATTTGTCTTTTCTCTCCTCCCCGCTCTGCTTCTCCTGGTGATAGACTGGGCTAATATCTGGCACGGAAAACACTGAGGAGTAAATAAGGCCGGGGGAGAGCGGGGGAGGGGAGGGGCTCCTCTTCCTCTCACACTTCTGTGTTTATATTACATCTTTACTGTAATATTCCCCCGACAACGCCGCTCGCCTCCACACTCAGCCCATTTGTTTAAATCTCTCGCTCTGTCATCTGGTCCTGGATGCTGCACGGGCGGCTCTATCAGTCCGAGGGCTCAATTTCCAAACTGTCAGCTTTTATACTCACTGTGAGGCCTCTTCCTTTGTTGTGGAGGTGTGTGTCTGTGTGTGTGTGTGTGTGTGTGTGTGTAAAAAGATACGTCTCTTTAAACCCAGCACGAGCAGCGGCAGTCTGTTTTTTATTGTGTGTAACTTCTTCTTTCCATTGTGATCATGTATGTTTCTCAATATAAAGATCGAGGCAGTTGTTCGACATTCAGGGACCAGTCTTTTGCCTGTGTGCAGAAATAGTGCGTTTTTTACTGTTTTATTTTGGCAAAGTCGTCGTATGGCTGCTTTTGGTTCGAAATATGGTTCGAACATGTTTACATAGTGTGTGTGTGTGTGTGTGTGTGTGTGTTTGGTTTCAGGCTCTCTGCATGAGGGTCCCTGGCTCCCTGGTCTGCTAAAAGCACAACATTCAACTCAATTAGCGGCATACATAATTGATGGCTGTCTGGGAGAGTATTTGTATTTACACTGGAATTAAAAGCCTCCGGTGTCAGCTATCACATCTGAGGGACGAGAAGTGTGTGTGTCTGTGTGTGTGTGCGTGTGTGTGTGTGTGCATGTGCGTAAGTGATTGTGAGCAAGGCAGGAATGTATAGGGAGATACACGCAGCTATATCATAAGCCTTAAATGGATTGCCGCAGCTTTTCTTTGTCTCCTCTTCTGCTGCAGAGAAAAACTTAATCACTTGCTAATCCACCGACACACACACACACACACACACACACACACACACGCACACCACACACACACACACACACACACAGCCTCATTAAATGCCAACTTTCTGTACCTGACAGTTCTCAGTTCTCTTGACGATGAGCACAGTCGCCTATATTGCAGATTTGATACCCGGTCTTATTTCTGAGGAAAAGTAGAATCTGTATTTACGCTTCAAACCATATTCAGGTGCTCGTATGTGCAAGTGGGATTAGTTTATCAATGCAAATAGCTTCTTTTGGACGTGAAATTTTAAAAAACGATTAAAAAAATGCAAATTCGGAGCTTCCACAGCCAACGTCCCTCTCAAAGAAGATTTACTGTGCCATTAAACGCACAAACAGAATGTGTCTGTGAGTTTAAATCACCACCAAAGGATGAAAATACTCAACTCGTCTCATTTAAATGGGTAGAATTTATGAAAATGATTTGATTTCACAACCGTTCGCTGCTCTGTTGTTTTTCCACTCGGCTGCAGGAGTTCATGTCCGTCCCTCCGGACTGACACAGGTAGTTAATCGTGGAGGAGCTGAGTTCAGGAGGACGTCAGCTGGAGCAGAACGTGTCACCGCCGCCGCCTCCACCTCTGACGGCCTCCTGAGCCCGTGCGGCGGAGTATTGAACAGCCTGTTGACCTTGGAGAAAGTCACTCGTCGTCCGGCGAGGAGCAGCTGGAGAGGAGTAAAGTGCGGCTCCGGTATTGAGTTCAACACCTCTTTGATTTAGCAAAAGGAAAAAAACCTCCAGTCACCTTCAGTCCACTCAATCATATCTCTCCCTCTCGACTCTAATTCGAGCCTTCACCTCTTTTCCTCTGGTTATTTTTCTGTACCGGTCAAACCCTTCACGCTCTCACTTGTAACGATGGTTGTCAGAGTTTATTTCTCTGTGGGAAACGGCAGCACTTGACCCAGACTCATCACCGCTGCCGGGGATCATCACAAATTCAAAGTCTAAATCATTAAACTGCTTGTTTTTATCTGACAAACAGTGAAAAATGTCCAATTATTTAATTAAAAGTGATAGAAATCCAGTGAAAAGAGCAGATTTGAAAAGCTACAGCCACAGATTCTTCAAGAGCCTTTTTTCTTAATTAATGACTTCAGTGAAACATAGAGACAAAAACAAATATCCTGATAATTAGTCCATCATTTAAATTTAAAATGCCTCAAATGTGAGGAATTAAAAACAATTTGCTGCTTTTATAAACTGTGAATAAGTTAATCATGAAATGAATGGACACACTTCTCACTAATTAAAATACTTGGGAGTTGCAGCCCCTCGGTTAATCAATTATCAAAATCTATTTAATTGATGAATTCTTTTTCTGTTCATGAACTTTTTTCTGTTAAAATCAGATCAACATAATCAGCACAAGATCCTTTAGTTTTGACCTAGTCTCCTTAATTCTGGGCTGAGGTGGTGGGGGGGGAGTGTCACAGGAGAAGGGAGGTAGGAGGGTGAGAGTGTGGGGGGGAGTATGTGGTTTGAGGGTGGGGGGGTGAGACGAGATAGAGGGTTTAAGATTCGGTCCATCATGCGTCCCTCACTCCGGCCGACAGACGAGCTGATGGGTGATATTCACCTAACGAAGCTGCTTCCTGCTCCAATCAAGGTAACAGGACCAATTTAATTCTTATTCCACTTTCCTCAGCCCGCTCTGCGTTAACGAGACGTAGAGGAGAGCTCTTGTTGCTGATTAGTTAAAAAAAAGTCGACCTTTTTAGAAATCACCGCTCTGTCGACCCTTCACATCTTGATTGTTATGTTTCATTATGTTGCAGCGTTCAGTTTATCTCTCCTTCTTGTTATTTGCATGTTGAGGCCGTGAGCCGACGTCCAGTAGAATGATCTTTTAATTCGTAGTTAAACTAATAACGAGGAGAAGGAAGGAGTTCACACGAGCCAAAGTTTGAATTAAACACAAAGTAAAAGTCAGTTTTTCTTTGCACACATGTTTTAATTATGTTTTTCCTCTTTGAAAGAACAAGCATTCGGAGCCCGTGTTTGCTGCCCTGTATGTTTTCCTCAAGTAAAGTTAAGATGACAGGCTGGGCTTTGGGGAACTGGGACAAACACCCTGTAGCAGAGTTACACAGTGAATTACTGGTCACTGGGGGGGGGGGGAAACAAACTAAACTCAGTGGAATAATGTGCAAATACTTGTTCAGCCTCAGAAATCCATAGTGCAGCTGCACGTGTCACTGAGGGTCTCGCAGGTTGAGCAGACACTGGAGCACTGTGGAGAGCGGAGGTGAAGAAGGGAGCTCACACCAACGACACCGTGTCGTGTTCGTGCAGAATTTAGATCTTTAACTGGCGCCCCGGCTGTATGGGGGGCTGTGGCCCAGCGGGTGCTCCACCAAATCAAAAGGTCTGCGTTTCGATCCCCGGCTCCAGCGTGTCCGAGTGTCCTTGGGCTAAACGATGGGATGCGTGAGCAGAGAATACCCTATATGAAGAGAGAGTCAGTGTATGAACAGGTCAATGTGACTTGTACTTTAAAACACTCTGAGTGGACGAAAAGCTGATACTTATCAAATTTAAACCATTTACCTTTTGGTTTTAGCCTCGAGAACGTCGGAGCCTCTGAGGTCATTGGAAGATTTGGACAGAAGCTAAAGGACGTGAAACCTTCGTGGTGACAATCGATCGGGAGACGAGTATAAACACAGAGAGAAATATCTTTTAAACCAGCCGTCTGCGCTCAGATTGATATTGTTAGAGCAGAATAATGAGTCGAGAACCAGGCGGCTTTTTGAAGAATGTCCTCTAGTCATTGTTTTCTATTCCGCCCATCAAGGAGTTTTAGCTTTCACCACTTTGAGTTTCTCAGTTTGTTGCTGTTGGTTTTACTCAGAGATTTGTTTGAAGGATGGAACGTGTGAAATGTGTCGTGGATCTGGACCAAGGATCTGGAATTTGTTTTGCTGATTCCCCGAGAAATAACTCATGGTTCTCTCTCAGGCATATTAAAGGGACTGATTTCTATGTGTGTGTTGTGGTGCAGAATCCAATTAAAAATCTGCATCTAGTTGATTTCTAAGTTGGTTTCACAGTGTTTGGGCTTTTTTCAGCTGCTGCACAGTAACTAAAAATGTGTGACTACCGCTAATGTGTCGCTGAGAGAATCAATGGATATATATATATATTTGTCTCTTCAGTAGTTTTAGGAATGTGCCCAAAAGCAACGTGACCTGGGATTTGATGCAGGATTTGAAGGGGACAGTTTGGCCTTGACGGAGACGTGAGGCTTTTCAGTCGTTACGGGTCGTGTTTGTGTTCGATTCCATGTGATCAGGGTCCTGAGTCACACAAACAAACAGAAAAACATGTTCAGTCTCAGCTGGTTTGGGATAATGTCCCTGTGACCCTGCACTGTGTGTGTGTGTGTGTGTGTGTGTGTGTGTGTGTGTGTGTGGTGCACGGGCAGAAGGAAATTAAATAGGAGACTTTTTTTTTTAGCTCCCAGATAAGAGGACATTACAGCTTGTGGAAGAGGGCATCATTCAGTTGTGGGGGGTATACGAAGTCCTTTTTCAAGAGATGAGTTTTCAGCCTCCCAGGGAAGATGGTGGGTGTCTCTGCTGCTTCCAGTTGCCTGGGAAGGTCATCGCGTCTGTGGGCGGACGATGTGTGAGTGTGTTTGTGTGTGAGTGTGTTGCATTGTGTGTTTGCAGGATGAAGTTACAAAAAAAGAAAATACATAAATTCTAAACCCTCTGTCGGGAAAACGAAGCTTTTCTCACATTTGCTTTTCTACACAAAACTGGGATCTGCTCTAATCACATCAGCTGCTGTGTCGGTAAATGTAAATCCGAGCACACGAAGCGCTGAGAGACGTTTGTAAAACCTTAAACTCACTACTCCACTGATGCTGATGCACAGTGTGGAGACACTGTCTTTGTTCTGGGTTTTAGATTTGTCATCAAATTAGTACGTGTGAGGACGATGCCGAGAACACAAGCTGCTTGAATTAGAAGCTGTGTGCGCGTGCTTTGTTGTGATGACCTATAATTTAACACCACACGACAACTAATTAATATTTCATTTGTCTCCTCTCACCTCTGTGACTTTATTACGCTGATGATCATAGTGACGAAGATAAAAACCTCACATCATGGCTTCTGCTTCTTTCAGATGCAGTGCAGCTGCGGCTCCTCAGTCGGACACCTTTCATCGCCTTACTGGAGTCGAAGTAAGACGGTGTGTGTCTGTCTCTGTGTGTCTGTGTGAGTGTGTGTATTGTGATGATTTACATGTGTGTGTGGGCTGGCATTTGTGTGGGAGAATTTTGGGTTTTATGTAAGAGTTATAATTTATTCATCCTTGGCAGTGTGTGTGCGTGTGTGTGTGTGTGTGTGTGTGTGTGTGTGTGTGTGTGTGTTGTGTGTTTGTAGCATGATAAAATAAATGTGTTAAAACACCAGAACATGGATGTGAGATGCATCATGTCCCAGAGTTAGATACGATAACATGAACCTTTATTAGTCTCACAATGGATTTCGGTGCAGTTTCTAAATATTAATTGTGTCGTGCATTCAACACCAAAATAAAAGACCAAAACACAAAGATGCTTCAACAAAACCAGTGGGTTCCTAAAATGATTGAAATCTTCACTTTATATTCATAAACACGTTTGTGTGTCAAGTGGACAACCTACGACAAAGTGCAGTGTAAACAGACTCATGAAATAAATCACGACGTCTACATGAAGCGTGAGTGAAGCGTATGTTCACGTCCAGTGAAGCTTCTGTTAAACTCAGAGACGAACAGCAGCAGCAGATTCAAACAGATCAGTTTCAAGTGCTTCTCAAATGAATACAGGAAGTGCCACATATCCACTCACGGTGTTTTTTATGTCGTCTTGTTGCTGTTTCTGTTTCTGTCGTCTCTTTGCTCAATTGGTGCTCGAGGACATTAAAGAAATGACTCGTTAACAGTTCCTCGTTTTAGTTAAATTTGTATATTTGTGCTGTAATTGGTTTGAAACAGTAATTGTCCCACTCACGTCCCTGCAGCGGTGCTGTTCCCGGACTGGGCCTACAAGCCGGCCTGGTCTCCAGGCTCCCGGCAGGTGCAGCTCTGGCACTTCCTACTGGAGCTGCTGGGCCGGGACGAGGGGGGGGCCATCGGCTGGGGAGGGGAGTGGGGCGAGTTTGTCATCCGGGACCCGGAGAGGCTGGCCAGGCTGTGGGGGGAGAGGAAGGGAAAACCACACATGAACTACGACAAGCTCAGCCGGGCGCTCAGGTATAAAACACAACGCACCAGTGAGGCTGTTCCATTCACAGAGACATGCTCACATGTATTAAATATACACACACACACACAAACCACAGCGTGTCACAACAACTGTGAGTGTGTGAAATCCTCTCTGTGTGTGTGTGTGTGTGTGTGTGTGTGTGTGTGTGTGTGTGTGTGTGTGTGTGTGTGTGTGTGTGTGGTTTGTGCAGCTTCTCCCTCAGGCTGATGCTGTAAATAAATCGTGCTCCTCGCCGACATATGTTGTCAAATTAAATTTTAAAAATCTAAAATGGCCACAGATGCAACGCACGCCATTCAGGAAGCACTTTTATATCTGAGGAGCCCTGGAGTGCACACTCACACACAGCACACACACACACACACACACACACACACACACACACACACACACACACACACACACACACACACACACACACACACACGCACACTGCGATCTGACACAGAAAACACTTTACTTCCAGATACTACTACAACAAACGCATCCTGCACAAGACCAAAGGGAAACGATTCACCTACAAGTTCAACTTCAGCAAACTCATCCTGGTGAATTATCCAGGATTTCCACCGGCACCGAGTCATCAGGTCATTAACACGTCTCATGTCTCACGTCTCACGTCTCTCGTCCTCAGAGCAACACCGTGCAACTTTTCACCTGAAAACAGCTGCTTCCAAATGAGTGTGATGTGTCAGTGAGTGTGAACATGGAGAAAGTTTCCTCCTTCACTCCCTGAGCGTCTGCTCTGTGTAACTCTGGTGAGTGGGTTCGATCTCCTGTGAGAAGAACTGTAGATGAGTTAAAAAGACTCAGAAGTTATTAAAAACCAGAGTTTATCTCCAATATTCAGGAGGAAACTTTTAAAATATGAACATTTGTTACAGCCGCAGCTCTTCTGGTTCAGGAAGCAGAGGATCATGGGTAATATCCACTGTTCGGTCCATCAACACATTGATAGACTTTGTTTTTTCTCGACATGAAAACGACTCAATCGCTCGGACACAGAGCAAAACTGAATGAATCCCCGCGTGTGGCTGCAGGGGGCGCTGTTGCTCAGTTAAAGTTACACATTGTTGCTTTAAGGATTTCCCCATGAATGTTATTATTATTGTTTGAAATACTCGTCTACTGTTTTTTGTCCATTTTCATAAAATATTTATTTAAAAGGAGTTTTATTCCACAACAGAATTTTTTTTTATTAATTAAACAACATTATTATTTGATGTTTTAAAGAATTGACCCAACTTTAATTAAAACATTTCTTCAGCTTTATCATTTAATATGAATTTGACCGAGTTGAATAGAACAAATTACTGAAGCTTGATCGTTTTATGTGACTGAAGGTTCTTTACAAAGCTTCATTATTCTCCTGATTAGAGTTTTAAGACAAGTGGCTCCTGCAGAGACATGTGCTGTGAAGTCCGTTTTTAAATATACTGTTTTTAGAAAGTTTGGAATAAAACTCTTGTGTAATTATCTTCTTAACATTTTCAATGAAAAATATCAGGAGCAGCTTCCTGGTAACAACGTGATTAACGTCGTAATCCTCTGTCTCGTTGAGGTGTTTCATTTCTTCAGCCTCCTCATCCACATTAATTTCAATAAGTCAAACAATAAAAACCCAAATCTCCACCTGCTGTTCCTGATATTTTGTGTCATGAGTCTGTGTTGCACTGTGAGATCCGTGTTCCCATTTCAACTCATTTCCTTCCATCTCCACCTCCGTCCCTCCGTCCGTCCCTCCGTCCGTCCGTCCTGCAGCTGGTACAGAGCGGCCCCCTCCCCTTCCCCCTGCTCCCCCCCGCTGAGGGCGGTCTCCCTCTGTGTGGAGGAGCAGTGATGGACAGAGGTAAGACAACACCAGCCGGAGCTCTTCCCCTGAGCGTCCACATGTCTCACACTCTCACTGTCTCACTACGTGTCTAGTGCAGGGATTCATTTTGGTAAAGTTTTGTGTTTTTTGCAAACACTATTGAACCAATTTCTATGAAAGTTGGTGGACAGATGCATGGATGATTAAGTGTTGCAATCTTTGTGCAGATCCAATTAAACATCTGGATCTAGTGAATTTAAATGTTGGTTTTATAAGGAGACTGTTGGGTCTTGGTGGAAATGACAACTACTGAATTTACTATCTCAACTTTATTTAGTTTTTCATCCACATTTGCTCTTTTGGAATCAGAGACAATGACTTTTCTCCATAATCTTCATGTTCCCCCAACATTAATCACATTTAAACACTCGTATCTTCAACAACTGAGTTTATCTCCAAGTGAAAGAGGACGTCAAGGACTGGAAATGATTCAAGTGTAAAATATTCACCCTTGACCTTGTAGAATATCTCTGGTTCTCAGAAGGAATAAAGTGAATCATCTCTAGTATAAAAACTGTAAAAATAGAGATTAACTATTTCGATTTATTTATTTATTGTGATCCTAATAATTCAGTACAATTGTACTGTGTTACAAATACAATCCAACAGAAGCAACAATAAGTGAAGTCAGTGTCCATCTAGTAGCTTTTTAGGATCTTTCAAGGATCACATGGTCTTCCTGTGCAAAAAGACAGTAAGTGGACGTTGAGTTGAGACAGTCACTATTGTCTCTGTTATCTTTTATTGTTGTTATTGCTATATCATCAATAATGTATATACATATTTTACATTAAAATAACACATATATGTAATTTATTTCATCCTGCCTTGTTCTAAAAAGATCTTAATGTCAGTTTTCACTTTGAATCTCTTAGAATTTTTTTTAACTCATTGCTTCAGATACTTTATATTATAGATATAATTTATGAATATTGATAACTGTATATATGTAAGTGACTCTAAATCATCGTCTAACATCATGAAGAAACTTTACACTATGTGGCTGATGTGACTCCCTCTCTGTTTCCATGGCAGCGGCCCCTCCTGTGCCTCACCCCTTCCTGCTCCCGTGTTGCCTCCCCAAGCCCATCCCGCCCCCCCGGGCCCTTCACGGCCCCTTCCCCTTCATCTCTGCCCCCGCACGTCCGGGGGGCCACCTGAGGGAGCTCAGGGCCGTCCCGTGTCTCGCCTCGGCCCGCCACACGGCCTGGCAGCACAAGGCCCCCGCCGGGTGGGATCTGAGCCACATCAGTCGGAGTCTGCTCGCTGCAGCGAGGGAGGGCGACGCTCGAGGAGAGGAGAGGAGGACGAGGAGTGACCCCCACTCGGGGGAGAGGGAGTGAAGGAGAGGGAATAAGTGACAGATGGACCGTGTTCCCTCCTCACACACACACACACACACACACACACACACACACACACACACACACACACACACACACACACACACACACACACACACACACACACACACACACACACACACACTCTCTCTTCTTTGTGTTGCTTTGAGTAGTTAATTCATCACTTCCTGTGGTTGAATGTACACAGACTTTGTATTTATTGAGTTGGACAATGTTGTGTTTTTTTAATGGACATGTGGAGGAACCCTGCTGCTCTGAGTCTCGTGCCACGGCGGCTGGGGAGTCTCACTTGTAAACAATTAACAACGTGGCACTCGTGTTTGAGTAAATAAAGCAGAGCACTCAACGTACATTATTCAGCTGTTTGTCTCGCAACTGCCACCCACCCAACACACACACTACACACACACACACACATACACACACACACACACACACACACACACACACACACACACACACACACACACACACACAACACACACACGCGCACACACGCACACGCAGAGCTGAATAAATGATGCATCAAACAGTGAAGGAACCTCCAGTCTTCTCTGCAGCATCAGGACCAGTCAGTGCCACTCCGAGGCTGCAGGGGGCAGCAGCTGTGACGTCACACTAGGTTTTTTTTCACAGCTCACTTTCCCGGGAAAGAGTTTGCGCAGAGATATGCAAAACAATAAAGATATGCCACTCTGATCGATTTTTGGCTCCGTCATCCTGGGCCAGTTGGAAAACTTAAATATGGGTTTTTAAATATCACAAATTTTTTGGTTTCTAAGACATTTTACAAAAAGCAAATCTGTGTCCCTCCATTTTTGTTTTGAGTCGACTGTGAGTTTAGGAACCTGAATAATTTGTATGTTTGTGTTTTGTTTAAATCTGGAGGATTAATTAAATGGACAGAAATGTAGGACAAACATATACAAGCATCTTGCTCCTGTCTCTGTCTTTTCAGTCACTTCATACATAGATGTGTGTATTGTGAATAATGTAAATAAAATAATAAGATACTACTACTATACACCATCTACTTGTCATTTCTAGATTCATAGAGTTTTCCATGTAAATGTTTGTACTTATATTGCTGTTACACAACCAGCACTGTTATTATTATGATTATGATTATTATGATTATTATTGTATCATATCTGCTATTTCTACTTTTATATTTTGTTATCCATATGTTCTAAGTCTGAGCACGTGCGCATATTTTAATAGTTGAATCTACAGGAAGACAACGGCTCAGATTTTACCTCACAAGTGTCTCATCCTCTTTCTTGACGATCTTTGGCCGAGGTGTCATTTTGGCGCCGAATATTCCAACAGTGTATTGCCTGTGCAGCGCGGGACTTTGTGTGTCCGTGTGTGTGTGTCCGTGTTGCAGCTGTTTTGTTATTTCACGTTAACTCCTGGTTTGCAGCTGAAGTTCCGAAGACAACATGCAGCGGAGCATCGCGTGAGTGAGCGAGCTGCTAGCTAACAGCTGCTGTTTGGCTAGCAGCTAGCGTTAGCTCTGTGTGTGTGTTGTTAGCATGAAGTGAGACACAAGTTGTGTTCGAGGCCTTTTAAACCTCCTACAGGGGGTGTTAGCATGCGACGTGTAGCCTGACAGCAAGTTAGCTTTAGCATGGATGAGTGTGTTGATGTTTTGTGAACTCAGACTGAACTCTGGGAGATTTAGCTGAATCCTGTGTAATGTGCTGGGTTCGTTAGCAAAGCCTCGTTTAAAGCTAACGCGTCATGGAAGTGGTTCCACCGAGTTGTGCTTCACTCTCTGGTTCAGGTTTATAAGAGTGAAACTTTGTTTTTGTGACTGTGGAGCCTGTTAATGTCCGTCAGAGCCTGAACTGTCATTTAACTTCCGGTTCTCCTCCTCCTCCTCCTCCTCTTCTTCCTCCTCCTCTTCCTCCTCCTCCTCCTCCTCCAGATCCTTCTTCCAGCCCAAGAGCAAAGACAAGGGTGCTCAGAAGAAACCCGCAGATAAACCGGTGAAAAAGTGAGACTCATTTACTCTCGTTGTTCTCGTCACACATCAGTTTAAGGTTATTGTTCTGTAAGAGAGTTTTATTACAAACATGATCTGCAGAGTCATCAGTTCATTAATCTGATAAACTTTAGGATTAGTTCATTCACACTGATTGTGGCTGTTGTCATTACAAGATTGAAAAACAAAATTCCACCTGCTACAGTCAGAATGAGATTATCACAGACTATAAATGAATAAACTCTTAATAAACCATTTGCATTTTAACATAACAACAATTGAGCTTTGCCGATATGGTTGAGATCATATTTATTCATATCCCCAACATCTAGAGAACCATATCAGTGCTTTAGCTGACGTCCGATGACCCTTTGTCCTGGAATCCTACTGATGCTTTGATTTTCTCTTTGATCTCTGTTGCTTTGTAAAAAAACATTGACTTCTGCATCCAGTCGTATGAAAAGATGAAAGGACACGACTCCACTTTCTCATCTGATGAAATCCTCCTCATTGTCTCTCCAAGGTTTTATTTTGAAAGTGTGTCCCAGAACTGGCTTTTCAATAGATTTGTCGTTACGTAATGATCTTTTCATCATTTCCTTGTCATTTTTCTGATTTCTCGTTCCTTTTATAAAACCTTTTATATAAATGAGGCTTAAGTCTGGTTTTATTTTTGAATTGCACGATGTCTGACATCCCAGTGTGCTCCTCTCCAGGCCTGTGAAGACTCCTCTCAAGGTGCAGAACGGAGCGCCAGAGGCTGATTCCCCCATCAAGAAGGTTGCCAAGCGCAGCCGTCAAATCCTGGACAGCGACGAAGACGAGGCACCCGTTGTTAAAGAGCGAGTCGCCGACAAGGGACAAGGAGACAAAGAAGACTCCAATAAATCAGAAAAGGTAAAAAAAACAAAACAAAGCACCTGACACTTAATATTTCAAACGCATCAGCGGGAATTGCTCAGATTTTGCTGGTGCCAAATTGTGTGAAAGAAACACAGCAGCCGTACTTTTATATAACAAACGCCTGATGTTACAATTGTGTAAGATGAATTTCCAGTGGGCGTCCTGTTTCCTCGCACTATGTGAAAGTTATTGAAACAGTGTGATGTTCGACAAATGTTCCACAGCCACTTTTGTAACCTGCACAAGCAGAAGCTAATGAGACTGTTCGAGCTCCTGTAGTCGACTCACTGGAGGGAAAAACACCGTGACACAAAGGAAACGGTAATTGTCGGTGAATCACGACGCTGAATTCATTTATCAATAAGCTGCATAATGAAAAGTCCTGATTATCAGCGTTCGGCTGTCGCTCACTCACCTGCTGTTTGATAAACACTTCTCTTAACTGCGCCGTTAATTTTGTTTGCAGTATGTCAGCCGTGATTCATTACTTGATAATTGAGGGAAGAGATGGTGACGGATTCATTATGTTTGTCAGCAGGAACCATCCTGCAGCATTTTCACATGGTTGCGATGATCTAATTATTTTTCATGAGCAGCCTAATATCACTTCACTTGTGCTGCTGCCCCGAAGAGCCGCTCCACTGGAGATAAGTGCAGGGCAGCAGCTAATGGTTAAATGGGTAATTAGTCCTTTTGTTATTTAAAAAAAAAAAAAAAATCGTGACTTTACTGTGACGCAGTTATTTTTAAACTGAGGCAGAGCTGATCACAGTCAAAGAGGACGTTCAGCATTAGCTTGATAAGTAGCTTGATTATCAATTAGCAACTATCACAGTTGTAGGTTCATTTTCTGCTGATTATTTATCTTTGGATCAATCATTTTGTCCATAAAATGACAGACGATCGCAGTCAGACACGTTTACAACAAATTTCTGGAATATTGATGCGAGCATATTTACACAGGCATCACATCTCATCATTAAAAGTTCTTAAATCTTGTCTCTGCAAGTTTATATCTTTGTTGGACGGCCTCTTTTTCTTTGCTGCTGTATCTTCCCATGGGCTCACTTGGATATTTTATAAGGGGCCTGCCAGGAAAAGTTAGCAAAATGCCCGGAGCAACTGAGATGGACACTCTCACACACACGGCCCCTCCAGGAAATATCAGGGAAATATCGGATCTCCAGTGCATGTTTGAAAGCAGCGAAAGTTTAGTAGAGAAAGACATCAAATCCTCATCTAAACATCATATATTTTCATTTTTTTTGCATCAAGAATGACTAATACCTTCTTCAATTGACAAATCATTGCGGCTGAAGTTATATGTGCAGGTGGTGTTAAGATGTTTGGTGGGATACATGCCCGGTGCAGTTGGCTGATTCTAGATTATAATTTATTGGGTATTAAAATGATGAATAAACTAAATAATAGCATCAATTAAACAATTTCTTATCATATTTCTGTTTTATTTTCCTCCCAAACTCAAATATTAGGACATTATCCCAACTTTAACGAATCCAAATTCCAGTAATGTTCAAATTAATGGAGCTTTGAATGAACCTGATCAAAGCCTTGAGACCAGGATATTGATCAACAGTGACGTTGGACGAAAAACAAAGTTATTAATAGTTCGTTAATGAGATTGTCGAAGTTTACAACGTTGTTTAATTGGGTGTTTTTCAGAAATGTAATGTCGAGGCCATAGTTTGTAGACGTCGTTGGCAGCTCGCCTCCCGTAATGTTCCCTGCACCCGGCCTCACTAAACGACGCGCTTCATTGAACAGCTTGTTTCCCCGCTGATGGAGGTTTGTGTCATTGTGTGGTGCAGCGTCGTTTCCCCCACACTTTGTAAACTGCTGAGACATTTTTCCTCACTGGCTTTGTTGAGGTTTCTGTTTTTCCTTCATTTGCTTGCCTGACATCCCGTAACAAAGGTCGTTGTTTCTCCATAAACCAAAGAATTCTCCTTTTGTTTGTTATTCCCGACAAACTGAACGCTGTCATTTGCTTTGTGTGAAGACGCCACGTTAAGGATGTGTAACACTAACAGCGCACGTTGGTCCAAATCGTACCGTTTCTTGTAAGAAATCACCTCGAATAAAACCTGATTGGTGATAATTCCAGCCACTAAAGTGTTTCTTCACGCTGCCTCTTTTTTACAAGGATCATTAATACATCTGCTTTTCCTTTTTTTCAGAAGGACGATGTGTTCAAGGCAGTGCCCACCCCTCTGTCTCCACCTCCAGCCCCCACCACCCCGGCAACACCAGCCACCCCAGCCACACCAGCCACCCCGCCTCATCAGCGTCACCGGGGACCCCCAGCACGCCAAACTCAACCTCCCCGTCTGAGATCGTTAAACGCAAGACAGGTCAGTATCTGATAATATTCATTTTTCTCCGGAGCTGCAGCGTTTTGAACTTTGACACCAGCCGAGGATTGATGTTTTTCTATCCTCCAGCAATTTTACTTGATTACATCTTAGCAGGAGCCTAATGGCTGCAAATACTCATTATTCCTCAGAGAGGAAATACAAGACATTTATCACAAGCTGAGAGCGAGAGATGCAAAATATACACTTTCCACTCTGGGTCGGGTCTCAACCTTTTAGATTGACAACCACTCGACTAGATGATGCTTCACTCGGTGTCATTTATCTCATCACTCCAGCTCATATCATTATTGTCCTGTTATGTTACTGCTACATTATCCTGCGATGCATCGTTTCTGCTGACTGGTCCGTAATGGAACCAGCAGAGAAACTCATCTTATAGTTCTTCCCGATTGTCTGTTTATTTGGATCAGTTCTTAGTTTGCAGGCTTCGGTAACTGTCTATTAAAAAAGCAGGACTGAACATATGTGATGTTTATTATTTTATATCTCGTCCGTACATGGCGGCCTGAACATCTCACTTATGTGAGAGGAGAGTGAACGAGAGCTGCTGCTGCTTTTTTAAGTGTCGTACATGTTCATCCATCTATTGTCTCCCGCTGATCTAAGATCAGGTCAGGGAGGCTGCAGGCGCCGTGAACGCCTGGTCAATCGAAAGCAGCTCCTCCTTTCCTGCAACAGTCTGGTAAAACGCCCACATTACTGCTGATGCCGCACCGATCTGCCCGTCCATCTCTCGCTCTATTGTCTTCTTACTCATGAACAACCCCAGAGACACTTAAACTCCTTCACTCCCACTTCGTAGAGAACAATCCACTGATTTCTGCCAGAGAATCAGCAGTTTATTCACATTCTCAGTCCAATTGTCTCACACTCGGCTGCAAAGTGCCCTCGTGCGCCCTGGAGGTCACGGTCGGATGAAGCCAACAGATCGTCCACAAAAAAGCAGCGATGCAATTCTGAGGTTTCCAAATCGGACGTACCACACATTGAATATGAGATGTATATGTGTCTGCATATAATCCATATGAAGTAGAATGGCCACCTGATAAGAAGTTGAGCTTTTCACTTTCACCACAAATGCAGGGTTTAGAGAATCGAAGCTCTTTCAAGCGGCTCAGTTTTCTTGTATTGCAGATTTGTTTTCATTTGGGATGCACCTCCTTTCTCACTTTGTTTCCTTCATCCTACTTTTTGCAGTGAGGCAAGTGGCTCATTCTCTTTTCATCATCCTGTTCTCTTTGTGTTTGATGACGGCAGCGTTTGCTTTCAGCAGTGGTGCGTTATCACAATAGGATCCCTGGCACCATCACAGCTGAAGAGAAACCCATCACATTAAAGTAACACCCTAATTTGACCAGAAATTGCATTCTTAATGTCCTGGGTTAATCCTTTCATTATGATATCTGAAGGAAAACATCCCCAGTACCTGTGCTGGAACCTTAACGAGGACAAACACACGGGTGGATGTGGAACCTAAACCAAATTGCACAGGAAATTTCACTGGAGCTATAAGCTGCTGTGCTGCGTCATATCTTTGAGGATGGAATTAGTCTTTTCATTAGTAAAGTGTGTATCTGTGATTCTCTTTTTTGCGTTGCCCTACATCTGCAGAAAGGGAGCGAGCTCGTCCTGTTTTCATCTGCACACTCTCTCTGTTTGATCATGATTTCAGTTGGGATGCCTCTCACTTCTCTCCCATCCTTTCTTTTAATTTAATGCCTGTTCTGACGTGTGCAGCGAGAAAGATGTTCCCCAAGAGGAAGCTGGATGAGAGCAGGAGCAGCAGCGAGAGTCAGAAAGAGGAGGCCGAGGAAAAGGAGGAGCGGGGTCAGCAAAAGAAACGACCCCGCATGGAGCCCGTCGCCGACGGTGCAGGTACGGCTTCACTTCAGGAGTCTGATTGCAGAGAACAGCTCTCAGGGAGGATGCAAAATTTACCAGAGCCTGTCAAAAATATTTTGATTTTGCACAAACACATTGGATACATGGTCAAAAGGGAACAGCTCATCAAGTATTTGTTCAAATCATGATGATTATACTGTGAATTTTAATTTCTATCTTGTCCTTTTGTATCCAAATTGAAATAAGAACAATATAACTAATATGTTTACAAATGGACATATTTAGTGGGTTTTAAATGATGTTGTGTGGTATAGTGGATAAGTCACGTTCCTTTAGTTGTAGCTAACAATGTTTACAGCATCTTGTGAAGACGCTCTCGGTGCCTCCACAGGGAAAAGTCCAGAAGAGTAAAACTAGCAGATGTAACCAGCACCATGAAATAAAGCAGTTGTACAACTGTTGGTCAGACATTTGACATTTACTCTCACAGAAATGTACTCTTCTAAATTCTCATTAGACTTAATTGGAAGTTATAACCCTCCGGTCACAATTTAATTAATCAAGATTCATAATTCAGCAGGCTAAAAACAACAATTTTAAAATACATAAAACTTATTTTTCAGAAAGTATGAAGGAACATATGAAGTGTCACTTGCTTCCCAATTAGTTGCATTGAAGGGCAACACAAACTAGTGGTGTTTCTTTTATTGACTTGACAGAAAAGCAGCTGCTGAGATATAATGATGAGTCGTTGTTTTGATCGGGAGAAAATTGGTCTGCGACACTTTTGAGGATTTGTTAAACCTTTACGCTGCTTATTAGCTCAAATGCCAAATATCCTTTTGTTCCAGCTTCTTGAACATGAGGATTTGCAGCTTTTCTCTTCGTTAAATTGTTGGTTTAAACCGTTTCTTTGTTTTTGGGCTTCTTCTCTACTAAATGATTAGTTGCAGCCCTGATGTGAAATCCTTGTTTGTGTGTGTTTGGCTGTGACTTTGTGGTGAAATTACAGAATGACTGTGCAAAAATTGGTAGCAACATTTCCCCCAGAGTTTTCTCACAGTCCGCATTTTAAAAGTTTATTTTTAAACAACACAGGCACGTACATAAACACAGCAGACCGGCAATTGGCCCTTTTCTCTTTTCTAAAGTTGTTTGGCAAAATACCAGAAGTGACTGCTGTACTCACCTATCCAGGCTACAAGTCATTGTAATGTGTGGTTAGGAAAATTAAAGTTTCATGTCTGGCCCTTATGACCCAAGCTTTGTCTCCTGGGACTCTGTGCTACAAGCTTGTCAATAGTAATTTCTCTTTCCTGACTCACTCGGGTGAAAGGGAAACCTCTCAAATATAACCTGCGGCATTTATTGAAGAAGACTCTCGCTGAAAACCATCTTCAAACATTGGCTAACAAAAAAAAAAAACTGGGTCACCCTCAGAAAAACTTGCTGGCATTTATCACTTCAATAACCCCCACTCCCTTTCTGAATCGCCCTGTGCAGGGGACGCCGGTGAACCCATGGAGGAGGGCGCAAAGGAAGAGGACGCTGAAAAGGCAGTGACCGCAGCTAACAGCCAGGATGAAGAGGTGGAGAACAAGAAGAAAGAGGACGGAGAGAAGGCCAAAGAGGAGAGGCGGGCGGACGGAGAGAGCTGCGATGAGATAGAAAAGAAAGCTGAGGGGGCGGAAAAGAAAAAGGAAGCAAAGGAGAAGAGCGATGATGAGAAAGGTCCTGCCACTGCCAAGAAGAAGGAGGTGGTTGAAAAGGACACGCGAGAGGGAGAAGAGAGCCCAAAAAGTCAAACAGCGAAAGAGCAGAAAGATAAGGAGCCGGCCAAGAAAGCCCCCATCAGCAGTTTCTTTGGTGAGGAAAGAATTTGCATAGCTCGGTGCTTGCAGAAAAAAAAAGAAAACATGTCTTTGCTTTTATCAGTTGGGAGAGATGGCAAATTATTGCTCCACCCTCACCTTTCTTTCTTTCTTCTTTTATTTATCTATTGACTTTTTAAAAAAAAAATAGCTCCCAGGAAAGTTGCAGTGAAGACGGAGAAGGTGGAGAAGAATGACGGAGAGAAAAAGACAAGTGCGGAGAGGAAGAGTTCAGCAGAGGAGACTAAAGACACAAAAAGGTAAAGAGAGGACACAACAAGGGAAGTTGCAAACAGTTTGTTCTTTAGTCTGATCCTAAAGTCCGACCTTCACCACACTTTGAGACGCACTGATTTATTGTGTGTGTTCCCTGGAAAGAGCTGAGAGCTGTTTCCAATCAACAGTTCTCTTCAGCTTCATCCATACTAATATGTTTTTATTTTAAAACTAAAACGATCCACACGAGAGAGACCATCCGTGTACAGTGTAAACAGGAAGCTGATTGTCTAATGTGCAGCCGTACAGCAAATACTGCAAAGGAGGAACAGCAATGGTGAGAAGTAAGATTTCTTTATTCTAGGGACCAACATTCACCGCTGGCAGTCGAGTCGTCACTGATAACCTGCTGTGTTGCCAAACTTCTCCGTTTTAGTTTCGCCAAGTATGGATTACTGGCCTAAATTTAGCAATAGTGATGTGTTTGAAAATGAAAATGTCGTAGTGTGGATGAGGCCTTTCTGTGGATTTCCAAAGTCACTTGTTGCCTAAGTTAAATGACGCAGCAGTGCTTCATTTTGCATCTGCAGAATATGAACACATTTCTGATTTATTCTTCCCAACTAGATGGAATAAAGTTATTTGCTCTCTGTGGTGTGAGGGTCTGTGTAAAGCGTTAGTTGCCAGCATCAATGTCATTAAGAGCTGTTACAGGGTCAAGGATTTCAGTTTATCTCCATGGAAACACATGAGGTCGTGTCTCGGAGCAGATTTCAGCCCCTCGCGGTCCAGCGCCCCCTCGGAGACTCGACGTCAGTGAATAATGTGACAGGATTGTTTGAGTTCACAGGGCGAACGCTTGGATCCAGACGTTGTCTTCATGTCTGTGCACTCGGTGGTTAACGGGTCTTTAGCAGGTTGGAGGTTTATGCTCCACAGCTTCGGCTCAGATCCACTGAATAATTGATTCGTCCTCATGGTGCACGTGAGCTGACCCTGACCTTCGACCCCTCCTGAATACATGCACCGCTTGTCATGGAGTTAAATGATGGAGTAGGGCTCCTCCAAACCAATCTTCATATTTTTATTTAATCACTTTTGATTATTTATCTCCACCAGAGAGATTTCAGTCAGTATTTCTTAGTTAGAGAGAGGGTTTTTTGTACTTTGAGATGATTTGAAGTGAGTCAGAGATTCTAGCTGTTACCACTTAATGCTTGTTCTCTTAATGATCCTTCTAGTGGCAGGAGCTGGGACTTTATGGTTCCAGTCAACATCAACGGTATACAGTCCTTAATTTTGTTGTTGGAGTCAGATCCACATGTAGATATTTTTCTTTTAACACATTTAAATCAGTGTCTGCTGACGTTATATCTACTTAAAGTCCATTTATTTATTATTCGTATTACCATCATGCTTTTGATGCGCATTGTTCTTTTATTACATGTGAATAAACCAGTAGCAGCCGCAGTGTATTGCTGCTTTGTCATTTTGAGGTCATGTTAACCATTCCATACACAAACTATTTATAGCTCCAGAAGAGAGGGAATGCATTTTTCATCCCTCTAACTGTTTATTATTTCATCACTGCCTCTTGTGTGACAGTGTAGGAGTGATAGACATGGAACGAGAAAGGGAAGTTCACTGCTCCTCAATTCAGACGATAATATTGAGGTGTGTTTTTGCACCTTGTGTGAGGAAAAGCACCTCAGTGTGCATGTTGCTTCAGCACAATGCTGCTATCTTGTGAGTTTCATGCAGGAATAAATTATCATAACATTTCTAACTCTCGAATTTCACTTCTATTTAACATGTTGAACTTTTCCCTAAGTAGTGGTGCTTTTTTCTCTTCTGTGATGAACTTCGCTGCAGTTCAGCCTTTTCCAGTTGTGAAGCCACCAGTGAAACTTTTAGCCTCCAAAAGTCTCGGTGCATTTCCAAGTTGTCTCATTGTTATGATAATGGTGTGCAGGACTTCCTGTCAACAAAGACGTTCCGAGTCGGCTTCAGTGACTGGAACAGCTGTCACCGCCGTTCAGTTTGACACTAATTTGCTCTGTCTCCCGTTCGACGTTTTTCCTCAGTGAGTCAACTTCGGGACAAACAGACTACGATCCGTCCAGGCCCGGATATCATCCCGTGGACCACGCCTGCTGGAAGCAGGGCCAGAGGTTAGTCAGATTTAATTTGGACTCTCTCTGCTCGCCGCTCGCCTGATGGTTAAATGCGCAGATTGAATTTCCTCGTTTGCGGATTCCCAGTGGTTGTGGAATTTATGGAATATCATGGAATTTAATCTGTTCTTTTATTCTGTCAGAATATGTGAGGATGTTAGAAGCTACTCACTTTAGAGAAATCTTTCAAATCTATTTTTTAACTTAAAATGAAAAATAGATGAGGGAGTGATTCTTGGATCTGACAAGTGTGTGACACACAACAGTTGCTCTCTTTGCGTTGATAATCGACGTTCATAAAAAAGGTTGAGAAGTCGATGCAAAAGAAACAAATCTTTATCTTAGAGGCTACATTATCAAAATATGACCAACATCCGACTTAGACTCCCATAGACTGTATATAAAGATAGATGACCTGACTGCTTCTGATCACCTCCTTGTGACTGATGGGTCATAAACTCTGCCTCCTCCATGTTGGTGGATGTGACTCGAACAAAGTAAAAACAAAAGCACACATGAAATACATTTTTCTCAATGATGGTTTGTCGTTTGTTTACGTTTCTGATAAGTTTGGTTTAATTATTTATCTGATGCTATTAAAACACAGGGAAACGTCTTGATTAACAACTGACACTGACTCCTGATTGGTCGATTGCATGTCTTGGCACAATATCGATCCGTGGCTCTAGTCTGATTCCAAATGATGCCAACAGTGCAAGATGGCTGCGCCTGTATACATGATATTTTAGCTTAATTTTTGTACAGACGCGTCATCCATCTTTATTTACAGTCTACTATTCGAACCTGTCAGCCGACCAGGGTCTTGTGCTGCAGCTTCCTGCAGTTTAAGTTAATTGGAGACTCTAAATTGCCCACAGGTGTAAATGTTGGCGTGGATCTGTTGTTTCTCTCTGTATGTTTGTTCTGTGACCTACAGGCGACCACTCCGGGGTTGTACTGCCGCCTCTCGCCCAATGTCAGCAAGGCTATTAAACACATGGCTACAGCTGTCAAAACGTCTTCTATTTTACAAACCGTCAAATTGACAAAAAAAAACATGCACACAAACTCATCTGCCCTCCCACCAAATCCAATCTCTTGAACAGAGAAAACACAAAAGAGAGGCTGGAAAACAATATTTGCTGTGCTCCAGAAGAGGCCAGATTGTGTAAATGTTTTTCTAGGGCCCTCGGTACTGTGTGTAATATTCTCACACTACAGGTCAGTGCCCACTTGATCGAGCCTTCACATTTAGGAGGTTAAAACATCTTTTCAACCCAGACTAATAAAAAACACGCCCAGCCAGAAAAGCAGTGAACGCCAAGACTATTTGTTATGTGACAGAGATGCTACCGTCTCAGGAAGCACAAATAAATTACTCTAAGTGGATTGCGGGTATTAAATCACCTTATTTATTGGCATGAATTTAAGTGTTTTTGTTCTCCCTGTAGAGGAGAATATGATCCTTAGGTAAATACATCAATCACAGCCCGTCCGTCTATTTGCCACAGACCGTTATTTCAACAAGATGTCGCCTGATTGATTATCATGGATTTTGACATTTCTGGTAATTACAAAGCTTGAGGGGGTATCAGTGGGGATGGACTAAATCCAGTCTTTTTCTTTGTCAATATTCATTTTAATGTCCCACTTCTGACTGTCAAATCAAGATATTAAAAGGCCCAAAGCTAATCCACCCACCACAAGAGTCAAGATTTGAGACGTAACAGTGACAGGCCTCATTAAATTAGTGGCGGGGTTTTTTTTTGTCTCTCCCACTTGTGTGTAAAACCAGCCGAAAAGAAACTCTGAAGAAACTCTGACCAGCTCTGAAGAAATAAAAATTTCATGGCTGCCAAGTGGAGAAAAAATTAAGTGGAATTTTACATCAAGGCCACAGTGCAAATCATGCTGCTTATACCAAGTTGAGACCGGAGTCAACTACTGTACTGTGTCATGGGCTTGGTTTGTTTTGACCTGCTTTGAATACCAGATGGAGTTTTCCGCTTCTAAACACCGTGAGGTATCGCGTCACTCACAGAGAAGTCACTGAATTGACTTTCAAATGTTTTAGTTTTTTGTAATTAAATCAGTTCTGGCTTCTAGACTTTGCAAACCGACCACATCTACAAAAACAAATGTCAAAAGCCATTAGATGTATATTCCAGTGTAGACGCTCCACCCAGTAACGTCTATACTGAGGCTTCTGCAGAAAAGGGATGTCACATTGCCACAGATTACAGTCTTACAGATTACAGCGGACATTTAACGAGAAAAGACGTGTGCAGGCTCAGTGTCTGTGCAGCTTTCACTGAGTGAGACCTTTTAACATCAGATTTCACTGCAGACGGCCTCACGCTCCTGTTGCACTGGGAGTTGTGTGTTAAATAACCCAGACTGTGGCGTTTAATTTATCATAATCTCATTAAAGATCTCCTCATCATGTGATATGACTCTGTTGCTCTGTGATGTGACTGCTGCAGAGCGTGACTATCCAACCAAGCTTACAAGTCGGGCCATGCTCGGACAGAAAAATCAGAAAAGTCAATATGTCCTTGAATACTGTAACGCAGTCTAACGCGGAAACCCGGAGAAATCCCACAAGTGCAATTTTTATACAGATACAAGATAACTTATGTAGACCTTATGTTATAGAGATATACTTTTATTATCGAGCAGGGGCCTGGGAATAGGGCCCAGGCGTCAAGAGGTTAAGTATTCAGAATATTTAAATCTTTACCTGAACGTGGCTCAACTGAAAATGTCACTTTTCTGGCTTTTGTTCTAAAAAAAAAAAGAAACTCCATCATATCACACATATTTTTAAACACATCAAAAGTCAGTGTAAGGACACAGGTTTGTCACCTCAGCCGCTCTGACCTTTGTCCTCCCTGCGGTTGCTCTCGTTGAGTTTTTTAAAACCCAGAATCAAAGCTCAATCCGCCGCTGCACTAATTGTCAGTGGCTCTGAACAGCGGAGTCAGCGAAACGTTGTGAATGTAAAAATGTGTCTGTGCGGATGCTTCGCCTGCTAACTACATGCTCATCGCTCTCCAGGGTCCCGTACTTGGCTGTGGCTCGCACCTTTGAGAAGATTGAAGAGGACTCTGGCAGGTAAGCGCTCCATATGGAGGAAGAGAGGGGGTTCTATCCCCACATTGAGGTGAACGCCATTTGGGAGAAAGTGATCGCTAAATATTCAAAGCGTCTACATAAACCAAAAGCAGTTTTACAAAATTACCACTCAGGCTTTCTGCTGGGATTTTCTGGAGTGTGATTAGAGAAATGTCTTTCAGCCAGGAAAAGTGAGGGAATTGGATTCATTTCCGAGGACGGCCAGGGGATATGAAGAAAACGTACAAATTGATCAGTTTCTAGGAATGTTTAAAAAATCTTTCATAACACGTTTTCTCATTTAATTTAGATTGTTTTTTTAAAAATTCACTTATTTTACAACTTGGGCTAAAACAAAATGAAGGGGAACCAATATTTAAAATAATTTTTTGATGAATGAAATATTGTCAGACCCTTTTTTATAGACCTGCTATAAAAATCCATCTTAAGTGATCTAATCACGAGTGGACAGAGCGAAGTTCAGGGAGACGCGTCCTGAGATGCCTGAGCTTCACGGATCGTCTTCTTAACTGACGTCTTTGACTCAGACTCTTCCCAGAGCGCGGAAGTGAGATCCAATCACAAGTGGTCACAGGAGAAACATTCAGGACGCGTTTTAATACCTTGTATAAAAATGTGAATTTAGTGCTCTCAGGTTGATGTTATTAACACGTCTGAACAGAGCCTTCGCCTCAGGAACCCAGATCATTTCCGATAAAGGATGATTTGAAACCAAAGCCTCTTACGAACAAATTGAAAACACATTTTACTGACTCTTTTATTTAATCTTTTTCCGGATATTAAATGACAAACCTCCCTTTAATGACTGACTGTATTTCTTCCCACCTTCTGCAGGTGATGTATAGTGTTCATCCGCCTCCCGAAACCTCCATTTCTGATTAAAACCTCCAGACAAATCTCATTTCCCGCCTCCCAGTATTTACAGAAAGGCTTTAAAATTCATTTAACCCGTCTTCCTTTTCTCACCGAATCCCTGTGTCTCCTCCCAGGCTGAGAAACATCGAGACACTGTCAAACCTGCTCCGCTCTGTGCTGCTGCTCTCTCCAGGTAAATGGTGTTTTATCTCTCCCATAATGCATGCTGATGTAGCTACACGGGCAGCTGGCTGCCAGCCACTCTATCAAGGAGACGGTGATGAAGCCAGGTCGCACATAAAAGTGGGAGGATGAGTCAGTTCATTATGTGTGTGTGTGTGTGTGTGTGTGTGTGTGTGTGTGTACACCTGTGAGATTCCGATAGTGTGTTTTTGATTGTGTGTGTCTGAGCTTCAGTCTGGTGCTATTTGTGAATGCATGGGGCCATGTCTGTGTCTCACTTTGTGTGTGCTTTACTGGTGTGTTTATTTCGCTGTGTGTGTTTCATGGTGTGTGTATTTATGTTTGATGGTGTGTTTCTTTCTGTGTCGGGTGTCCTTAGAGTGTATTTCTTTCCCTGAATGTGTGTGTGAGTGCGTTTCTGTGTCTGTGCGTCCATGTTTGTGTTTATGAGTTTGTCTGAGTTTCTGTGGGTGTGTGAGCAGGTGGAGTCTTAAGAGTGTGTGTCTGTACGTCCATGTTTGTGTGTCACAACTGAGCCTGAGTTTCTCCATGAATCCTTTAGTATGTTTGTGTGTGGCTAGTGTGTGTTGTGTCCTGGGTTCTGTCTGATTTTATATATGTGTGTTGTCTAATAAAGTGTTTGTGTGTTTACCTTCTTATTTATGTTGTGTCCCCAGACGACCTGCTGTGCTGTGTGTACCTGTGTTTGAACCAGCTGGGTCCTGCCTACCTGGGGATGGAGCTTGGTGTTGGGGAGACTGTGCTGATGAAAGCTGTTGCTCAAGCAACTGGTAAAGGACACACACACACACACAACCACAACCACAAAACAGGCACACAAGCATAAGCATGCTGTTGCACCCAAACACTTGCTTGTGCATTCCCAGCCTAAATACTGACGCCACCCTCCTCTGCTCATCAGGCAGCGGCTGCTATTTACCGTCTCCCTCTTGTTTCCAGGGCGACAATTGGACAAAATTAAGGCCGAGGCGCAGGAGAAGGGAGATTTGGGCCTAGTGGCCGAGAGTTCCCGTAGCAACCAGCGCATGATGTTCCAACCGGCCAGCCTGACAGCAGGGGGCGTGTTCAGGAAATTGAAGGAAATTGCCAGCATGAGCGGGAACTCGGTGAGCCACGGAACAACATTTTCATTAGAGGAAAGCAGGCTTGAGAAAATATTGTTTTCACTCTATTTGCCTCTCGGTATCGAGGTGAGGGAGGGAGAAGAAAGAAAGTGTTAATGTGATTGTGTATTGATCGAGGAATTATTAGTTTATTTGTCGACTTCAGAGGAAGGAGGTAATTTCTCAGCCTTTCGAATAAGTCGTCGCCTGACTTGAAACTTTGAAGCAATTAGTTTTTCCTCCCCGCTGCTACTGGGTCTGTGTTGTTTTTGTATTTTAACACTGTGGGTGGAACATGGGGTTTGTACTCGCTGGTGACCTCAGTCTTTTTGCATTCTGTCTCTTTTCGCTCTTCTTCTGTGAATCTCAATTTCCGACTGCCTGCCTCAGGCCATGAATAAGAAAATCGACATCATCAAAGGCCTCTTTGTGGCATGCCGCTTCGCCGAGGCCCGCTACATAGTCAGGTAAAATAACACTCACACACACACACACACATATATACAGACAGGCTCGACTGTGTGTGTGATCACAGGCACGTATACACATCTGCAAGTAAAGATGCACATACATGTACATGTTTGCATGTGTTGAATGGTCAGGCATGTGGCCCCTGTCATGGGCGGCGGGTTTCAACACTGACCGCTGTTGGTGTTGTGGTTTTGATCGACAGGTCCCTGGCTGGGAAGCTGAGGATAGGCCTGGCTGAGCAGAGCGTCCTATCAGCACTCACTCTGGCTGTGTGCTTGACCCCACCTGGACAAGGTAGCCTGGAATTTTTAAAGGATGTGTTGAAAAGCTTTTCATCTTAAAACAGTCAGTCAGTCGCCCGGCGTGTACCCTGAGCCAGTGTCTGCTTGCTGTTATCGCCCCTCCTGTTCACACTGCCCATGAAAAGACTCCTTCGTGAAGCCGTTAAAATGCAAGTGACAAAGTCCCCAGTTCTTGTTCCATGAAACACTGTTTTC
Source organism: Hippoglossus stenolepis (assembly GCF_022539355.2). NCBI lineage: Eukaryota > Metazoa > Chordata > Actinopteri > Pleuronectiformes > Pleuronectidae > Hippoglossus > Hippoglossus stenolepis. Next base: position 21,809,317 of record NC_061493.1, on the reverse strand, counting down.
AGGAGCTTATCTGAATTTAATTTGAGGCTTCCGCTGTCTGAGTCGAACAGTTGTGGAAGTTACAGTGGTGTTTATTACTTTAGGCACAGCTCAGGCAGGAAAACACAAAGACAAAATACTCTTTTAAAAAATTGCTTTGGAAGGCGTCCACATGACTTTTCTACCTTCGCCTGCTGAAGCCTCCAATTGGCTTTGTGAATATCTTTCTCCCAGTAGGAAAAGCTGACATTTAATCAGTTTCCTTGTTAAAGAGTGTGCAGACTTTTATGTGTTTAAGGTTATTCTGTACATGTGGTATGTCTCATTAAAGGAGAGCAAGGTGGGGCGTTAAGTCAAGCGATGGTACGTTTTATTTATAGAAAGCTGTTAACGCGGTGTTAAATATTCTTTGGCATTCATCAGAACAGCTAACGAGGAAATGTCATATAGTGGGTCAATCAAACACAGTTATCTCAAATGTAGTATCCCTCCCAGAAGATTGTTGACTCTAAAAGACAAACACAAACCGGTTTCCTCTGTTTGTGATTGACACCTCTTCTCACCTCCGTGTTGCTGAATTCATCACTTCCAGGATGGAGAGTTCAGAGCTTATCTCTCAGCACCTGCTCTCAGCACGGCGCTGGCCTCCGCTCACCAACACCACAGACACCAGATGAAATAAATTCATCCCCGACTTATTAGTATTCGCTCCTTATTCCCGACTAGAGGTATGCTTTAATAAGAGTCAATTAGACCACAGGCTCGGTGAGGAAATTTGCATTGATCTGTGGTCTGGTCTGGAAATGTTTTTCTTAGGTTTTTTTTTAAATTTATTTAATTTGCCATTATTTATATCAGGCAGGTCAATTTGGAGTAGATTCTTTGTGGAGCTCAAGTGGATCATTGCAATTAATTATTTAGTGGTCTGGCGTATTTTAAATACATCATGATTATTCATGTGAAACTGCCTTCAAGGTCTTATCTGAAACATTTCAACCACACTGGATCTGGAGTTAAAATGTTTATTTCTAGAAAACACTGAGCTGCAGGTAAACAAGAGTAATTGCGCCGCTCCAAGTCTCGTATTTCCCCGGCCTTTTGAAGTGCCTCTGAAGTTTTTATGCAACAAATATTCGCTCGTACAGATGTTGTGAAAGTAACACGGATCTGTTTGAAATGCATTTTTCCCTCCTCCCCTCGCAGATTTCCCTCCCGCTGTGATCGATGCAGGGAAGGGGATGAGCGCTGAGAGCAAGAAGGCCTGGATCGAAGAGAAGAGTCTCATCCTCAAACAGACTTATTGGTAACTGAAGCCTAAACAAACCCTCTCGTTTGACTTTGCAGTGTCTCCTCGGTGCCACGACGATGCCTTATCCCCTTTAAGCCCCGTCCCTCATTCTCCCGCACTCATTCTGCTCACTTTCATTTTGGATGATATTGATTTTTTCTCCTTCTCTCTTTTGTTTTTCTTCTCAAACACCCGTCTTTTGTCTCTGACTCACCGCTGTTCAGCGAGATGCCCAATTACGACATCCTCCTCCCCGTTCTCCTGAAAGAGGGCATAGACCAGCTACCCAATCACTGCAAGCTCACTCCAGGTAAGCACCCAATCGAGAGGCAGAAAGGTTATTTAATCCAAAATGGTCACTGCAGTGTGTTTATTGATCCGCTCAGTGGAGGTGAGTCAGTTATTTTATTTGAGTCATTTATCACTGAAAGATAAAAGATACTACGCTGAGGATTAGCTCCCAATTACACTGTTGTCAAGCTATTTGTGATAAGGAGCCCTGGCACCGAGGTGGGAAATTATTACCAGCCGCCATCTGAGCGGCACTAAATTGGGAAACTAAATTGGACGCTGTTGGTCAGTTAGACAAATCTAGCTGCTCTTTTGGCAGGTAAACAGTTGTCGTTCAGGGAGCTTTGTTGGTTCTATAGTGCATTTGTAGTTAAAGGAGCTGTTGAATTATTTTTGGATCGCACCAGTCGGTTTGGACAAAACATGACTGTCCTGTCAATTCTGGCTTGGTGCTCTGTGAGCTACTATTTAACCATTTTTTTTGGGGGGGTGGGGGGTAAGTATTTTTCATTATTTCGCTCCCCTGCTGCCTTCGTAGCTTAACTTGGCGGCGCAGCCCAAGGGGATGTGAGTCAGATTACTTCCATTTCGGGTCCAAATGAGAATGCAAACAAACTTAATTTCATCTGTGATTTAGTCGCTGGAAAAAAGTTGTGGGTGTGATGTTGATGTGTCATGTGGGAATGTGTCACTGAAGCTAATTTCACAGCTCCTGGGTTTCTTCCGAGATCTGCCTCACTCTCGTAACCTGCAGGCCTGTTAAGCGCCAGCCCTGCCCCTCCTCTTCCTCCTCTTCACACTCACCGATAAAATGAAGAAAAACTTCTCCTTGGTCGCTCTCAATTTGTTTTCTCAACTGTTTATAATTCATAAAAAATGCATAACCGCATCTTTTTATACTGATTGGTTGGAGTCCCGCTGTTTTTAGCTGTTTACTTCACGTTGTCTCGCCACCTTTCTTCTCTCAGGTGTGCCGCTGAGGCCCATGTTGGCTCACCCCACGAAGGGCGTTGGCGAGGTGCTGAAGAGGTTTGACGAGGCGGCGTTCACCTGCGAGTACAAGTACGACGGCGAGCGTGCACAGGTGTGTATGTGTGTGTGTGTGTCTGTCTATGTGCATGTAGGTGGCAATGTGACAGAGTGCAACTGTTTTCCCTGCGTTTGGCAGCGAACATATGCCGGCTGAATTTTGTATGCGTATACCTTACGGCTGTGTTCTTTGAGTATGAGATATTGCTGTTCTGTGACTTTCGCTGTGTGTTCACTTGACTGTGTGCATGCATGCATGGTGTTTCTGCAGTGTGTGAATGTGTGTGTGCGTGCACCTATTCTTTTAAGATAAACAGTAGTGCTGCTTTGCCCTGGGCCTGTAGGCAGAGCAGGCTACCTCCACCATTGTGAGAGGAGGAGGTGGAGGAGGAGGAGGGGAGGGGTTGGAGATTTAGAGCAGTGAGGTAAGAGACTGGAGACGGTGGAGGCGAGACACATTAAGAGACAGAGGCAGATGAAGACACAACGGTGAAACAGTAGAGGGGGGGATGAGGAAATTTTGAGAGAGAAACATATGAAGAGACTGTAATGTAAACCCCTTCCAGCTGTATTGTTAATTTTGGACAGTCATGCCAATAAAGTGTCTTTGAACTGAGCTGAATAGAGAAAAAGAGAGATGAGCAGAGAGAGGGGAGAGAGGGAGGGAGAGGGAGGGAGAGGAGAGAGGGAGGGAGAGGGAGAGAGAGAGAGAGAGGGAAGGAGAGAACGTTATGACGTCCTCCTCTTCTCTCTCTCAATTTTCTCTTCTCTCTCTCTCTCTTTCCTTCTCGCTCTCTCGCTCTGTCTCTCTCTGGTCTCACTGCAGTGGACTTTACCTCAGACAGCCAGCAGAGGGACTCATGGTACACCACTCACCAATAGACTCACTGTGCGTGTGTGTGTACGCAGTGTTTGTCACTGTGTGTATCTGCGTCTGTGGCAGTTGATGAATCAAAATATCTGTGTGTATTCATGCGGTGTGTCCCGTCTAATCAGTCAAGGATCTTATTGTGTGTATTTAAGTTTACTATTATTATTTACCAGTGATGACATCTATTGATCAGTCTGAAAAAAAGAACTGGAAATGAGCCAGAGTCGTTAGTTGTTCGGAGCTAAGAGGCAACTTAAAATACAATGAGGCTATTTAGGGACCTAATTACAAAATGTGTGTTTAAGACGGTACACTATATTACAGAAAAGCCTATGAATACAGATGTAAAATACATATTGTTACTACCCTTGTGTCAAGTCCTCTGATGGAGACGTGAAGCGGCAGAGAAGACATGATCTGAGAGGTCTGCAGTTCTTCAGGTCTGCAGGTCTGCTGGATCAGTGTGTTTTCTGCTTCGTGCTGGGAGTTGCCGCCCTTGTCCCTGGCTGTGGGATAAGATGCCTTGACTCAGCCTCCATTCTCAAGGAGATAATAATAATCCTGACACGACTTCTTCTAGTAACCTAGACTTGTTATCTGAGGAGGCTGTAGGTTAGGAGGCAGAGAGGGTCGTCCACTAAACAGAAGGTCGGCGGAGCGATCCCTGACTCCAGTCTTCATTCTGAAGGGTCCTTTGGCAAGATACTGAACCTCTGCCCCTGCTGTGCTGACAGTGTGTGGATGATGTGTGAATGGTTGAATGACTCAGTGGTCGATAAGACTGGAAACGCAACGGTTCACTGTAGATACAGTTCTGAATGGATCCTGTTGTACAAGTAAGAACAACTGAAGCTCATCGAGTTGATTATTTCATTCACCACAGATCAATTAGAAGTTCAGTCATCTTTTATTAAACATCTCTGCACAGGATTAATATTGAGATTCATATATTTCAAGTCAACCGGACTTTCTTTTTTTTTTTTTTAAATGTACCCTTAATAGGTTTTACCAGACCCTACAGTATATCACTTTAGACCTTCGATTTGGATATGGAAAAATAGTAGATAAGCCTGAGGGAACATCCACAAAGGAGGAATCCCTGCAGCACAGACAGACATGCAATAGATACAGATTCAAACTATATCTCCTGGAAGCATCTGTGGGTTCGTTTCCAATCCTCGGCATCACAGCGTACAGGACATGATGCCGGTGGAGGTCTTGTGGAGTCTGCGCCTTTGGCGGCACAAGGATGAGCTAGATCATAATAATCAGGTGGTTTTAAATGGTGGCTGATGATGATGGAAACTGGCACTCAAGACCACTTTAGTTTCCCAGTCTGATGTCCGCATATTGCAGTGAATTCCACAGAAATATAATCATTCCTCAAACATCCACCGATCAGATAAACACTGACCAGTTTTAAATCTTTGTTCTTATTTTATTCATCATCTTGCATTATTTATTCCCCCCCCCCACAGATTCACATTCTGGAGAGCGGCGAGGTGCGAGTGTTCAGCCGCAACCAGGAAGACAACACCAGCAAATACCCTGATATCATCTCTCGCATTCCCAAGGTAAAAACAGCTGAACACACAGCGCGCTGCGGCTCAGCCCCGGGGGGGGGAGGCGAGTGGATGTGAGCCGTGATTGTCAACCGATGGCTTTTACAGTGTGCGAGTAACAACTGCACACGTTTATCTCGCTCACTCAGTCTTCTCATTTTCCCTTAACCCACCTCTCATCTGTCTGCTCTCCGTGTGCCCGCTCCTGCTCTGAGCCTCCCATTTGAAAGCCATTTGCTTTTGCTCTCGTCCCCTCTTCAGCCGTCAGGACCCACCGCGAGCCATTCAGTAGTTTCTTTTCTTATGTTCACTCAGGATGGACATTTTGAAGCAACAAGTTGTTTAATTTAAAGCTGCGGGTGAGCGAGGAGCTGCTTGCGCTGAGAGGATAGAAGCTGATCACCGGTACCTGAAGCCCTGGCACTTGGCCTGGAGTTATCCAAGCACGCTCGCTGCCTCTCCGCCCGCTGAGTGTTGTTCTGCTTTAGTGCAGAGCAGCAGTCACTAATAAAGCTATATCAGTTTGCTCTCGCCTTTCTCATTCTACGGTGCCTGTTTACCACGACTTTGTCCAATACACAACTGTCAACGATCAATAATATTAAAGGGAAATTCCCGCCTGGTTTGTACTAATCAGGACAAGTTAGTGAATTAAATAAACACTCGGATCAGTCAAGCAACGTTAGTCATGGGTCCCTTAGCTGGAATTCGTAAAACACATGATTTATTGTTTACAAAAGGAAAACAGAGTGGGCTCTTCCTGCACTGGTGTTTTTTAGCCTGTTTCAAACACAAGAAAATGAATTTGTTTCTCAAAACAACACCTGACGTCTTGCATTTTATTTTTGAAGTAAAGGTTTGACAAAATGGCTACAGCAGAGTTTTTAAGAAACCTGCTTCTCATAATGATTTTAAAAGTTCCATTTTGTAGAATGCATTTATATTTTGGGGATCAAACCTTTCGCATATAAATATATGATACATCCCATTATTGCATGTGGGTATTTACTGATTTAAGAGGCATTGCAAATATCAACAATCAAATATTGAAATAAGAATATAATATATATATATATATCATATTCTTATGAGTAGAGCTGCTTCCAGACATCCACTGAAGTCTGGATATTCTCCTGAAATGTTGATCCTGATATGCTCCAGACATTCTACAGAGGTTTGGAGCCCATGTGAGAATACAGCAAGAAAAAATTAATTCACAGCAAGTGAGTGATGAAGTTTCAAACATGCGACGGATGCAAAACTGGAAGAAAAAACCCATGAAATGAATGCAAATATCTCAGCATGAAAAAGAGGAGCCATGCTACATACATACATACATACATACATACATAGAGATGGTGGAGATTTAGGAGATAAGTGCCGACACCAAAACACGGGATTTCCAGAGTGGAATTTATATTTCCTGTCCTTCCTCCTGAGTGATCTACCCCGATGCCACCATGTGCCTGAATGTTCCGGACATTTCCCTGTTGTTGTGAAGTCTGGTCTTACACGGCTGTGGGCAGCAGGGATCCAATCTCCTCTCAAACCAAAGTCGTGTCTTGTGTTAAACTGGCGAAACATTTGAGTAGTTGTGACTAAAGAGACGTTTCTGTTTGTAAAAGTATCGGAAGAACTTTTGTGACTTGTGGGTTCAGCTGAACTTCTTTTGTTCCCGTTCTTTCTCTCAGAGATCAGGCTTATTTTAGTGTTTACTCATCACTTGCACAGCTCTGTTGGTTTTACTGCTGCTGCTGCTGCTGCTGCTACACATTAAAAACTTTCCACTGAAGAAGCGCTCCGGTGGCCTTGGCACTGAGCATGAACTGCAATATACCTTTGGCTGTGCCTTCATTTCCTGTCATCTCTCCGCTGTTAGCTCAGCAGTAAAAGCCCTGGAATGACTCAAATATCATCTTAAAAGCAACAACAGCAAACCAGCAGGATCATATCGAAAGGCAGTGGGCACAATTGTGTGGAAAACATGTGGAATTATGTGGCACCATTTGTTCAGATGGGAGGAAAAGTAAAAGGAGCAGAGGACATAAGCTGACGTCTTCTGAAACAAATTTTTCGGAACTATTCTTGCCAGCCCCCCGGGTAAAATATTCAAGTGAGCTTCTGTGAGAAAACAGCAAGAGTATATCTGGAATAGATGTAGAAGATGCTGACGAAGATTTGAGAGTAGAATTTTAAATGTCATGTTTCGTCCTGTGTCCTTCACGTTCAACCCAGACGTCCCCCCTCACCTGAGCATTTTCCTCTCGTGAAAGCATCTGACTCAGACAATCTGCTCCTGCGTTCTTCACATGTGAAAGACGAGCTCTGGAAAATGCACAGGCCAAACTTTCTGGATGTTTTTCCAGAGTTCACGTCTATCAAAGGGATTTCTCAGATGTTGACGCTGCAGCTTGTGTGAACTAGCTCCACCTCCAACACACAATCAAGCTTGAGAAAACTTCTTTTCCATCGCCCCTTGCTGTCCAGTGGAAAACCAACAGCTCCGTGCCAGCTTGACTTGAATGGATGGTGGTTTTTTCTCGGGGGGGCTCAGCTCGGCACGAGTTTCTCTACCGGCTCCGCCTTTCATTTCTCATCATTTCACATAACCCTCACGTTTCTCCCTCGCACTGACTTTCATCTGGCTCCCTTTTCTTTTCATATCTATAAAAGCTGCATGGTTCTTTGTCTCTCGCCCTCACCTCATTGCTTCATCTGTCCACTTGTCTCTTTCTCTCATGTCGCCGCGTCTAATCATCCCTCCTTTCTTCTTCATTACATCTTGATGATACCTGTTCGTTCCTTCACTGCTCGCTGCCCGTGTCTCACCTGGACTTCTCTTCTCACTCTTGTCTTATTCATTCTTGGCTCTCTCTCCCTCTCATCTTTTTTGCAGCGCTGTGATACAGCCTGTCTGCAGTTTCCCCTTCTCGGTCTGTCTCTGTGCCTCTTGTACCCTTCCCCTCTCACTCCCAACTCTCCCACACTCCTTACATATTCGTTTGTTTTTGCTTTCATTTCCTCTTCATCCCCGTCTCCCTTCTCACCATTCGTCTTTCGCTTTCATCCACACGTCTCCCTCCCTCTTTTTAAAAACATATTCTTTCACTCTTTCCCCGCTGTCTTCGGTCTCTTGCTCCTCTCCCTTCTCGTCATTCTCTCGACGCCCTTAACCTGTTTTTCTTTTCTGTCATTTTTCGTCTCGCTCCTTTGCTGTCTCTTACCTTTCTGTCTTCCCATTAACTCGGCCTTAACTCTAAGCTTTTGGATGGAAAAAAACAAACAGAGCGAGAAGTTTGTGCCTGAATTGCTTGTTGTTATAAAGATGAAGCATTTGATTTTATTTGTGCTTTTTCCTGTCTTTATGTAATTTACGATTCTCAATTTAGTAGATTTAATTTACTTGTGTTGTGAAAGTAGCCGGCGTTGTTTAAATCTCAGATATCGATTTCTGACATTAATGTGGCAGAGCGTCGATAAGAGATATTGCTTAAATTAAAATATGCATCCAGTGTCTGACATCATGTTCTCATGGCAGTGTCTCAATGTCCACACACATTCTTACAAACACAATAAACGAACAATGGCAGTGAAACACCAATGGCAGTGTGAGTTTCACTTCACACTAACACACACTGGCTCCACAGAGGAGACGGTCTGATTAGATTTTACAGCACCTTGCTGCATTACTTTGCATATTAATGAAGGAAAACTAATTTTCCCGAAGCTACCATAGTCCCGTATTGCTTTAAATTATGAATTAATAGTAATATATTAACACATTAATATTAATTCCGATGCGTTAATTTGTAAATAATGCATTACTTAGCCTAATGACCTGATGAGGATAACTGGTAATGTTTTATATATCAGACCATTTCCAAACAGCCTCTTCCCTCTAATGTGTCTCCTACTCTGAGCTCTGGTTGGATTTGTCTGATCAGATTTCAGATTTCACTCTCTGATCGTGTCTCAGTCTGGATCAGCTGGTAAACTCACACATTTAAAGAATCCTGGTGGCCCCCAAATGACCAGGAAATAAGAGATTAAGACCCACACTCAGGATTTGGTGGCTTAAATAATTAGCAGCCACTCTTGGTCAGTGTAATCTGCCCATGAGCTGGGTGTGTTTTTCCTGCTCAGGGAAACATCCGGTGCCAAAGCATTTTCCTTTAAGCAGAATTAAGAAAGAAACACAAACTTCAGAACACATCTAGGAGAGGATTTGGCTTTTGGCACAGTGTGGGCATCCGACCAAACGAGGGGCTGTGTTTCACAGTTTGGCAACTGGTTGAGCGTGAGAGACGCCTGCAACAGACATGGCTACTCAGGGGTAGTGATGAATTTAAGGGAGATGATAGTGTGTTGACTTTCAAAGCATTTAATTGAGGCTCAGCTGCAGGTCCCGAAACCGCCTGAACGCGTCTATACTCCTTTTTTTAAAAACATCCAAGTTTATTCTCGTACTGAGTTTGTCTGACAGTTTCATTTAAGTAAATCCAACCATCTTTTGTTTGCTACAGCAGGTGTTGCTTATACGCAGATGGGTAAATAACATCATCTGGCTTTTTCAATCATGAAAAGCTCTCGGTCTCTCTCATCTATCGCCGAGTATAATCCGTCTTTGTAATTCCTCTTCACTGTCTCTTAACGATTTCCTCTGCAGGTGAAGAAGGACTCTGTGGTATCCTGCGTCCTGGACGCCGAGGCCGTCGCCTGGGACCGTGAGAAGAAGCAGATCCAGCCCTTCCAGGTCCTCACCACCCGTAAAAGAAAGGTATGATGTGGAGAGGGATGAAATGGAGAAAGGAATCAAATGGTCATGAAGGTACAGCAGGCAGAGAGGAGATTGGTTAGGATGAGACGGAACAGTCTAAGAGCGGAGGGGAGTGTGTGATTGCAAATGTCAGTGGTGTCAGGTGTTGTTTTTTTTTTTATAGTTTTGATCAAAATAATGACCTCTTCCCTCCACACCAATCACATCGGGGTGAAACTGCTGCGTTTACCCCGTCTTCTGCATGCACCATGACACCCGAGCAAATTAGGAAGGAAGAAATGAGAGTGCAAATATGGAGCCCATGATGAGCAGAGTGGGTGAAACTGATTATCCTGATGATTTCTTTTTGCTGGATACTGTTACAGCCACTATGAAATCATGATTAGTTATAATGACAGTTTGATGCACAAACTGATTGTGCTGCCCTGCCGGCAATTTATGTGGCAGCATCTCCACTGTTTCCTCCACCACGAGCGTTCTCGTTGAAATGAAACATTTTCAGTTGAGGAGATGGAACCCGATATGGACTAATTAAACACTGTTAATGAGCGGAGGGGAAGTAATGAGGAGGGCAGCGATAAATCAAGGGACAAATCTTTCAAATTTGGAGACTGCTGTGGTTTTTATTGTAATTGCTGCCTGATCAGTTTCCTTCACCACTGGTCACAGACGTTTTGTAATGTTGTTAGATTGTACGAGGACGACACCACGCGATTCTCTTTGTGACGTCAAACCAAGTCTAACTATAACTCGAGAGGAGATTTATGCATCAAAATGTGTTTCACCACATACAAATAGTGCTTGTATAGGAAAGTTAGTGTTCCAGCGTTTCCTGGTGTGTTGTTGTTTATTGTTAAAGTGTAAAGAGAGCGCAGGTCAGCAGGAGAGTGGATGAGGAAACTCAGACAGAGACTCTGACACGATACAAACCAACCGCTGCTTCTGCTCTGATCCTGAAGCAGCAGCACTAATAATTTATCATTGTCGACCCGTCGTGAAAACACCGCATTCACACTTTTTGTTGACACTGTTCGACTTTTATCGCCTCGTTCACGTTACAGAGTTCTCTTCTCTTATCTCTGTTTCACTATCAGTTTGTCAGTGTGTGAGTAGCCGTCTTCTACCCTGCCCTTAAGTTGCGTTACCGCCATGTTTAGATCAGGATAACTTCAAGTTGTAATGATGCCATTTAGGAGGAAGAGGTTGACATTACAAACAGTAATTGGCCAACAAAGAGTCGACACAACTTGGTCCTAGGAATTCAATATTACTATAGTGCAGAAATCATGAAATCTTACACCAGGGCTCGGGTGGAAAGCTTGTATTCAGTCAAAGTAAAGAATTGTAGAGACTGAGAGGAACGAAGAAGAGCAGAATAAACAGGATAAGGTGTTGGAGTGGTGAGAGTAGGAGATGGAGAAAGTAGAAGAGGAGCAGGAAGTTATATTGTGTATGTGTAAGACAACGTGGCGATGCAATGTGTTCAAAAGGCAGAGGCAAGGCGGGGTGGCAGACTTTCAAAAACGAACGGGAGGGAAATCAAAGAGCTCTTTGTAACAAGTACCAAGGTTAGATGTAGCGATTTGTGAATAAGATGCGTCAATTTGCATATTTTTGTCAAGGGAGGAAAAACATTAAAATGCATATGTGTGTTGATGCTTCCCTGCAGGACGTGGATGCCTCGGAGATCAAAGTGCAAGTGTGCGTGTACGCCTTCGACCTCCTCTATCTCAACGGCGAGGTAAGACCCAGTGACGATGAGGAAAATATTACCCAGAGATCTCTCCCCGCACTTCTGTTGTCATTTAAAACTGCTGTGTGTGTGCGTGTGTTTATTGTTTGTGAGTGTGCTTGCATACTCATCGCCCCGCCGAGATGCCAACAACTTCCCTGAATGCCAATGATGGTGCTACTGGAGGCCCTAATGAGATAATGATTGTAACGTTCATTGTAATTCCAGTGGAGTGTGTCTGAGTGTGTGTGTGTGTGTGCGCGTCTGTCTGAGACGGTCTCCGAGTCTGTGTTTGAGAGAGAAAGCGCTGCATTTCTTTAAGTGTGTGTCTGTGTGTGTCGGTCTTGGGTGGTAATTGTGCGAGATTGAGTCTTTATGTTTACATCCAAATAATGCAGCATTTTTAAGCAAATGCTGAACAGCCAAGAAAATCTGAATACGCGAACGTCTCCATCAGTTTGTTCCATTTTCCCAAGTGGATGACAACAAAATTACGTAATTAAAAGAGCAGCAGTGACTGTTAAGCTCCGCCGTTTATTGCTGCGTCCCACCCTAATATGGCATTTATGTAAATTTTATGAATTCATTTGTCTCCGTAAGAACATGCTTTGTGTCTCATTCCTTTTATTTATTAGCTCGTGTCCTTCGTTTGTTTACTTCTCTTTGCCCACAAATTGGGGAATGTTCAATTCCCCGGTCACTGCAGCACCTGTCACTGTGAGCTCTCCATGTCCTGAGAGTTACTTCATGCTGTCCCCTCTAAGTTCCTCCTGCTGAAGCTCCAACCGAGCAACAGGAGCAGCAGTGGCCACCACGTAGGACCCCAAGGTCATGTCCTTGGCCCCTTTTTTTTTTGTTGTTTTTGGCAGCTTTTATGACACGAGAAGAAATTTTACTGCTAAAATTGCATTAAAATAACGGTGTTTTTTAGCAACATGGCTATTAAGGCAGCTGTATGACATGGTGATATGGCTCGGGAGGTAAAGCGGGTTGTCTACTTATCAGAGGTTATTAAAAGGTTGGTGGTTCGATCCCCGGCTCCTCCAGTCCTTGGGTAAGACTCTGAACTTAATCAAGACCAAAAAAAGCCTTAAAATCTCTTTCTTTACTGTGAGAATCTGCATCTTTCCCCTTTAGTGCTTCCCAGATTCATCATTTCTCTGTTCAGGTGCTTTTCTACCACAACTAAGTGTTGAAAGATTTAAAGTTAAGTGGTTTTGTGGCAGTTTAATTCATATATCTTTTTGGATTAATGCCTCAAGAACAATAGTAGGTGGCGGGGAACAGGCTCATAGTGAGCGTGCGTGCGCGTGCGTGCGTGCGTGCGTGCGTGCGTGCGTGCGTGCGTGCGTGCGTGCGTGCGTGTGTGTGTGTGTGTGTGGCAGGTTTGAGACTGTATACATTTGTGTGGGTGTTTGTATGTGTGTCCAAAGCCGTCATGACTGCATCTGAGTTTGTGTGGGTAGCGAGTTGAGATGGCATTTCATCCTTGTCATTGAAATGCTTCAAGCCACGAAGAGGAAATGGTTGTAATAATACAGTTTTTTTTTTTCCATTTGTAATAATGCATGTGTACTTTATGTGTGTGTGTGTGCAGTCCCTGGTGCGACAGCCGTTGTGTCGGCGTCGGGCTCTGCTGAAAGAAAGCTTCTCAGAGGTGGAGGGAGAGTTTGTGTTCGCCCGATCCATCGACTCCGACAACACCGACGCCATCGCAGAGTTCCTGGAGCAGTCTGTTCGAGGTGTGTGTTCCAGTGTGCGAGTCGGTGACAGACTCTCACTTGTTTTCCTTCTCGCTGTCTTTTTGTGTCTTGAACTTTGTGTATCTGTACTAACTGTGCTCTTGTTTCCTCGCCTGCTGTCCCTGTGCAACTTGAAGGTTTTGTTGTGTGGGTGTGTTGCTGAAGTTTCATTTCATTTGTGCCTTCACGTGTAAATTGTGCAAGGGTTGTGTGTGTGTGTGTGTGTGTGTGTGTTGGTTGTGTACTCGTGCTGCTGTCTCTTTTTCAAGCCAGGATGTTGGTTGGAATTTGTGTTTGCGCGAGTGTGTGTCTGCAACAGAGATGGAGCCTGTGAGTTGTGTAATTGAGTTTTCTTGCTTTGTGTTTCCAACTCTGTATATGAGAGAGAACACAGAAATGCGTATCCCAGTGTGTATTGTGTGTATATGAGTCATACGGCTGTGTCCTGCCCCTCTTTGTGTGTAACAGAAGCAGACAAAGACCTTTTCGTGTATCTGAGAGATAATCTGTTCATTTCCTTTCTGCACGAGTCACATCGTGTTTGTGTTTATTAATGTGTCTGTGTGTGTGTGTGTGTGTAGATTCCTGTGAGGGCCTCATGGTGAAGACTCTGAAGAAGGATGCCACCTATGAAATTGCCAAGCGGTCTCATAACTGGCTCAAGGTGTGTGTGTGTGTGTGTGTGTGTGTGTGTGTGTGTGTGTGTGTGTGTGTGTGTGTGTGTGTGTGTGTGTGTGTGTGTGTGTGTGTGTGTGTGTGTGTGTGTGTGTGTGTGTGTGTGTGTGTGTGTGTGTGTGTGTGTGTGTTACTTGTGGGAGTCAGCACTGTAAAAACAGTAGTAACCCTCGTACACTTAATGCACAAACGTGGCAACACAGTTTTATGTATTGCACAATTCAAAACACTTTGTTTAGGACACAAACCCATTAAAGTATAAAGTGACTATAAAGTTCTTCATTTATTTAAGCTTTCCTGTTCATGTTTATTGGGAAAATACAAACAACAGAATCTTTTTTTTTTTTTTTTAAAGGCCAAAATAAAGTGGCACATTTTAGCAGAAGAATTTCATCTTCCGACCAAACAGAATAAAAGAAAACTGAAAGAACGACGAGTCCTCGTTAAAGACAAAGAACTTTTTTTTAAGAGGGACATTTTTCACATTGATTAAAATCTCAGCTTGGGACATTTTCTTCCAACCTGTCTTCAGATTTCTGGAGGACAAGAACATTTTAAAATCTATTAGCTGTTTAGAACTCTGACATGTCCCTCACCTTATTAATAAATTACGTATAATTGTGCCCTCGGGCTTTTGATTCGTGCAAAGAAAACTCATTCCCTGGTTAGGACTCGTAACTGATGTAGTTTTGTTAATACTGAGATGCATTTTTCAACTAAATGTCTCGTATGATATATTGTCAAACCCTTAATCATGGCTCTCACTCTTAACGCTGTTCCCACCCCAGCTGAAGAAGGACTACCTTGAGGGGGTGGGTGACACGATGGACCTGTGTGTGATCGGCGGCTACATGGGGAAAGGCAAGAGGACGGGCACCTACGGGGGCTTCCTGCTGGCGTGCTACGACGAGGAGAACGAGGAGTTCCAGTCCGTCTGCAAGGTGTGTGTCTCTGCACGCTACACTTCTACTGACTCTCTAAAACTAAATTAAAGTTCTCTACGGGTCTTCAGGTTTGTTTATTCCTCCTGAGGGTTTCAAGTTGAATGTTTTGATTTTCGAGGTTTATCTTATGAGTTGCATTGCAAAATTCCCATTATACAATCTGTGAAATAATAAAAACCAATCAACTTTTTTTAAAGAGCACATCCGCTACTGCAATATAGAAACATTATCAAATGCCATCTTCAACTTTTGCAAAAAACACACCTTCACTGTGAGACCCACACGTTTCTGTTTGTGCCGATCATCAAAGTAAAGTTATTATTTATACTTCCAAGTGTTGCCATAGACATTTTTCAGACTGCTTCTCCGAGCGAGTTTTTGAAGTTGTGTCTGAAATCATTCTCCGAGAACCACAGACGCCACCTGGAAGAACCCAGTACAATATTTACTTTTCTATTTTCATTTGAAACGTGCAAAGTTTTAATTTATCTTCGGATAAAGATGTTCTTTTGACCCAGCTGCTTTCTTGTAATAAACAAAGAAGAAAATATAAATGTTCACACTCACAGTTTACTGTTCTTAGCTTGCTAGCAGATCTACAATGCCTATAAAAAAAACAAAAAAACATTTTAAACGTCCAGCGTCTCGTTGGCCAGGTCACATTAAAACCAGGATAAAAGTAGGATTAACTGCAATAAACTGGATTAGCTTTAGTCGCTGTATCAAACAAACTGGCAACCGTGTGTATTTTTATGTGCGGCTGCACCTCGAGCCATTTGTTTGTCAACTTGTTTGTGTCTCTTCTGTGCGATTTTGTATTTCAGATCTTTAGCATTAAGGTGCTAAAGAGCGTACGGGGAGTGTGAGAGTTTCCTGTTTACGGCTGTTTGTTGCGTGTGTGCGCACTTCGGGGTGTTTTTATGTTGATGCAGCTCAGAGTATTTTGGATGCGATTGTTGTTTTTTTTGTTTGTGTGTGTGTGTGTGTGTCATTTCCCCCTAAAGTTGGAGGTGTGTGTGTGTGTGTGTGTGTGTGTGTGTGTGTGTGTGGGGTGTGTGTGTTGTGTGTGTGTGTGAGTGAAAGCATGACAGGGTGCATTTCAGGATAAGTGCTAAACATATATTGGAGCATGCGTGACCACTCGAATGTGTGTCTGCGATAATGACAGCGTGAACTTCACCACCGAGCATAAATCCAGTCTCCTCTCAGTCCTGTTAAAACCCTCCACCCCCAGTTTTCCCCTCCGTAGCTTTTATGTCTTTATCCATGAAAAAAGGGTTTTAGCGAGCAGCGAGTGCTTTTCTTTTTTTCTCCTCCTCCTCCTCCTCCTCCTTCTCCCAGCACCACCTTCTTCACCCTTACACGCTTCCACACATTCACACCTGGGAGCTCACTGGCACAACCTCGGCGCTCGGCTGTCGGACGCTGAGCAGCTCCACCGCAGCGGATGGAGGTTAAAGCACCCATGAGATTACCGCGTTTGCATTTCTGGCAGCTCTAGTGGTTTTCTCGTGTTCACACTCGCTTCCTCCATAAATAAAATCTCGTTGTAAAATGTTTTCACACGTGGAGTAACGGTCCTGGATCGGTGAGGGGAGGCTCGATGGGAGTTTGAGCTACACAACAGAAGACTGCACCTTGTGTGAAGGATATCGGCAGAGTAACCCCACGTCTTTTGTCTGCTATTGATTTTCATATTAATCTTTCTCTGCCTGTATAGCTGCGAGCTCCAGAGTGAGAGACTCCATCAGTTCTCAGATGATTCTCGTGAATGAAGCATCTTTGGGACGGATCTGACGAAATCCTTCAAATTTGACACAAACGTCCACTCGGGCTCAACGAAGATCTGATTAGTTTTTGGAGGTCAAAGGTTAAGATCACCGCGAGATTCTAAAAAAAACACTTTCCAGCCCATTATTCGACGCCATAACCGAAGAGCAGAAGGGGGGAGAGTTGGGACCATATTTCCTGCAAACTTCATTGGTTGGTGGAGGCATATAACTGCGAGGTGGTAAATCTAGTGTCATATTCCTGGGCATAAAACTTTATGGATATTACAGACAATGTCATTTGTTTCCTGCGCCCTTAATGACAATCAAAACGGAACAGGGGGAAAGACACTGGGAAGGAGAGTGTAGCTGTAAGAGACTTACTGCGTGTTTGTTTCTTACCCTTATCACTAAATATTTCAAATGCAGGCAATATTAAGAGATGAGTGTATTTACATCACCTTCGAGTGGTCTTATCGACCACTCCAAGCTCTTCTGAGTATTCATACATTGCCTCCATTCATATCACCTTTTCTGTCACACAACACACGTCAGTACAGGGTTCAGTATCTCGCCCAAGGACTGATATCGAACCACCGACCTTCTGGTTAGTGAATGACCTGCTCTCACTGAGCCAGGATGTGAAGCAACAATCTTCACAGCAGACGTGACGTTAGCAGCACGTTAGCGCAGTAGCTGCTCTTGTCTCTGTTGACACGGGATGCTTTCAGGGGCAGTGAGTGGAGGTCACCTGTGATCTAGCAGCACTCAGAGCCCAACTCACAATCCCTGTAGTTATGAATGTAAAGTATAGAGTAATGGAGTAAAGCAGAAAATACGCTGTGATAGTATTTAAGGGCGTAGAGTGCAGGTTATCAACAAACTGATGGACGGATGTGACTGAAACACCTCACCTCTGTTGTGCGTCATGGCAATGCAGCAGTTCTGTGGTGTCATGTGACTGCGGCGTTCACCTTTCCTGCGTGCTGCATGTCATCTTTCTTTATTTCTGTCACTCGTCAATGCCAGCCGTAAAACAAAAGGCAGAAATCCATAAAGAAATAATCTGGTTGTCCTTGACACGGTAAACTTCACAAACCCTGAACGCAGAGTTTTTTAGTCACTGTCTTCATTTCCCAAATGTAATTTTTAAACTGTACGTCCCACAGAAATGTCCTTGAGCGAGACAGCCAGTCCTCAGCTGATCCAGGAACAGCTGCTGTGTGTTGGTTCCTTCTGCTTTAAAGTATACCACTATCTCTACTTTAATTCAAAAGAGATTATGAAGAATAGACAGGAAACGGGCTGAGCGAGAGAAGGGGAATGAAAACTGACTGTAAATAGTCCTGTCACACTTGAGACCTGCTGATCAAGGCCTGTGTGTGATGTCGTCATTCAGCGATAGGTTCACCCGGTTCCATCTGATGCGATATATCCTGAATTCAAATACTCTTTTTGATTTTTAATTATGGAAAAGTTCATGAGTAGCTGCTTGTGTTGAGATGACAATTAACACAAACGTACCACCAACCATCTACGTGGTGTGTAAAACAAACACTGAGACTTTTAAAACGTTTAATTAGGCAGTTTCTTGATTTCACGACGCATAATTCTCAACAAGGTCTTTTTTTTGTTTGTTAACAGCCTTAAATATTTAAAACGGTTGAATGTGCATTGGATAAAAATCACATCCCATTGCACAGTTGATTAACCAGAGCATGTAATAGTGTGATTTACTACTCTACATAAAGGAGGTGTCCTGAAGGCTCCTCTATATGTGGTGTGATCAGTTTGTCCAGAGGACGTTCACATTGTGCAGCAGCTGGTCTGGGTGGAGAATTGACCCGTGGAGACCGAGCTGAATACATGAAGGTGCCACAGTTGAATGAAACACCTCTGAACCTGCTCATATTGAACTAATTATTAAAACATAAAGGTTCTCGTGGACACCTGCAATAAAAAAAAATCACCCTCACAATTCATCTGTGAGCTGGAAAATCCTATATTTGCATGATGTGCCTGCTTTTTCTCTTTTCCTCTGTCTGTGCATGTCAGCCCATTAGATGATGCCGGTGTCTCAGCGGGTTCGGGTCTTTTGAGAGGTGACACAAAGCTTCAGGCGGAGCAGCTAGACGAGGCTCTCATAGTGTACGAGGGAGGGAGGGGGTAGTTGCTTGCTGTTCTGTGTTCTTCTCCTCGCTGCCAAATGTCTGCCATCTCACCATGAGGGAATATGTGTTTGTGCGCCTCTCTTATCTCCTTTTGTCTCTTTCAGATCGGCACCGGTTTCAAGGATGAAGATCTGGAGCAACATTACAAGTTCTTAAAGGTAAAGTGGCGCAGTGCGACTGTCACGCTTCAGCGCCACAGCTCAGTGGAAATCACAACTCTGCACTTGTTTTTGCTAGGAATTGACACCATCATTTGTCAGAGTCAAAAACCCCAAATTGATCATTCTGCTGCTATGGCTTCATTTTTTTTTTAAACGGAATCAGATTCAGTTTCGTGTCAAACGGAGCTGAAATTTCTACAAATACTCATTCTCTGTCTTCAGGTACAAAGCAGAGTTTCAAACTGAGATAAAATGTGTGCAGAGATCCTCCAAAGATACAAGTCAACCTGCTGTAGAGTGGCTCTGTCTCCGCCGAGGCCCGACAGGTCGCTGGAATTCACCAAATGCACCAAATTACACACACTCAACGATATCAGTCCCTTTAATCTGCCTGATTTCAATCAAGATCAGTTAATTATTCCCTGGGAAAATTGTGAAAATTTCAATAAACGCTTTACGATGATAAAAGAAGTGATTTAAAAATTCCCAAACCTGGAATGAGTTGTTCTGACCCATCCTTCCTCCCAAGTTTTGTGCAGAATCTGTTCATTGTTTGTTGCGTAATCTTACTCACAAGCAAACAAGCAGACAGAGGTGAAAACAGAAACTCCTCGGCAGAGATAATAAAGCCGTCACTTTTTTGTAACCTTGCCTCCGGGTACCTTTTAACTTGACAAAATAAGAAGTCATAGAGTTAAGCTCGGGTTTTTACAGAAAATGATTTTTCCTTCTACCCCGAGGCTTGTCCACATACAGTATCTACTGTTATGAACACGCTATATACGCCACTTAAAGGAAAGTACAGAAATATAAATAACGTTGCTTTTAAAATATCTATATTGGCATAGAAATGTATGAATTCAGTCTGTGCTTGTGAAATACGGAGCCGAGATCATAAACCACCTCAGTTTCACCAATAAAAAGTGCACTTGGAGCAACTGTGCAGCTTCACGCTGACGCTGGGAAATGAATTGCTTTTTCAATTTACTGCTGAAGAGGTTTGTTCCAGAGCGGCGGCGGCGGCGTCGGAAGAAATTGACAACTGCTCTCTGAGAATGATATCTGTTGTTGATTTATTCTTAAATTGTTGCCTGTATTATTTTTGAAAAGCTGATTTTTACAGAAGCAAAGTACAGAGGCTGTTTTAAAACGGACTAATTGTGACTGACTGTTCCAATCTCGGGGTTTGGGGATAAAACAAATCCTTGAAGTTAATTTAAAAAAAAAAGAAACAAGATTAAGGTTTGGACTCGGTGGGGCAAACTGCTGCTCGGTGCAGAATCCCAGTGAAGCAGTGATTGAGAAGCCAGAGGAACCTGTGTGTTTTCTCCCTCCTCTTCACACCAATCCACTGTGGGCGGTGGTGCTTTGTAACGAAGCCCACCCCCCCCTGAAAGTGATGGATGGTGAATCCAGGCGAGCTGCCGGTGTGGCCGTGTTGCGTTGGTTGCAGCGCTGCGGGCTGATGGGACTGGAGGCAGGGACGCGATTGGCCCGGCTCACGCTCCTCTGGGTGGTGCTGTGATTTAACAAGGGACACATTGATCCCATCTCCTCCCGTCCTGGTGTTTATTCTGATAAAGTACTGGTACACGGGCGTTTGGGCCGGTACAGCTCTCAGGCCCGTTCTCCGCTTTTTCTTTTTCAACTCAAAATCTTCACAAGATTGTTATTAAACAGACGATTGACGAGTGACTTGTTTGGGCCGAACACAGAAGAAGAGCAGAGCGGTCGCAGTTTTCTTACATCTCGAATATTAGCTTGATGATTACATTATCATAATAAATAAAAAGGACGCTAATGAAGCAGCATAAATTCACAAGTCCTTTCCTTGATAAATTCAGTGTTGTATTCTTTCCTTTCTGTGTGTGTCCGTCTTTGTCCGATCACAATAGTGAGTCACTGTGTGCAGGCGGAGCTGTTTCTCCTCCGCCTGATTCCATGACGGCCTTTGCACCCACCTGTTGTTTGCTTTTGACTTTTCTCCTCCACATTAAAAGCCAGCGCTCCGTTATTTGTTCTTGATCAGCCTCTTTGATAGAGAAAAATTAGAATTTACAGTAAAAACCCAAGACCCTGCCGTTTTTTCCTTTTGTTAAACGAGAAGTCAAACTCTTTGTGCTTCCCCTCGGGTGACAGCAGCAGCACTTGATTATAATTACTCTCCTTAAATAAGTCGCTTTACATTTGCCCTCCAGATGAATTCATCACCGACAGCTAAGAGCCGTAAATTTATTCTAGTTGACAAATAGTGGCATATAACTGAAATAGCTCCCACTCCCCCTATTCATGCAAAAGGTGGTATAATTATGACTGTATTTAAATTAACATTTCAAACAGTATTCAGCGTGGATCACGTACCAGACGTGTGTAATAAAAACTATAGGTGTTCCACAAGTTTGAGCTTAAGCGGAACAGAATTGTTCTATAAGACTCTGCACGCCCACCTGCTCGCTCATTGTAATTCACTCTGTATAAGAGTATCACTTGAATGCCTACAGTATAAACAGTGTGAGAGGAAACCATGAGCCACTGGCGCTGGCGCCTTTTCCCAGATTTACTTAACTATGATCCAGCTCTGCGGCCGCGGTCTCGTTAACGCTGCACGGTTTGAGGGTCACGTTTTCTGAGATGGTTGTTTTACACCAGGAGGAGATGGGAGATCATTTTGTGAAAGTGTGACACCTTCGCTGACGGAATGATTGCTCGTGCCATTTCTTAAAAAAAGGTGCTATTAAATATTCTAGAAGTAGACGGTCTGCTTTACCGAACAGGAACAGCTGAGCCAACGCCTGAGGTTATATTTGTGTTTTCACCTGAAGAGGTGGATAGCAGGTATGTGAAGGTGTTTCTGATTTGAAACCTTTCATGGTTTGGAAATCACACTTTCTTGACAATCAGGCCTTTGAATACGAGGGAGTTCAAACTGTGGCGTCTCTGTGGAGATGATTGTACGGCCGCAGCAGGATCCGGCAGCCGAAGCCTCTCTGTCACTGTCTGTTTACACAGGTTGTCCGTGAATGCTCTGCCCTATTTCTTACCTTGTGTATGTGTATATATTTTCTCATATTTGATATTGATGGTTAACGAATGTCATTATTTTTTTTACATTTTCTCCAGGATCACATTCTGCCCAAACCTCGTGCCTACTACCGCTTCGACCAATCAGCGGAGCCCGACGTGTGGCTCGACGCCATGCAGGTCTGGGAGGTGAAGTGCGCCGACCTGTCGCTGTCGCCCATCTACAAGGCCGCCATGGGACTGGTCAGTTCAGCTACTAATCCCCCCCCTCCATGTGTTTCCACTGATAAATTCTGCCTGTCATGGTCGGGTGCCCGTAATGAAAAGTCACAATTAGTGCTTCTTAATTGAGTTATTAAAAATGTTGTAAAAGATGCTGGGTTTAATGGAACAGATACGTATTTATTACCTCGAGGTTTCGGCTGCACGTTGGACACAAACTTCCACCGCGCAACGTGTTTATTACATCATTTAAATCCTCGTAGCGAGAAAATGGCACCAAGACAGACAAATATATACTTTACCTAAAATTTTATATGAAGAAAGACAAACTATTTCTGCACGTTTTTTTTATTTGCTAGCTTGTAAAATTCAGAGTTTAAGTTGTCCGTTAAACCTTAAATCTTAATCTTAGATTTCAAACGCCTGGATTTGAGATAATATGATGAGATTCTATAACAGCTGAGACCGTTCTTCAGAAAAATGAGAAGTATAGTCATTAAATATTCTGAAACACCAGGTTTCGGTTTGACGGGTCATTCGTCAAATTATTTTAGGTCTTAAAAATTAATGTTGCCACAACTTTTTCCTTTAACTTATGATGTGAATGACTTTAAAGGACATGATATGGTCTATTAAAGATTTCAGCACTAACACATTATTAGTGGTGTGAGACATCAGCCACCAGTCGTATTTCCTCAGTGTGATGAAGTAACTTCTACCAGAAATTCACAATTAATCACATTTTGTTAATATCAGTTCCTGCTGAGTAGTTTCTCTCACAGTCTTCATACTGTATCAGTAGCTCTGGTCTTTCCAAGTTGGAGTCTGTGTTTTTCATCCAGAGATATTTCTATTTCTTTTTCTTGTTTTCACGTCGTCAACAACAACTCGCTTGTCCTGAATTTCCCAGAAATGTCCGTGCTGTGCGCTCACTTCCGCTCACAATGACATTCTCTCGACATTTTACCAGAGAACTGGCTGGAAACGTTTTAGAAAATGTGCGAAGCAACTGACTCTGACATTTGTGTTCTCACTTACAGCCCTTTTGGAAAGTTTCAGAAAAATGTGCAGAATGTTTAAAAGCAGCTGTAGTTTTACCTGTGTAAAAGTTATTTTAGTAAGTATTTGATCTTTGATTTTTTTAATGCTCATGAGGCTGTTAGATGTTCAGCAAATAGTTGCAACAGATTTCAGGAGAAAGCCGTGAAACAGAAACACTGAAAGACTCGAACTAAAGGGATTCAGCAGCTTTAAAGGCCTGACACTCAAAAACTTCAACACACCTCTGTTAGTTATCATTTTCGGTACAAGTCCCAAAGGACAAATCAATGACATGTATCAGTGGCACTGTTGTGTTTACTCATTCTCCTGCTGTCTGTCCTCAGGTGGATCCAGTGAAGGGCATTTCACTGCGGTTCCCTCGCTTCCTCCGGATCAGAGACGACAAAAAACCAGAGGACGCCACGTCTGGAGCTCAGGTAAATCACATCACCTGCACTGGGACACGGGTCGGGGGACGTCTGACTTCCAATTTTACTCATTAATTTTAATTTCCCCCTGTTTTGATTCAACTAATGACAAAATATTTTATCTTTTTAGCATCAAATGAACATTCACATGTCCATTAAAACAACTTAAATAACAAGTATCAGTCGACAGCAGATAATGAAACTTCCTGCTCGTTGTTTTTTTGTGTTCTGCTGACATCACATGCATCTTTACTCGTCAAGGACGTTTCTCACTGTCTCACTGTCAACAAATAAACATCCAGAGGCAACAGACAAAACAAGTAAATGTTAAAAGCTCTGGAGGAAAAACTGCTGCACAGGAATCACACAAAAGTAAATATACACCATCAAGAAAAGCCCGAGAGTAAATATCAAACTGTATTCATAGAAACCAAAGGTGAATTCAGCCTGAACGGACGCACAGCAGTTGTTTCTTTGACCAAACTGCTCCCCCCACATGTGTGTGACGGCTTCCTCACTGAGCTGCTGAAACGTGTGTGTGTCTGTGTGCGTGTCCCCGCACCGCCAACGTTGCTGCCACTGCCAAAAACCCGATGTAGTCTGTAATTATATTATGTCAATAAGTTAACAGATCATTAGGTGAAGGGCAGTAGTTTTCTGCTGCTCGCTCTGAATGTGGGTAAACAGAAATCTCACGACTGCTTTCTGTAATGTTTAAACACACGGCTGAGCTGCCAGGAGCAGGGACGCAGCTGCAACACAACCAGTGTGGACGCACACGTCACGCACACGTGTGTGTCCACACGACAGCGCAGTGTTTGGACATTGTGTTTGAAAGCCGTCATATTCACCCACATCCAGAGCGAGCAGCAGAAAAACTCCTGCCCTTCAACTAATGATCTGTGAACTTATTGACATAATATAATTACAGCCTACATTGGCTTCTTGGCAGCAGCAGCGTGATTGGCGGTGCAGACACACACAGGCGTGAAGGCCACAGCAGGTCAGGGAGGCAGGAGCTACGCACATGTGAGGTAAGCGATGTGGACCCTGACGTTTACAAACCGGTCGGCAGGTACAAGGACGGACTTCTTATGTAGAGACGAGTCCCCGTTGCAGGAAGAAGCCTGTGTGGAAAAAGTACAATTGCCCTTCTCATACATCCACCCCAGCCAAACAAGTCAAAAGAAATATCTTGTATCGTAAAAGAATGTGACAAGTTCAGCCCCTGCTCTTCTTGGCTCATGTCCCATCCTCCCACCAAGTTTATGGAAATCCATTCAATAGTTTTTGCGAAATCCTGCAGACAAATAAATCCACAAACAGAAGGAAGGGGGCAGAACCAACCTCAGTGATGTGAATCCATCAGTGCAGTGAAGTACAGAATGAAGTCAGATGCACATTTAAAGCATCACATATGAAATGAGCGTGTTGTGAGGCGCACGAGGTCAAACAGCTCGACTCTGTGAAAACTCTGTCACATGTGAGTCGGACCATGTTACTTTAAGTGTCGTGTGGAGATGATGCATCATCACGGTCACCTCACAAGAGGCGTCCTGGAAAATTTCAAGGGTGACCAGCACCACAAGGACGGAGGTTTTTTTTTTTTTTTTTACACCAGCATTGTTTAATGCTGCGTCCTCTCGCTGCACGTCCCAGCACGAAGCTGTGGGAGAGTGGGCAGCAGCAGCAGCGCCTCCGGAGCCCAGTGAGGGAGATATATGGTCATGCAGCAAACTGTGGGAGTGGTTGTACAGTAGAGATGTGCAGGTCAACTGAGCTTCCACCTGAACACACACACACACAACAACCAGAGCCTGTGTTTCTACTGGACATGGAACCTCCTGTGGTCTAATGGACACTTCACTTGTCTTTGAGACCGTTTATCAAAGAGAGAAATTAAATATCACCCCTTTTGTTCAGATGTTATTTATTCTAAATGTTTCCTCGCTTGTCGCTGACCTGCCTGTGGCCCCAGCAGCTCATCATCATTTTATCATAACTCAACCGAACTGAACTGAATCACCAGTCA
Organism: Hippoglossus stenolepis; assembly: GCF_022539355.2. Classification (NCBI taxonomy): domain Eukaryota; kingdom Metazoa; phylum Chordata; class Actinopteri; order Pleuronectiformes; family Pleuronectidae; genus Hippoglossus; species Hippoglossus stenolepis. The sequence continues at coordinate 21,783,582 of NC_061493.1, read as the reverse complement.
GTGCACAAATCACACTGAAGATAAAGAACTACCTGTTCAACTGCTTCTGCAGAGGCTGATTCACGTTCACTTAAAATAGAAGAAAAGCATCGATTCCTTAAAGATAAATTAAGTATTTATCTCTTTACTCTCAGCTTCTCTGTCCTAATTTATTTAGTCGGAACCAGAAGTATTTTGGAAATTTTACTTGATAAACGATAGAAATTTTTTTCTGTCGGTGAATTAATCAACATTCTCACAATCGTCTCTAAAAGTGATTTTATCGAATGAAAAATAACTCAAATTGAAAGAAAAAAAATTCTGGTTCCAGCTCTTTTATTAAGAATAAAGTCAAATAATTTAGTTTTTAGATTTTTCTTTTTGAATTTGTCCTGATATTTTACAGTTACAGTGATGATTAATCAAGATCAAAGTCATTAACTGCAGCCAAATTTATTACACGTTAATCTTCTTGCTAGTGGGTAATTAAAACTTGCTGTTATTTTTAACATATTAAATGAAGTCAAACTTTCTCTGTTGAGGTTTTGATTTATAGGAATAAACGGTGTGTGATTGTGGCCTAATATTTATCTGATGTGGAGGATTATTCTCAGAACTGATCAATCTGACAATCATCTTCTCTGCTAATGGATTAATTGTCTGGTTTGTTATAGATCAGAGAAATAGATGTAAAAGAAAAGCTGATCACAATAAGCCCCCCCCCGAACATGTCACTGCAGTAAATCCTTCCAACTCTGAAGCCGTAAAAAGCAAATGTTCTGCATTTTTGTTTGATAAACAACAAGAAATAAATCATCAAATTGTTTGGGCTCAAATCTGACAAACCTCAATACCGAGAGATAATTCTTCCATTTTCAGTCTGAAAGTGGCAGTTTGTATAACATCACGCTTTCTTCGAGACGCACTAAAACATCGGAGGGTGCTTTTATCAATCGTACATAAAAATCAATCTACCAGCGAGCCGCCCGCCTCCAGCCAGACAAACAACATGTTCCTCTCTGGTTTGTTTCACCTTCCACCACTTTGTTAGAGGAACCGTCTCCAGGCGCCACTAAAAATTTGAAGTCTCACTCGCCAGCATCAAACCTCGAGCCTGGTTGAACAAACTGCGATCGACACACAAACACCTTCCTGTTTAAAAATGGAAGCCCGATATCAGACGAGCGCGTTGTTGTTGTTTAACAGCAAACAGGAAACTCTGAGTTTTAATGAGACTGAAAGAATTCAGCTCATGTCTGGATTTTCTCTTTTTCTACCTGAGCCCAAACTTTATTTCCCGCCTTCATTAGATGTGAGCTGGAGCATAATGTGAGTTTTCACCGACTTGAGCAGCCATCTGCTGCCGGAAGAGTCTTGGCTTGTGCTTGTTAGAGCCGAAGCCGTAATATCGACTGCATTGAGTTACACTTTCTCTCAGGTGTTAGATGCACCGACACACTCTGGTCAGAACAACACAAGTTTCAATTAAGGAAAACTGTGAGAGCGTCTTGGGTTCAGTCAGCTGAGGATCAGAGCGTCGCCTTGATCCTGTGCAGGAGAAACAATGGGATGTTTCATTGTGCTGCCGCTCCGCTGTACTGGTGCTGAGGAGAGTGGTTGGACTCGCTGCTCACACATTATTCATTGTCGGGCCTCCTCACCCCTCCTCACCCCTCCTCACCCCCCCACCACCCTCCACCGAACCCCGGTGAGCTCCAGTGATCGCAACCTCCGTCTCCCAGTCGGCAGCTGGGAGTCACTGACTTCAAAGCCCAGGATATGAATAATCAAGCTGTTATTTTTAGCTTTTCCTCTTCATGTTACTGACCTTACTTCATGATCTTCTTCTCTCCTCCCCTCTCTTCCCTCCCTCCGTCCACCCTCCCCCCCCCTGCTCGATCTCTGTCCATCTCATGTGCTGCAGATCGCTGATTTGTACAAGAAGCAGCAGCAGATTCAGAATCAGGGGGACAAAGCCGACCCAGAGGACTACTACTGATCATCTGCAGTCATCAGCCGGAGAAAATAGATAAATATCGGCAAATCTCATTGTAATTGTAAATATCTTCTTTCTTGTTGTAATGAAATGAAAATAAAGGCCCCTTCCAGTTTTAAGCTCCCGGCTGTTTGTGTTATTGACGAATCGAAGCTGCTCCTTTACCGGCTATGATTTTTCCTTTCCGAGCCAAAGTTGTGTAAATATCTTGCTGCATATGGAGCACATCAATTTTTGAACTCTCATCTCCCCACCGTAATAGATCTCTATCAAAAATTCACTGTGCAGTACCGCCCGGCAAAACATGAAATGTATGGAACGCATACCAATCCCTTCACCTGGCCAGGTTTCTGCTGAAGAACTCAAAAGGTGGCGGCAAAAGTGCATTAGGCGCGTGTGGCTCAATAAGAGGACAAGCCAAGGAGATTGCCGGCTGCCAGAAACGTTATTAGGAGCAGAAAAAGACGCCGGAGCTGACAGTTGCTCAAACAGCAGGACAAAAGAGAAGCACTCACAGCTTGCATTAGATGATGGAAATCCACTAACTGTCCAGCCTGAATCAATCAGAGGCGGCTGGGTGTGTGTGGAGGCAGGCGAGAGGGAGCGAGGGGAGGGGGGGTCAGTTTGAGAGCCAAGGACGGACGGTTATTAATGGAGGAGCGAGGAGGATTGTGCGTTTCCTCTGCTCCTGTGATGCCGAGCGAGAGGACGCGAGTGTTCGCTGAGTCGAGATTTAACCAGTGTCTGTGCTTCTGTCTCTCTCTCTCTCTCTGAGCTTGAAGAAACTCATTAAGTGCACGAACAACAACCGAGTATCTGTGAATTCCTTTTGTTGACACACGCTGAATGATTGAGTTGTGCTCGGCGCGCAGGTACAACTCATACGAGGGCGACAGATCTGCACGAGAGACCCAAAGAACTGTTTTTTATTACGCTGCAGAGAAACTAACTCTCAGCATTAAAGTGGAGCTGTTTGCTTATTCCACAGGGACTGAATATACCGGTGGACGACACATCTCCACTTCCTCCCACCGCCCAGAAATACAAGTCAAATATCCAGGAGAAAAACAAAGCGATCTTGGGCCGAAGACGTCATTTGGAGCCAGAGTCTGCGTCTGATTTTATAGCAAAGAATAACTCATTGAAAAACAAACGCATAGAAATAAATCACTGCGACAAGAGCTCCCGTAAACCATCTGAGAAAATTAACTTTTTATTTCGACCCATCCACTAACATGGAGGACGCAGGGTTCATGATCCACACCGCAACCAGCCACCAGGGGGCAATACAGACTCTTTGGCTTCACTTTTTTGGGACCTTCTCTCTCTCTCACTGTCCAGTATTTCGGTTAATTGCACTACCTTGACATTTAGTGGGGGATTCATGGTCCCAAGAGGGTGAGCCACCATAGGCTTAGGTGATTTCCTGACCTTTCCTCTAATGCCACCGTGAGGCTCGCACATGGAATCTCTCGGCAGCCGCTGCACTCATCACTTTGATATTGGGCACTCTCACATTCATGCCCCCCTCAGGATGAATGTTATCGTTGTGCTGATCCCCCGACTTTCTCCTGCAGGACCACGGAGGAGTCGATATGTTAATTCCTCTCGTAAAGTTCACGATCAGATATACCTGCAGCGCTAATGACGTTTCCCATCAGCCTCATCTGTACTTTGTGTAGAAGCTAATTAACAAACGGCTGCGTCCATGCTGCAATAAACTCATGGTAAACACACCGGCAGTACGACATCAGTGGGTTGTGATTGTGCGAGCTGCCATTAGGATTTAGCCTCACAGCTCTTAGCCGTGGCTGTGAACCCCTAATCTCGCTCTAATCCTGGGAGGGGGGTGTTTACCAGGTGATCAGTTAATGCCTTGCTCCAGAGCCGCAGCGGGGAAGTTGTACCTAACACGACGCGGCGCAGGAAGTAAATCGCAGGGCGCTGGCGGTTGTGCGGTTGCAAGGAGCCAGACATCAAGCGCTTGGAAACGTCTGCAGGATATTTGCATGTAAAATGTTCCCACTTGTGCGGTGACTCACGCAGCGTGTGGCACCGCGTTGTCACTGTTTTCACATTCAGAGTGGTTTGTGTTTCCGATACTCGGGAGGCTGCGAGACCGCTGCTTGTTATGCCATCTCTGTATGCAAGTATGCATACTGCACAGTTGGTGGCTTGCCTATTATTTGTGTGTGTGGGCTGTGTCCTGTGTCTGCTGAAGGGGAGTTGGAGAAGGATACCATTGTGGTGGAATAATCATGGAAATTCAGAATCCAGCTTCGCCTGCCCTTTTCATCTGCTGCTGTTTTTTTATGTACTCTTATTTTCTTACTGGCTGCCACAGCAAGGCTGGTGTTGTTTACCCTGTGTGTGTCTGTGTGTGTGTGTTGTGTATAAACGTGCTGCAGGAGACACCGACTGCAGCTGGAGCCACTGAGGCGGGTTTGAAGACGTTGGCAGGTGTGTGTGTGTCTCTGGAAAAGCTTCTATCGACATAAAAGCCGCACAACTGCTCAAGATACAATCGTGAAACTTTGCGAAGGTGAAGTTAAAAGGAAGTTTAAGACTCTAACGTGGGCGAGATCCAACAGCCCCAAGTGCTCATGGGTAATTCAAAGGTGTGATCCCATGACAACATGGTCTCTGGTCTCATCGGGGATATGAACCTTCACAGACATATTGTTATCCCTGTTTACAATCACATTTCTCTGTCATAAGGGATTAAGAAAGACACAAATCTTTGTCATTTCTCCTTTTCAATACACAGTATATATGTATGTGTTATATGTATATTTATGTATATATGTATGTATGTATGTATGTATAAAAAAAATCAGTCGGCCTCTGTTCTTTACATGTGCATCTTACCTCCTCTACGTCTCACTCTCGTCTTGGACATCATTAACACAAACAAGGGACTTGCTGATGTTACTGAATCTGAATTTCTAATATCACTTGTCAGCTGTTGCCTTAGAAGTTGTCTTGAAACAGCCAGTGTGAGGGATGGAAAAGTCCCTAATGGAAATCAAACAGGCACCAGAGCATGAAATATTGAAAATGCAAATATGTAATGAATTCGGTTCCATATTGTGTGCGTTGTATGATCCGGGCTTTGATTTACTCTGAGGGTTGAATGCGGCAAACCTCTTTGCCTAATTTGTGTACGTTGGATTGTGTAAGTGAAGGGAAGTGTGAAGGTCTTTGAATCTTTGTGTATCTTTTGTGTTTGGTTCAAGTCCCTGCACGCTGAGACATTTTTTTATTTGTTTCCTTTTGTACATGTATGAATGGGGTTCTTTTTTTTATCATCTCAGTGTGGGAGCCTGGTTAACGGCCCGTGGTTGTGTGTGTGTGTATATATATATATGTGTGTGTGTGTGTGTGTGTGTGTGTGTGTCATTGATGTTTACTGAGGGGGGCAGCTGGCGCACATCACGCGCCTGCAGGGCATTGCAGCACAGCAGCCCTCCATCGCCCCTCGAGGTCCCAGCCTGTGTTCGAACAGCTGGGCTGTTAGTTCACATCAAGTCACCCGTTCAGACCAGGTCCCGCCGGGAGGAGGAGGCTGCAGCTACCTGCTCGTGGGCTCCGTCGAAACGTGCTCCGCTACATGTGAAAATGTGATTAAGGGTCGTGTTGGGAAAGGTTTTCTACAAAACCCCCCCGAGCTGATGTTACGACAGATGAGAGGGAAGCTGAGGACGTCTTCTCTGAGCTGAAGACTCGTCCCCGCTGTGTTTCTCTTTAAAGTTTTAGGAAGACTCCCCTAAAGCAGGGTTATGGATTACCTCTGACGCTCGTGAAGAAGAAGGGGCATCTATAAAAAACTGCCAGGTTTCACCTTTCTCTGTCCTTTGTTGCCCCCCCCCCAGCCCCCCACCCCTTTCTCCCACATGAGCTATCTGTCTTGTTCACAATACCCCTTTCTCCACCCGGAGAACAATGCGTTTGTTCTCCTCCGCCTCCTCCCCATCCCTCCATCCTTTTCTATCCCTCCATCCATTTGTTTGGTGCTCTCTGTGACATCTCGGCCATGCCAGGCCATGAGGGAGAGAGGGAGGGACAGGCCCGGCTATTGTGCCCGGCCCAGCCCACGGAATATCAATAATGTTTTTCTTGAGCAGGAGCGCCGAGCGTTGGCCAGTAACCTTTCGGATTTGATGATGTCAGGCCCCCTGTTTTTTTGGCCCTTTTTTATATGATTTCCCTCGTCCCCCGGTCTCCACTCAGGTCCTCAACACGAGGGTCAGAACTGGATGTGCTGTGTGACTCATCAGAGAACTTCATCAGCTCAGTTAAACCAGTTTATGTGACCGTGCCAACGAATCCTCCTGATTACACAAGAAAAGACTTTGTTTTCCTGACCCCTCTTTCTTCTGGGGACTGGCTCTATAACCACGTCATCAACCTTTGTCCTTTGCTTCCTCAACACGAGAGTCGTGATTTCATTTGCTGCCCGTGGTTTTTGTCACTAGAAGTTAAAGGTGGAATTTTGAAGCGTTTGCCTAGAGACCTGTTGTTTATACGTAGATGCCAAAACCAATACTTGTTTTACACCAAACGAGTATATGTGGGTTTTATAGATGTGGGGAATAAAAGTCAATGGACTTCGAGCCCGTTGCCAGTAAAGAAGTTCGTGTCACGTCATGTTCGGCGTCATGAAAGGAAAACTGGGTGCTCTCTCACCTCATCTTGCCAAATTAGCGGGTGTTTTTTTTCCAATCATGGCCGATCAGAGCCAATAAAAACCCGTCTTTACTTCAGAGTCATTTGACCAGGAAGTGAATGTTGATTGTATCCATCCCATCGCAGACAAGGGCCCGATGTGAGTAGTGTTTTTGACCAGTGGAAAAGGTCCGTGCTTTCAACTTCTCTGCTCAAACATCTAACTTAGTTCACGTGTTTGCCCTGCGATACGTTGGCGACCTGTCCAGGGTGTATTGGCACCAGTCCCCCCCCTCAAAGGAAACGCGTTATATATATGACGGATGAATGGAAATGACTAAATGACCAGTGACCCCTCGTTGGGAATCACCGCTCCAGATGCTAATAACTGTATTCAGATGCTGTTGAGTGGCTCCGACTGAGCTTCTCTTGGCGGCAGGTTGCTGACCTGTGTCCTATTAGGAACCTAGATGGCAAAAAAACACTGCTGTATTTATATTTAATTCTGCACTCCAGCGTTTAACTTCTGATAGTTTTCTGGCCAATTGCTCGCCACGGCTCATTTGCTGCATTTGGTCGTGGATATGTTTCGCTTGATTATCCAGCCCCTGCAGCCAAACTGCGAGCCCATCCAGTCATTTACGAGACCACTTTATGATTGGTTTATGATGGCGGCGGTTGTTTGTTACCCACTTGTCGACGCTTCACTGTGGCCCACAACGGGAGGCTGGTGCTGAAGGGGGTATGATTGCCGTGCACTCCACTGGATCATCGTCGACGGTCATTAGTCTTATGACCTTTGCGTGAACCAGCCCTCTGTGGCGTGCATCTCTTTGTCCCCTCTTGACCGCCGAGGAACCCTCCAGCAGTCCCGTCTGAGAGGCGCTCTCCATTCACAGAAGCCGTCAACATTTGGAAGAAGACATCCCCCCCCCTGCACATCTGCCAGCCTGCCTTGTGATCACGGCTGCACTCGACTGTGACAAACACACTCAACATAGCAGAAAAATTAGACATGGATAGAGTTGACAAGAGCCCCTAACATCTACAAGTCGGGATGCTTTCCCAGACTATGATTATCCCACGGTCTCTCGACTGTGTGCCTGGCTCTTTTCCTTTTTTTTTTTTCATCCCCATTGGAAATTATTCTGCGTCAAAGGAAATTACAATATCACGAGAAAATATGCTCTGTAAATTTCCACGGGTGTCTAACGACGTGCCCTCGCCGAATGCAGCGGAGGGCCACTGTCTCAGCCCCTGGAAACGAGCTTGATGAGTTACACAGGCAGACATTCACACAGTGGGTGAAGCCTGAGGTGCTTTGTGTATTCAGTCATCTCTAATAACACCGACTGATGAAGCCCTGTCCACCTGAATAACACTAAACTGCGGCTGCAGGCTCATGTATAACTTAACAAAAATCTCTAAATGGCTCTACAGATCCCGGTTGCTCTGTCTGTTCCCCTCTCCTCCTCCTCTCTGTATAATTTAGCAGCAGATAAACTCTTCCTCTCCTACATTAGTGTGCAATATCACTGCCAGCCCAAGGAACGGGGGCCCTCGCTCTATATGTGATACAGTTTCTTGCTGCCAAGCTCAGCCACTGCTGCTGCCACCATCACACGCCGCTGACGAGTTTGGTCGCTTGCCACATTCTGCACCTGCCAGGCTCATAAAGAATCCCCCTGTCTCTCTGGAGCCCGAAGGCAGGATCTGCCATAATTGTTAAGGATGTCGCAATTTAGACCTTCAAGCCAAAGCTTAGACAGTTGATGGCGCCAACAAGTTGGCAGATGGTCCATTTTGTTCAGCTGATCCATCAGTGCGGTGTTAAGACGAATGAGCGGTTGCAATCCGTCATAAGTGCCGGGAATTTATGTCCTGGTCTCGAATGTAAGCAAAAGTTGATCAGCAGCTAAATGCTCTGCCGCTGTCTTGGCCCAGAGCTCCATCGCACAGGAGATGCTTTTATTTCTAGCACCGGAAAAACCTGGATAAGGATTGCTCAATAAAACCACAGAGTGAAGTGGATGGAGTGGGCCTCCTCGTCGAGTACCTCCTCCTCTTCTCACTCATCAAATACACGCTCCTGAGGGGGTAGGAGGAGTCAAATTATGATTGATATGGTTTACACTTCATGTTGAGTGTAAGTGAATCCAGCCTGTGTACTGGCTGAAGCTGGAGGAGCACCGCACACCATTAATTTGTGCATGTATTCACTTTTACTGTGCCAGTGGCCAAATGAATGCATATTTATGACTAGTGACAAAATGATGGAATGAGGCCTCCAGAAATGAGGCTTTTGCCGAAATTCCACTCCTGCGTGTCGGCTCGTGCACACGCTGCCTCCTTGTGCACCTCGCTCTCTCGCCCTGCGTCGGTATCTGCTGCTGCCTCGCTCTCAGTCGGCGCGACTTGTCCTGTCCTGATATCAACCCATCTATATATAGCAGGTCTCCCCCTACACTCTCGCTGTCTGTGCTACTGGAAAAAGAGAGGAGTGGGCGCTTCACTTTCAATACGCAGCTTTGTCTGGGCCCGGAGGAGAAAACGAGGCGAAGAGGGAGAGGCCGCAGAGGAAGAAAGCGCCATTGACAGGCGGGCAAACACCAGTCGGCCCCTGTCCCCCTCTCTCCCCATTGTCTCCAAGTGCTAGACATCAGCAAATGACAGGAATCTGGAGAGAGGGAGGACAGAAAGAGAGCGAGCCTGAAGAGTCGGGGCTTTGTTTGGGCCGCTGGCCTGAGACCCCGGTGAAAGTGCAGGGAGAGTGAGTGATGGGGATGGAGGAGAGCGCACTGGGCTGACCTCACTGCAGGATCCCCCTTCCTCCCTGTAAACAGACCCAAACAGCTTCCCACCGCTCCCCATGTAATCCTCACACATGGAGCAGTGATCACATGCAGAGTGACTGCAGATGGTCATGATTCCCTGTCTCACATGCACATGCTGATTAGCGCTCCCCCCTCAGCTCCATCACACCACGGCTGAGGGTGTAATGGAACACATTACATCCACCGTGGCGTGATGCTGCCGAGTTTGCAAATTCCCCCCAAGTTGCCTATTGTTTACCCAATTAATTCAGTGGCTACTGTACAAAGCAGGTGCCTCTCGCCAGCATATTTTACTCCACTCCAAACGATAATGTGTGCAATTTGTTTCAATGAGGGTTGAAATGGAGAGAAGACGGGTGGAGGAGGTGGTGGATGGGGGGGGGAGGGTGATGGGGAGGGTAGGGGCGGAGGGGTGGAGAGGAGGAATGGGCCGGGCCCGGTCCTGGGCGAGGGGTGTGGTTGGGTATAAACCAGGGGACAGTGGGTTTTCTGTTGTTGTCCTGTTTCGAAGCCGTCTGTCCTGGGATCCTCGCTCAGCTCCTCTCTCTCCCTCCACATCTGGGACTCTTCCTTGACGGGCTCCTGTCACATCTGCACCGGCACCAGTCTCTCCTGGAGCTCCGTGGACGCCTGAAACCATGCTGACGTTTTTGGCGCTGGCGTCGGTCGTCCTCCTGGGAATAGGTAAAAAAAAAAAGTTCTAAATTCTAAAATGTCATTATATTTCGACGCTGTCGTAAAGAAGCTGACTCTGAATTTCATCCGTTGAAAGTCGGAAATTTTCTTTGCACTGACGTGAGGTTAAAGGTTAAATTAGAATGTGACGAAGAGGGTTTTTCCTGTTTTCCTGCAGATTAATGGAGTTGACGATGATAAAAAAAAAAGGGTCAGCAGTGAATTAAGTGATCTTTAACTGAAGTGTGACATTCCTCCACGCTGAATTAATATCACACTGAAGCATTTAAATGAATATCTTGGTATTTGCTCTATTCATTAGTTCCAAAAGGCCGATAGGGCACCGGCAGAGAATACACTTTCTTTCCAGGTGTATTATCTGTGGCCCTGCACTGTTTTTGTAAAGCAGGTGACTCCGAGCTTGCGAAGTTGAAAAGCCCTAATGTTATGACTTCTAAACCGAGGGTTGGCTGAGTTTCTGCTCTCAGACAGATGCGGTCGTGTTTTTCCATTTCCCCTTCTGTCAGATATTTGCGGGTTTTTTTGTCAGGATTTTAATTAAAAATGTCGAGCATGATTCCATTGACAGGTTCTGCAGGGGCTGGCTGCACTAACGCCGAACTGCTCAAGGACGGTTACAGTGAAAGCTCTGAAACTGGGTGTTAAAAGAAACTCAAGAACACACGGGGCATTAATTTCAATGTAGCTCGGAACACTGTGACCCATTCACGGGCTTCACGTGACGCTGGGCCACAGAAGGGATGTTGTTGCTGGCGTCAGAGTGGCAGGTGTGTGCACGGCTCCCGGGGGCCTTGGTGGGTTGCCTGAGATGCCGACTGCAATTTTTCCAGGGAAGTAAAATATTGATTTTGCAGCTAAAACCAAATTAACATCAATCATTAAATATTATTTAAGCATAAGCGGTGCACATTAAGCCAACGTAATCCATATTAATGGAGAAAACGAAGTTCCCCTCTGGCTTTTAGAGACGATCACCGATATTCCAGTAATAATGTAAATATTTACAGAGTGCACGTCTGAGTGGATGTCGGCTCTGACATAGTCAAGTGCACAGCTGAGTGTTTGTGATTAATCTTATAGATCAAGGTGAAAACTAATGAAAAGGTCTTGTGATCACAGTAGGGAATGAAAAATTCATTATTCAGGATTGTAGGGAAACTTTCTGCAATTTGTTCATGGTAGAAACCGGAAAAAGGAGATTTTCTTTGGGTACTCTGTGTATTTTTTCCTCCTCTCTCACCGTGGAATGGTTTGTTGGGAACTGTTAATTAACATCCACCTGATTTGTGTCTCCCAGTTCCCGAGCAGTCCGAGGCCATAGTGATTTACACGGGCTGGGAGCGCCACGCCCTGTTGGGCTCAGACATCCGGCTGTCGTGTTCCTTCTTCTCCTGGCGCTGGACCTCCGACGACGTCACCTTCTCCTGGACGTACAGGCCCGATGGCTCCCGGGACAGCATTTCTGTAATATACACACACACACACACACACACTATTATATTACAACCAATACACTAACATCTTACATACAGGTGTTAAACGTCCACATATTTGGTGTCATAATCATGCAACCTGTAAAGAATAAAGGTAAATTTGCGCTTAATGAAATCGTTGTGGAACAAACTTGACGTCAGCTCTTTGTTTTGATTAATAAATCCACCACTTCTCACTCGCATCAGCCTCATCAGCCTCATCAGCCTGGTTCTCATCAGGCAGCTGAAGAGGCTGTGGTCGACCCCCACGCTCGGCACACACACGGTTAACGACTCGCTGGTGAAGGCGCTGAAGCGTTCAGCAGCTGATGAGTGAGATATTTAGCCTCAGTCATTAAGTGCAGATGCATCAGGAGCATCCTCGGTCCCTCTCCTCCTCAGATGAAATCCTAACATGCACTCCGACTCCAAGTTAATCTTTTTTCATTCCCACTTTCAAGAAGTCGCAAAATAAATATTTGAGAAGGCGAAAAGCAAAAAAACAGAACAGGATTGTTGGCCTGGCAACAACAACGGCTTTGTTTCTTAGCAAAGGCCTTTTTTTGTTTTGGAGATCTCCCCCTCCGCCGGGCACGCAGACCAGAAAGCATTCAGTCAGAAAAGGGGGAGTGGCCTGATGATGTCACATGGCGTGCTGATTGTTTGCTGATTTGGTTCCTGCAGCTTTAATATCAGGAATATGAGACGATAATTCACAGATTCGCCAAAAAACGCAATCTTACAAAACAGAAATGATTTGCATACGACGGCGTCTCATCTAAAATGTCACCACCTCTGTAACCGCACTGAATTTATTCTAAAAGTTTGCATGTGCAGAAACAACAAACTTTCTCTGCTCGTCTTCTCCCTCCTCTCGCCGCCTCGCCCACCTCCTGCTCTTTAATTTCACTCCTCCTGCCCTTATCGTTCTTCCATCTCTCTAATCTCTCCATATCTCCCCGTCCCGACTGCGCCTCCCTCTGTCCACCTCCCTTCATCTCCTCCTCCCCGTCCCTTCCTTCTTTGTCCCTCCCCTCCTCTCTCATTATCTCCTCCCCTCACCTCCTCTGCCTTCATCCATCTCCCGCAGTGGCCTCACTCTGAAACTAGATTTCACTCCTCTTTAATGTTTTTTAAATCTTCTGTCACTCATTCCTTCGACCGCCCGGACGGATACAGTCTCACGAGGTTGTTTCTGTTTTCATGGTGTATTTGTCTTTTTAGATTTCACATTTTATTCCTGATATGTTCGTATCATATCAAAGGTTTTTGTTTAATTCATGAAACCTGCTCACGAGTTTCACAAGCAAAGGTTTCAACCTAATTTGACCTTGACCTTGTGGAGGTCTGAAGCCGCTCTTATCCCAGTTGAACCCCTCGGCCCATTTACACTTCACTTATTAAAACAATCAATTCTTCGAACTCTGGATTCAATCTGTGATGTTTTCCCATTTTAAAAACTTTTTTACTGTGCGTATAATACCTGGGTTTCAATATGATATCAAAACTAATCTTATTTATCTATCCACATAATTCAATCTATGATATACATTTTATCTGCTCATGTTCAATTGTTGTATTACGTCCTTTAAAGCACTTTGTAACATTAAGAAAAGTGCCATATGAATAAAGTTTATTCTTATTATACCATATTATAAGATATGTATTAAATATGAGCTGCCACAGGAAGTTGTAATCTACAGTAACACGTCCGCTCTGTCTCTCAAAGATCTTCCACTATACTGGTGGTGCCGCCTATGTGGACAACAAGGGCCCGTTCAGGGACCGGCTGGAGTTCGTGGGGAACCCCGGGCGCCGCGACGGCTCCATCCTGCTCAAGAACCTGGATTACAGCGACAACGGCACCTTCACCTGCGACGCCAAGAACCCCCCTGACATAGTGGGCCGGCCCTCCAACGTCCGCCTGCTGGTCTTTGAGAAAGGTGACGTGACCGGGGTGGGGGGGAGGGGAGTGAGAGTCCTGTGGGTCGGAGGCTCCTCAGTAACTGTGATGTCTGAATTAACTTACATCTGCGTCTGCTCATTCGCTTTCCACTGAGCCCATATGGCGCGTTGTGGTGAATGTTTTTGTTTTTTTGTCGGGAGCCAACTGTTCTCGATTGCAGAAACAATCATTTCCAAACTCTTAAACAAATCTCAATTTGCACCGAGCATCTGACTCCAGCGAGTTCTGTGCTCAGGCCAGTCGCTGCACGGCTGCGTTCAGAATTCCTCCCAGTTCCCCCGTTGAATGGAAATTAAATCAATTACAATCTTATCTCTTTCTCCCATTTGAGATCGCTATCGTTGCCTCACTTCTTTTCTCCCCCTTCACCTCCCATTCCTCTCCTCTTCCTCTTCCTCTTCCTCCCTCATCGTCTTCCAGCTCATCCCATCCCCCACCCTCTCTCATCATTACACTGTCCCCACTCTCACCTTAAATCCACTTTATCAAATTGGCAATGATTCCTAAGATGTTGATATCAAACCCTCATGGCAAAGAAGTGTAATTGAGGCTTAATACTATAACTATAACTATAACTATAACTATAAATTAAAAAGTAATCACAAAGATATCCAGACTCGAAACCAGACTGTGGATTCATCTTGTTTGCACCATTCTTGCATTCAAGGAAGAGTTTTCAAAATGGTCATTAAAACCTGAGCCAAACTTTATTTAAAACATTTATAGTAGAAATTCTGACATATATTTGTGTTACACAGATTCTCTGTTCTCCACCTCTTCCTCCTCGTTATCCTCACAGTGTCTCCGTTGTTCTCTGCTCCACCTTCTAACACTCCTCCTCCTCTTCTCCTCCTCCTCTCCTCCTCCTCCTCCTCTGCTCCTCCACAGTGCCCATCCAGGCTGGCGTGATCACAGGGGCGATCATCGGGTCGGTGCTGGGCCTGCTGGTGCTCATCGTGGTCATCTACTACCTGATGAGGTTCCTGGTGGCACGCCGTGTCTTCAGCCTCAGCGTCAGGTCAGTGCCCGGCCTGTGGCCAGCGCTGCTCTGCCAGTCCGGTCTGTGCCAGGGACTGGAGCTGAGGCCGGAGCCCATCCCTGGCACCGACACCTGCGTGGCCAAGAAGACATAGCTGCAGTGCCACGGTTTTTTGATTTGGGCTTAGATTTGGAATTGGTCAGCTGGAAAGAGACGGATAATGATCTCTCATTTAGATTTAATCTCGCTTTAATCTAAAAAACCTTTCTGCGTGGGTCCAAAGCAAGATGATTCAAAGTGATGGAGCAAAGGTGTCTGAGTGGATAATCCACTCCATCAGGAAGATGATGGACCCATCGCCTTGCTTATTCCCAGCCACTGGTAGAAGATGGTAACTGGGGGGCTGTGTTTGAGGCAGCCGGACCAGTAGATTACCTTCTCTTTATGATGGCTGCCAGGCAGTGCTGCCCTATGACCACTGGAGGGAGAGATGGATTCGACATTCTGACATTGTCTTTCTTTTGTCTCCTTCAGCAAACATGGCAAGAAAAAGAAGGAGGGATCACAGCAGAGACAGGCAAGTTCCCTCCACTCCTTCCTCCATGTCCCCTCTTCCTCCTCCTCCTTCCTCCTCCTCTTCCTCCCTCCTGCTACTTCCTTTTCCTCACACACGCCATGACATGTTCACATCCGCTTGAAAACACCCAATGCAACAGCTTTGTTTGCTGTCACATTCAGGTGCCGCGCAGAAAAATGACGAGAGATTACAGTGGCATTCAATGTTTGAATATTTGTTCGGCACAGGAAACGTGGTGTCAGAAGGAATTTCCATCCATTCTGTTGCAGCGGCGCCGCACAATAGCACACATCCAATATGACAGTGCATAACGGCACAGTTTCATAATCGCATTCCCCCCCCCCCCAATGCCATTCCAAGCGGCTCCAATATGTCCTCCGTCTCCTCCTCGCGGCAACGTATCAACAACAATAAAACATGTCATTCACACTCTGCCCAGCGAACGCTAATAACGGCGTTGAGGCTGTTAGAATTCCAGCGTCGTCTCAGCGTTGGAGGTGCTTTAAAGGCTGTTCTCTCTCGTGTGGCCCTCTCCCCTCCTTCAGCCACCTCGGGGGGGCTGAGCAGCACAGCACTGGTAAACAGCCAGGGGGCAAAAATCAAACCAGTGACTGTGAAATGGTCGCGGCCGGGTCACAGCGCTAATGCTATTTCAGTATTGAATGGGGCTGTGTTTTGCTCGCAGAGGGAAAATGGATGGAAGCTGCTGATTTCGCTCACTGGGAGTCAAATGAAAATCACTGGGCCTATTATGGTCTGGGCTGTTATCAGTGGTTTTACGCTGCTGCACGCCGAGGGTTTCTTTCTGCTTCCAGTCCTCGTGGGAGCGTGATAGCCTCAAGTGGTGGATTAATCAGACATTTTGGTGGCTTGTATTCTTTTGTGAATACAAGGCACCAGGGCAAGTAGTGTTTGATTACTCTGTTGTGATGTGGGGGGGTGGATGGTTGCAGGGTTGTATTGTAATCCACTGTACGCCTTGCATGCTGATAACAAATAGAAAAAGGGATGGGGGAATCAAGGGATTCCAGTTCAGGGCGTTTTTTTCCTGGATCAAAAAAACAGCTTTACAACGAGAAGCGCCCAAAAATATCAAGGGGTTGGAAATAAAAGGTGTTACTGAGACAGTGAGTCATTTAGCCGCAGGTGAGCGTAAAAGACGAAGCAGCAGCAGCAGCAGCAGTGAGCTTGTGCCCCCGGTGCCCTGAACCTAGGGGGCGACCTTTCCTCTCACCTCAGACAAGTGCACTCCCTCTCATTTCCCCGGAGCCTCACTTCCTCCCCCTGTCTTCTTCTTGCCTCTCCGCTGTCATTTGATTGTCAGGTTACTCTTGAGTTGCAGTCAGTTGCTCTCAAGTGCCTGCGGTGGGTGACAGTGCATATATGAATAAATAACTTCGCCGCCAAAAAGGACACTGAGATATTTGACAACATTGTCATTTACAGTTACTCTCCTGCACAGTCTCATGCAGCTCGGAAAGGAAAAACACACAGCGATTCCTCCCGAGCTCCAGCACACTTGCCTTTTTACTTCATTTTTTTGTATTTTTCCTCTGAGCAGATTCCTCTCTTGTAGCTGCGCCACACACACAGCACCCACGGGATTTTAGAGCGCGCTCATAAGTGGTTGTTTGATCAAATAGCCCTTATTAGGAGGCTCTGCTGACACGACGCAATTTTGTATCAGCCTCACCATCTTCGTTACTCCCTGTTCGCTTGGCTTGCACTACAAATCTCCGCCAGGCTGCGGGTGAGGGAGTGAGGGAGTGAGTGGGTGAGACACAGAGACAAAGGAACCCCGTGGTGTGTGCTACTCCCCATTAAGTGGAGTTGTGGGAGAGAGGAGTTTACCCGACAGCCACACGCATAAGGAAGCTCTCACACACACACACACACACACACACACACACACACACACACACACACACACACACACACACACCGAACTCACACACACACACACTCAAAACACACACACACACAATCCAGGCGTTCTTCTTTCCATCCCCTTCACCTCCCTCACTCTCTCATTCACATTCTTTTTATCCGGTCCCCTGTCTCCCTCCCGTCAGTCGCATCTTCCTCCTCCTCCTCCTCCTCCTCCTCCTCCTCCTCCTCCTCCTCCTCCTCCTCCTCCACCACCTCTCGCCTCTTCATGCCTTTGACTTCCTCGCTGACCACGAAGCATCTATCTATCTATCTGTAATTCCCCCTCTCTCTCCCCTCTTCCTCTCTCACTCTCCCTCTCGCTCTGGTTATCATCCCTCACCCTCCTCCTCCTCCCAATTACCACCACCACCACCACAACATTTCCTCACTCCCTTTCCCCCCCCCCCCAAACTCTATCTCTCCCTCCTCGCATCTTCTGGGTTCTGATCAGCTTTGGTTCCAGACAGAAAATCGCTTCCTCTCACTCTTCATCTGCTTCTCAATCTCCCTCCTCGTCCTGTCAGCGTCTCAGTTTTAGTATGCAGCAGGGGACCCGGCCACTTACCAGCCTATCTACCTCCCCGCCGGTCCCTCCTGTTCTGCCACTGTACCCACATTCCCTTTGAAGTGGATGCAGCTCCTGTAACGAGGGTGGTTCTGCATGCTGCCTAAGCGGGGCTGGAGTGTGTTTACGAGGCTTTCCCTTCGTTAGCGTGGGAGCTCTGCAATACACCGCAGTGCAAACTGAGCCCTGCCGTGGGATGCGTAATGGTAAACAATGCAATGATATACGACAGAGACCGTATGTAAGTGTGATGGAAGGTAATGACCTAGGATGGGCTGTGCGGCGGCAGCGCTGTGGAGCCGGATGGTGGCTGTAACATCTGCCTCCATCGCTGTCTGATCGGAGCCTGCGCTGCTCTCGCACAGAGCATCATTAAAGATGATGCGTTTTCTAATGCAATCAGTGGGGTATTATTAGCCGCAGCTTCAGCAGGAAGCCTCAAGTGGGCTTCAGCCGCAGACTGTGGGTAAAGATGGACGACATGTGCTTGCTATCCAGAAACGAAGCCAGAATGTTCTGGATGCTGCCAACAGGGAGCGTAGGGCCGCGGCATCGACCAATCGTGAGTCAGACATTTTAATGCACAGTGTGAGATAAAAGCCAGAGTGAATAAATCAGTTTTAATCAGTAAGCTTCAGTAGATACCGCTGACCATGAATCTGTAGGGAAAGTTTACTTTAAACTTGGAGAGAACGATCACCCTTAGTTTTTAACCGGGCCCATCGAACCCTGGGCCTAAGTGACAGGGCTGTGCGGAGGAAGCAGGCCAGAGGCGGAGGCAGCGGCGTGACCAAGCAGCGCATGAAAGATGACATGAAATCATCTTTGAGAAAATTGTATTTAACGTGTGCTTTGACTTTTTAGTTTGACCCATGTCCCATTAATTAGAGGAAGCAGGGTTTATGACCTCTACCGCAGCCAGCCACCAGGGGGTGATGGAGTTGTTTGGCTTCACTTTTGTGTGCAGCCGTCATGTCGTCTATCTTTAAATTCAGTCTAGTGTCTCAGCTCCCATGTGTTTTTATTACATTTTACTACAGTGCACAGACCTGTACTTCAGCCTGTGTATTTACAAATACACAGGTTGAGTGAGGTGTCATTAAGCTTCATCAGAGCAGCATCCTACACTTGTGCACTTCAATAGGTTAACTCACAGCTTAATGCACTGGAGCTGCTGTAAAGTGAAGGTTGTTGTTGCCTTGACCTGATCTCCTCTGTGTCCGGTCCCTCCTGATGGATTCGCTGTGCTCAACTGAAGCCTCACTTCACTTCCTCCTCCTCCTCCTCCTCTTCCTCCTCTTCCTTTTTATAGATTTCTTCTTCAAGATGTTTTTAGACATTGCACAGACAATATTCAGAATGAGTGGGAGTGAATGGGTGAATTATGTAAGTGCCAGTGTTGGTGTGAGGATGAATGTTTGCAGGTGCTGTAGGTCTTTTTTTAAGTCTGTGTCCTGACCACAGCGACAACGAAGGTCTACAGCAAATCAGTTATCCTCCCGCACGATTGAAAATGAAAAGAAATATAGATTTATACTATTTGAATTAGGTTATGGATTTAATTTGTGGTGTTGCATCACACTGGTCAGTGTTTCACCAGTATTTAAATTATTGATTTAGCCGATAGTCTTTGTGCAATTATAGATACTCGTGGAAATAACGATATGACAACAGCCCAGTTACGGAATAAATACAGGTAAATAAAAGAATAGAATAGAAATAGAATAAAATAGAAGACAACAAAACACGAGTCACACAAATTAAAATATTGTAGTACATCCACTAGTGATGTGCATAAGACAAAATTAAAGTAAAAATTTAAGATTTTGGATTTTATCTCAAAATATTCATCAGTGAAACCAGAATTGATCAATTTACATTTAAAACTGAGTTGTGTGTGTGTGTGTGTGTGTGTGTGTGTGTGTGTGTGTGTGTGTGTGTGTGTGTGTGTGTGTGTGTGTTATTGATTATTGTCTCTCAGTTGTCACAGGTGCAGCCTGCCTGCCACTGTGTCCCATCCTAACGCATGGTTACCTGTTTTGTTCCCCCCCTTACAGCTCTGGACACCGCCCCCTCTCACTTGCTACCCCCTCCCCTAAAAGGACTGTCTCTCTACCTCCTCACCCGTCTCTGTCTCTTCGTACGTCTCTCTTCTCCTCCTCCTAAATGTGTTTCTTCTCTCCTCTTCACACAGCTCCGCCCATCCTGCTATAAGCCCATCTCTCATCCTCTCACCTGTAACGCCTCCCATCTCACCCCTCCATCCCTACACCTCTCTTTCTGTCTCCCTCGCGCTCCTTTCCTCCTGAAGTGACTCTCCTCCCCTGTTCTCCACCCGACCCCCTCTCCCTCCTCCCCCACAGGGCCCTGCGCCTCCCGCTGACCCCTCCAAGGTGAAGGCGGCTGCCTCGGAAAAGAAGAAGCAGGAGTCGCGCAAGGATAAGAAATAGGATACGGGGAGGGGCTGGGGCGGCCTCGTCAGCCGGCTACTCCAGCCCGTGCGCCAGGCGGTGGCGAAGGCCCGGCCCAATCAGCAGCAGCGAACCATAGCCAGAAAGACAGAGAGGGTCGTGGGAGGGGGGGAGGAGGGCCCGGGCCGGGTCCTGATGACCATCGAGCTGGAACTGACCCGCAAAAACGGGGAAGAGGGGCCCAGCGGCGAGGGAGGGAAGGGGAGGTCCAAAAGTCCCGGCTTTCTATCCCGCCTCGCCAACCAGCTCACCTTCAAATAATACACCAAAAGGGAGGCAGGGGAGGCCGAGGGGGGAGGAAGCTCTCGGGGTTAGGAGAGTGGGAAGTCTACTGAGGAGACGGCAGGAGAGAGTCAAACCACAAACCTACTTTACGCCCACCACAATGCCAACCTGAGTCCCCGAATAAATGAGTCAAATCATATCTGCTCCCGTCACAGGCCGATGACTGTAGACGCCGCCGCTACACGGGCCAGGATCTACGATGTGGTGATAATCTCTGACACCGGCCGTCACCACAAGTGCTTTTGTCAGGTCGTGAGATATGCCGTTTGGGGCGAGACCTTAAGATGGCTGGGTTTGATAACAAAACCTAAAATAAAAGCTTCTCGCCGGGTTTTGCCTTTCTGGTTCCTTTCATTGTGATCCTATCCGCCAAAACAAGCTTTCTCCAAGTGCGTCCGATACGCATCGCGGGCCCCCAGCTGCGGGGACAAGCCAATTTGCCTTTTTTCTTTCGACGTGACATGTCAAACTCCCCTTCCACTGAT
Organism: Hippoglossus stenolepis; assembly: GCF_022539355.2. Classification (NCBI taxonomy): domain Eukaryota; kingdom Metazoa; phylum Chordata; class Actinopteri; order Pleuronectiformes; family Pleuronectidae; genus Hippoglossus; species Hippoglossus stenolepis. The sequence goes on along the minus strand of NC_061493.1, from coordinate 21,762,683 downwards.
CTCCTTCCTCTTTCCTCTCCTCGGTCTTATTTCTCTTTCCCCCTCTTCCACTGTGAATTTCCTGACTTTCTTGTTCATTTAAATTACAGAGGTGATTTATATGCTAACTGCTCTATCCTGTTTCTCTTCTCCTCTCACTTCCCTTTCCCTCTTCTCCCTCCTTTTCTCTCTCCTATAGATAAAGGTCTGACTTCTCCATGACTGCCTCCGCTCCTCTAGTCTGCTCCCTCCTTTTCTGCCCAGCCCGACGCAGCCCCCATTATTTCCCATTATCTCTTCTCTTTCAACACAGCGCTGGCTGTGAGAGCGGTCCTTCTATATCAGTGGCAACGGTGTCAAATAATTTTTACAACGCCTCATCAGAGACCCCCGTACGCGCTCATTGGGCAAATTGTAAAACTTTTTAAGGCCTAACTATGCACATAACTTTCTTAAGAGGAACCCGAAAGACATGCCTCTGTGTTTAGAGTCCCCTGAATCTTCCCCCCTTCGTGTTTACGACTCCGTCACACACTCCTGAGCGGAGGCGTGAGTGCACTCCGGACTTCAGATGGAGAAAAACAGAGAGGCAGAGGAGAGTGATAGCGAGGGGAGAAATATGATTCCTGCTCTCAGCCGGCGTAGATAGAGGTTCAGGCCCTCGAGCTCGGGGTGATTCAATCCTCTCACATTTGAGCTAATGGAGGTTGTCGCCGTGTCCCTGCCCCGGCTAAAGGCGGCTATTTCTGGCCCTATGAGAGCGTACAAGCTTACTGTAACAGCTGCACATTTTTCAGCAGACAGGGGAGGCGGGGCGGGAAGAGAACGAGGCGAGGTGGGCAGGCGGTGTTTGTAGGGGGGGTGGGCGGGGTACCTGCTGTGCTGTGTATGCCCTAGTGCATGAGGCTGTCTGCGGTTGACTCGACTGCCGGCGACTGACAACCTGAAATGACGTCACGGCCCCCGAGGGCGGGCGGATGCTCTCAGGCGTCTGACCGAGGGGCTTACCAGGAAGAGGTGCAGCTTCTGTGCTCCCTCAGTTATTTTAAGGTCCAGTTAATCCGCTCACACGTTTCTCCTCGCCAGCCCAGAGCTAATTATTTTTGCGCGTGCTGGTAACCAGATATCTCTCCCCACCATCTCGCTCCCTGCCTCCTCCTCCTCCTCCTCCGCCTGCCTCCGCTCCTCTGTTATTCACTCTTCATCTCGGGCCCCCATCTTGGGATTCATCTCCTCCCACCGAAACCCGTGTTTGGTTCTCGTCTGTCCTCGCGTCTTTCGGCATCTGTTATCTCCTCCTCTTCCTCTCGTCTAGTGACTCCGCACTGCATTATTCCCCCAACAGAAAAGAGGCCTATTCAAAATCCACTCCACTCTTTTAAGTCTCTTCTTATCTGACTTGCAGGCCTACAGCTCAATGCTCCTCTCTTCTGTCCTTCCTCACGCCCCCCTCTTCTTCCCTCTTTCAAACTCGGTGATGAACATCTGTCGCCCCTCTCCGTCTTGACGGTTGATCGACGAACGCCCTTTGGCTCGCCCTTCAAAACGCCCCCCTCCCCCAAAGGCATGCCCCCTGCCAGCCCTCCCTCCACTGACCCTTTACTGTCTTATTTCTGCTGGTTCGAACGCCAAAACGCTCTCCTCTGCCGCCAACTGGCAGAGGAAGGAAACACTCGGGCAGAAATCCACCTTTAGTTCCTCACTGAAGGCAGAAACTTATAATCTAGCTAGCTCTTCTCCGGTCGCAAAATACGACGTGTGTTCTATGTATATGTGTGTTTATTTAAAGCGTGTTAAAAAGAGATTTGATATAAAGCAAAAAAAAAAGACAACAGTATGTCACCCTAAGTAAAGCAAAGTCGTGTTTTCTGAGACTTTTTGTTTTTTTTTACATGTGTGCAAGAAAGCACATGGAGAACATCTTAATCAAGGGAGGGAAGAAATGTAATTGTGTTTTCGACGGAATGTGCAATTACGTTTCTGACCTTGTGTGTTATGGACGGTGCTGTGTGGCTGTGTCTTTGGTGCACGGTTCATTCCGGGGGGGAATTGAAATCCTTCGGTTGGCCTCAGATTCAGTGCAACGTGGCTGGGGAGGAGAAGGAGAGAGGGGAGGACGATGCTTGAGAGAGCTGTGGAGGAAGAGACTTATCTGGTGTGTTAAGCCAAGCCAAAAATCCATATGTATCACTACAGATAGAGTCTGCTCTTCCCCCCCCAGAGCTTTCTTTTAGAGGTGCTCCTTCTCCTCAGCCAAAGATGGATTGCGATCTGCGTGCTTGATATGCAGGGTGGATAGTGTAAGACTTGAATGTTTCTTTAAGATTCATAGCAGGAATGGAGGTGCTAAAACCCACATCTTTATAACTGGAGATCTGTTTTCACTAGTCGCTGTTTAACTCTCCAGTCAAATGGATTAGTTTGAATGTTTTCTTCTTTTTGCAGCGAAAGCCACACAGACACCTGACATAAGACGGCGTTAAACTGCCTTTTTAAAATGTTTTGTTTGTATAGTCACAGTCGCACAATAACATTCCTTTATTTAAAAAAATGGTGGCGCTTCTTACCTTTTTTTTTTTATTTAGTACTTTTTTTTTTTACATTTATTTTAATGCTTGTGGTAATTCCAGAGCACTAACAACACTTGATGACTGTGTATAATATGTTGTAAAGAGAACGTAAATAAAAAATTAAAGCCCCGAGCGCGGCTGTTATCAACAGGAGACAAAATAAAAACCCAGCTGAAAAATGTCTGCAGCCTCATTTCTTTCTGTTCCAAGTCCCGACCATTGTGTAAATCTGACGCACTTTCATGAGCCTTTCAGAAGGAGAAATTCTTTTGTAAAATGAGATATCCACTATTTGAAATATCTGAATACCCTGATGGCTGGCATGAAAGTGGAACTCATTATGGAATCGCACCCGCCTTATTATTATGGGAATACATTTGCATACACAATCGGAATGCTTTAGCGGATGTAATCGGGAGACTTTAAAACGCTGAGCGCTCACCACCACGTGTTTTTTTCTTTCAAACACAAAAGGTGTCCAGTTTTGAAAAATTTTAATTTGGAACGGTTCAGCACCCCGACGGCAGCCGAGGGTTCATAATACTTCACCTCATCGTGCACTTTGCTGCTCAACTACTAATAATGATCAGCTGGAAATAATGCTCAGGCCCCATTTACAACCTTTTAACCCTTTAACGCGTGACAGAGTGAGGTATAATTTTCAGAAAGGCTTAATTTCCCCTGACATAAATGTAGGTGGGGTTCAGTGAGCACACGTAACCTTTTTAAGAAATACTCCACATTCACACACGAGGTACAAGCACAGTCATGAAGGTGTTGCCCATGAGCCTCAGCTGCAGCACCTGAATGGCCGAGGGTACGATGCCGTGCGTTGCTTTCTGCCAGCGTGTGACACGATGCTCCCAGGTGTCAACAAATGTTCAAATACAAAATTTTAGGATTCATTTGAAGACATTGTGTCACAGAGGTGCGACGTTTCTAAGGCTCCTTCAAACGCAGCGGACAAACGTGTCCTTCAATCCCCGAGCAACGAAGGGTCCAGCGAAGACCGCCTCCTTTAGTGGTCCGGGTAGATCGCATCCTCCGAAGGACGCAGCCACTCTGTAGACTCCTAGCTACTTACACATAGACATGAAATAAAGACGGACGACTTCCTCCATGGAGCCTCTGTGGGGATGTACGACCAATCGTGAGTCACTCATTACGTTTCTCCCTCTTTTTATTGCATCAAATAACTAATTGAAACTAACCAACCAGCCACCAGGTGGTGATAGAGACACTTAAGCTTTTGTCCTTATCGTTATACAGCTTACAATAGTATGTGCTCTAACATCTTCTAAAGCAGTTTGTTGTAGTAGGAGTTAGTTATTCGTTGTCTTGCTCTTCACGGCGACACCTCTAATGTTCCCTCTTCACGAGAAATACAAAAATGCTAATGTGGGGTTTTTATATATGTGAGATCCTGCATTAAGTAGCTGCTTCAGCTGGTAACAGTAACTTCTTCGTAAGCATGTACATTTCCTAGTGTTTTGTGATTTATGAGCGTTAGAGATGCTGGAGGGTGTTTATTTTAAAAACTCTGGACAGATGAGCGAGGGGAGTTGTTTCCTCCGTTTTCAGACTTTATTGCTAAGCTGTTCCTGTAATTACTATTTTCCGAGTTGAAAATAACCCTCGTACGTTTAACTTATGAAAACAACTGTCATTCAACATTATTTGTTTGCATTTTAAACTTGTAAACTTGCAATCAACAGCTCTTTGAAGCAAACTGGTTGCATGCCAAGTAGTGTGACGTTCTTTAAACGATATTAAATAGCATGTGTGTCATTTTGCGTGTTTTGCTTTGTTAGTGTTTCAAGTGAAGCTGCTTTCAGACATCACTGGACTCCGCAGCTCTGAGTTTCCAACCCCCGAGTCGGAAGTTGCAGCTGGAATGCCCCCCCAAAGGCAGAAGTTCGACTCAGAAGGTCGCAGGAACCTCACAACCCCTGACCTAGAAATCCAAGATGGCTGCTCTGTAATGTCAACAGTAGTGGAAGCTGTAGTTTCTTCTGTCATTAAATTTGTCGTACACATAATACGCTTCTGTCCAGTTACTGTGTGTGGACGTTTTACTATGGTGTTAGTATGCGTGAAATGACTCTGCTAACAATGGCTAACGTAAACATTGTTCTTCTGCAACTGGAACGCTACCAACTCGGGTTTCTTTAGGTGTGACATCATTCCGAGAGAACAAAACTCTAAAACAAATCTAGTAGCATGAAATCTAGAAGAGGAGGCTCGTGAACCTACACATTGACGTATACAGCTCAAACAGCATAGAGACATTGTAAAGTAATTAGAGCCAAAGCATAAAGTGTACACACAAAATAACTGGAAGCTGGTGAGAAGAAATTTGGTGTCACTCAGCATCTGCTGTGTGGGCGCCGCGGTGACGACCCGCCTTATGTTATAAATACGGTGGACTTTAAACTAATTGCTGCTCTGAATCCGAGTGCGAGAAAAACAGGAAAGCATCGTGTTAACAGTTCATCTTTGAGAATCAATCAAGACGTGATTAAAAAACGGTTTATCACAGGATTTTATTTGCAGAACTTACCTGAGGATCACACTCAGAACCCAAACAGCTGGACGCTCCGCTTCCTCTTCATTACAAATCTGGAGGGCCCTCGTTATCACGTTTGTTAATAAATACCGCACTGTATGTTATGTAGAGCGCAGAAGATTCATTTGTTGCGTTGACGGCAGTGATTGATGGGCTGTTGTTCTCCTAGGGATAGTGTGTTGGGGAAACATATTGAGCAGGTGCAGGTACACACACACACACACACACACACACACACACACACACACACACACACACACACAAAGCCCCTGTGTGTGTGTGAATGAGCCGTGGTGCCTGGGTGCAAACAAGCCACGGGATAGAAGACGAGAGTGCAGGGTGGGGGGGGGTTCGGCTCAGGTTACCCTGACAGGAGGAGCAAGAAGGAGGAGGAATGGGGTGTTTGGCGTGGGGGTGCCAGGCCCAAAAAAGCCACCAGTGTCTTTCACAGGGGGCGTTAGGTCTCAGCTGTGGCGTGGGGCCCCTGAGCGCCGTCCTTCACTCTACGACCTGCCGGCGTCTGGACGTCCAGCATGGGGAAAGGAGTAAGTGTGCTTCATTTTTTTTTAAATAAATCACCTCTGATAAACTTATTGTTATGAAAATGTACTAAACCCTGTTACTTCCTGTGTGGAGTTTCCTTCTCTAACTTCTGCACAGTTGCACATATGGGGCGGTCGTGCATCATGGAAAGCTACTGAGCCGTTCTAAATGTGGCCGCGTGGCTCCACGTCTCTCCGAGTTCTACTTTGTTTGGATTTTTCAGTCAAGAGCAACATCTCGGGCTCTGATGGCTTTTTCTCCCTCGATACGTTTTATTTCCGGCTTGTCGTTTATTTGTGTAATTACGTAATTTTTTTTTTTATTCCTTCCATCGGGCCGATTCCATTTACCTTTATGGGAGGACAGGCTGATAATTGTCCTCACGCACAGCGAGGGGAAATTGCTATGCCAGACACATTTCAGGCACTCCACCGACTCCGCGCTCCCTCTTTGACTCTTTTTGATTACTTTTTTCACTGTGCCACTCGCTCGGCGCTCTCCTCTCAATCTCTTTGTATATCCTCCCGTCACTGACATGCACACGTGCCGCTAAGAGGAGACTGACAGCAGCAGATGATTTCCATGATGCACCATTCTTCCATCTGTTCGTGACGCACATGCTCTCTCGCTCGCACAAATGAGGAACTCGTATCGTGAGAATAAACATTTCCCCCCTCGGTGTTTAGTGAATAGTTTGCCGATAGTGCCAGGAGAGTGAAATTAAGCAGCCTACACCAAGTCCATTGTGCTCCTATTGACACATGTAATATGCGGGTATGAATGTAAATGGCTGGGCTCAGCAACGCTAACAAGCATGTGACTTTTCCCCACTTATTGTCCGTGGGGGGTTTGGGATCCTTGGGGCCTGATGTATGGTAATTTCTCTCTCTCCCTGCAGTGTGGTGCCGAGAACGGAGGGAAGAGGAAGAAGAAGGACAGGGATTTGGACGAGCTGAAGAAGGAAGTGTCCTTTGTAAGAAACACAATCTGTCACCGCTCCTGTTCACACTCACTCCGCAGCCGTGATTGATTCCATCGCCGCTGCTCCCAAACGATCCCCAAATAGTGTTACGCCAAAAGTCACCAGGTTATTGAACAGGGCCATAAATGAGAACAGTGGCCCGTAAACAAAAATGGCAAAGCAGCCTGCTTAGCGCAGTCAGCTCGAGACGAGTTCCCAGCCAGCCTGTCCTCTCCTATCTGTTCTACCACCCTCTGGCTGCTCTTCTTTGTACTCCAAAAGATACTGAATAATTTGTGGGCCACCAGCAGTGTAGTGCAGAGTTTTTGTCTTGTGCAGAGCTGTAGCTCTTTGAGCTGCTGTCAAAACGCAGCCAAGCGATGCCCGTGAAGGCTGGGCTCTGTTTCGCTGCTCGCTCTATCTCTGATAAAGCAGCTCGTGTCAATTATCAAGTTGGCCCGTGACTGATTAAAGAGAACAATTCCCTGGATACTGTCAACATTTTGGAGTGGTTTCGTGATTAAGTGATCACTCTGCCTCGTGAACTACTTCCTCAGTCTGTGATTTCCAACTTTCTTTCTTTCTTTTTTTTTTTTTTTTTTGTAACCCAGAAATTCTTTTAACAACTGCCAGACAATGGATGATCAATATTGGGTGTAGGGGGCTTATAAACAAAGCTTAACAAGCAAACTGTTCTGTGAACACTGGGGCATGGCTTTGATCGCGGCCAAATTAGGTGCAGCTGCAGCCCACTGTCGTCCACTGGAGACAACTGTAGGTGAGACAACTGGTGGACGGGTCCCTGTGCTACTGTGGAATGAGAGAAGCAGCCGTTCATTCTGTGGGACTGACGCCGACTTGACAGCTGACGGCGGAAATTTGGGTTTCTCCTGCACCCAACTCCATTTTGAAAACTGAAAACAGTATCTTCAGGAAGCTCTCAGGCCGGTTATAGAGGATTAGAATTAAAAATACACAACCAGACAACACAATACACACATTAAACAACAGCATGAACTTTTGAAGAGAGATAAAACTGCTGCTTTTGGGCGGATTTTCCTTTATTAGGTCACATTTTCACTGCTAGAGAAAAGACGGTTTCCTCCCCTCGGTTTCAGTTCTACTTGGAAATGCAGAGGGAGTGGGCTTCCCTCTTTGACCTCTTTGATATGTCACGATTATACACTTAAAGCCCCTGAATCCACGTGAGGTGGAGAGAATAATGTTTTTTTCCTGCTGGAAGATGGTACTGAATTCATGAGTCCACCCTCCTGCAGCGGCGGTACTCAAACATTATACACATAAGTGTAAATGTAAGAGTATAAATGTACTGCGGTAAAAGTGAGAAGTACCCAAAAGTAAATGTACTTTTTAATATCCCACCGCTGCCCTTGTGATCCGTTCAACCATTACTGTGGTCACTCATTTCACTTCCCTTTATAGCTGCTTCCAAACGCTTCTGATCTTCAGAATAGGACAGTGAATGTCGTGCTGTAGAATTTCACGATATATCACAGACGAAGTCGCTTAATAATTCTACTGGCCAGTTAAAATACTCTGATACTGTTTATTGATCCCGTTCCACTGAGAAATCAAAAAGGCACATTTTCTCCCTGCAGGATGACCACAAAATCTCTCTGGACGATTTGGGGAAACGCTATGGAGTGGAGCTCACACGGGTAAGGACGTGCACGCACAGAGACACACACATTCCCACATGCACACTCTCACACAAACACACACAACAAAGAGCAGACCGTCCCTTATAGAGATGTTATCTCTGGGCGCTCTGTACCTGAAAGCAACATCCAGCTCACCTTGAGCCTTCTTCATCTTTAATCCCTCACTCACACACAAACATATACATTTTCATGCACAAACTCCTAAAATCCCCGAGTCAGGCAGACGCCGATACATCACAAAAGTCTTAATGCTGTGACCGCGCTCGCTGTGTGCCTTGACTTTCACATTGCAGGTGTAGTGAAACTGATTTCTATCTTTGTAATAGTAGCGCTGAGGAAAACATGGAAGCTGGAGAGCTCAAGAAAACTGTAAAAAAACGTAGATTTTCACTGAATTTCACCTTTTCAGGCATTAAATTGAAAAAAAAAAAAGTTCAGCGGAGTCAAATCCAGCCCTTGTACGGCCGAGCACTTTAGATGAGAGGAGTCGCCCAGTTTATTATACATGTGGTTTTAAATAGGCCAGGCAGGAATACTTGATGTTCTGCAACTGCCGTCAAATTGCCTTTTAAGCCGCAGTGAAAATGGGACTGTTGTGTTGTAATAAGATTCGCAGCACAGACAGAAACACTCTCACTCCTAAAAAATGAGCTCTCTCCAATTTGCTCCCCTCCCAGGGCCTGACCAACGCCAGGGCTGTGGAGATTCTGGCCAGGGACGGTCCCAACTCCCTGACTCCGCCGCCCACCACCCCGGAATGGGTCAAGTTCTGCCGTCAGCTGTTCGGCGGCTTCTCCGTCCTGCTCTGGATCGGCGCTATCCTCTGCTTCCTGGCTTACAGCATCCAGGTGGCCACAGAGGACGAGCCGGTCAATGACAACGTGAGAAACTGATTGTGGAAAATATGCAAACGTACAAATTATTCATGCAGATGCAGCTATGCAAGGATGGTTCCCCTGGTTATATATATACAGTGTGGATATAAGGGTACAGGCATATATACAGTAAACTCCAGGGTTTTTATTAACAGGTACATTAGGTGCATCTTTTATTGAGTTTACTGTAAGTTACTGTAATCAGTCGTACGTAGCACCAGTTGTAGTCTTGTAGAGTGTCGGTCAATTTCTCCAACTACCCTTAATATCTGGAGAAATCAAAAATACAACAATGACTGTAAACCTCAACTGCTCAAAGGCAAAGGAAGGTTAAAAACATTTCATCAAATCATTTGCACTGAGGAGCCAACCTCTCCATTGTGGTTCATTAGCAGCCTGTATAATAGGTAACTGGTGTTAAACAGCTCATTTTGAGATATATTTAATATTAAATATCAACATTCTACCGTCCGTCAACCTTATTTTTGTCTTAACCTTTAAAAACCATGAGTCACAATGCACATTTCTTGATATGACCTGTATTGAAGTCACATGAACAACACGGAGCCAAAAGGAAACACCAGCAGTTCGTCCTCTTAAGTGTAGAATTTACGAGCGTGTGACATTATGAAACGGCAGCTGACACCGGCCTCAGCAGGCAGTTATCCATCCTGCAGTTTATGGGCAGCATTAGGACTCATTATGTAATCATCATTCCACACTCTCCAAACCCCCGACAGTATTACAGCCTTACGTAATATACAGTAACATACAGAGAGACACACGCACGCATGTACTTTAATCTCCCCGTGATTTAATCTCTGTATTCAGGGCTGAGCGTGTGCAGCTGGATGCTCTGCTGAGCGGCTTCAAAGCCCCGGCTGCCTGCAGCTCTGGCACTTTGAGCCTCTGCATAACGTGCAAAACGTTTAGTGGAGATGAAAATCCAGCCTAACAGGACTTTACACGTTGTTGTTGTCTTCATTTAGCTTTGTTCTCGTTATTTTTCATGTATTTATTGAGCTGAGAGATTTTCGCCGATCGGAGCATCACCACCTGCTGAAATGACACAATTCACTGTAATTTCTTTAATCTTAAAAGCTTCAAGATTAGTTTGATGGTTCACTGACTTTGGAAAAGAAAGAATGGAGCTTCTCTTGTGCCCACTCTTCACCCTGAAATTCTCTTCTTGCTCTTTGCACTGCAACTTTGGTGCAATCTCCTGCGAGATGTGCGAGAAGCTTCAAGTGTTAGAATCAGCTCCAGCAAGTTGAAGAGCGAAGCTGAACTGTAGATCAGTTAAAAACACTTAGAAGTCATTAAAAACCAGCGTTTATCTCCAATATTCAGCAGAAACTTTTAAAATATGAAGTCTTCTTGACAGTTTGGTGTATTTGTAATATCATGGGTGAGTTGGGTTACGCTGTCAGAGCTTCAACACATTGAAAGATTTTGCGATTTTCTCTACACGAGATCACGAGAAAATGGAGCCCAGCAGAATGTATCACCGCGTGTGCCTGCAGGGGGCGCTGCTGCCTGTAAAACACTTACATGGCGTTGCTTTAAAATCCATGTTTATAATCTTTAAATTTTATTCTTGCAACTCTTTAAGCAGATCGGAGTGTGTCACCCATCTGGACAGATGTTACTCTGATAATTCTGCACAACGAGAAGCTCCTGAAGCGAGAAGAGTCAAAAGAGCTGAGACTTAACATCTGTTTAAAAAAAACAACACGTGTAAACAAAGCTGGAAACAGAATAGTAAAGTGGAGGCAAATATTGTAAACACTGACAAATGATATTCTCAGGATAGATATGTTTTCCCTTGTTCAGAGGATTTCTCGCTGCTATAGTAAAAAAAAAATTCATGTGTGAAATAGCAAAGCAAGCTGTTGTTTTTGTAGGATTTTTATTTTCCAGGAGTCCAGGACGTAAACCTCGAGATCGAGAGCCGAACCCGTAACAGCTTTTTCACTGCTAGACGAGACAATATTCACCAAAAAATAAAATATCAAGAAACCAGAATAGATGCTTGTTGCTGTCACATAACTGTGAGTCAGGCTGCAGCGTCTCTCGGTGGCGTCGCAGATCAAACTCTCCGCTCTTGGTTTTTCTTGGTTTTCTGTTTTTTTTGCGAGACAGATGTTCCCTTGAATCAAACGTCCACAATGACAGGAAGAGACACAAGAATTCAGCTGGAGGATGAATTCTCCTTTTAAATCCCGTTGAGACAGAGAGCTTCTGCAGTTTTGTTTTGGCTCTTCACTCTCTGCATTTTTGGTTGTTGTCTGAAGCTTGAACGTGCCTCACGTCATCCAAACTCAGACGATACTGACACTGTCTCCCCCTGTGGCTCGGCTTTTACCAGCTGTATCTGGGCGTGGTGCTGGCAGGCGTGGTGATCATCACTGGCTGCTTCTCCTACTTCCAAGAGGCCAAGAGCTCCCGCATCATGGACTCCTTCAAGAAAATGGTGCCTCAGGTGAGTTGATGCGTTCGGTGTCGTCGCGGTGCTTCTGAATCAATAAGCCGTCCCTCAAGTGGGGCTTACACTCGCACTTGAGTGGAAACCTAATAAGCTTGCACAAAAGAAGAATAAATGTTTGAGCCAACTTCGGATTGTGAGTGTTTGCATAAAAACTCCCCTCACGTTATCCACCTCCAGCACTTTGATTGCCTAATTCTTTAATCTATTTAGGCTCTTTTCACTCCCTTCTTGTGCCTCCTCCTTCTCCCTACCTGTCTTCTTTCTCCCTTCTTCCTTCTCCTCTCGCTCTCTCTCTCTATCTGCCTTTCACATACCTCTACACCCTCTGGTACCTCTTTTTTAATCTCCCTCCTATCTCCTGCTCTGACTAAATCCTCTCTCTGTTCCCAAACTCTCTCTCTCTCTCTCTCTCTCTCTCTCTCTGTCTCTCTCCCTTCCTCGCACTCCCTCTCCCTCTCTTGTCTCCCGCTTCCTTTCGCTCCATGCCAGCAAGCGCTGGTGATCCGGGAGGGGGAGAAGATGCAGATCAATGCTGAGCTTGTGGTGCAGGGAGATCTGGTGGAGATCAAAGGGGGAGACCGCATCCCAGCTGACCTTCGAGTGATCTCCTCCAGCGGATGCAAGGTAGGGGAGGGGTCCAGGGCTCAGCGCCGGGGGCAGGAGGTCTCACTGGGATTACAGTAGTACTACTTTGGTCTTCATTTTCTTTCTGCCTGTCTGTCTTTCTGTCTTTCTGTCTTTCTGTCCGTCTTTCTTTCTTCCTAATTTCCTTATGCTTTCCAGTGGTGCTACACACGGGGAAAAAGTTAGTTCACAGAAATGATTTTACTTAACTTTTTAATTTGGTGTAAATTCCATTAAAAACCACATAAATTATATTAGTTGTTAAATAGTAGTTGCTCATTTAAATTCATTATAAAAATACAAAGAATACATATTGATGAGTGTATTTTCACCAAAGTTTGTACCAATTCATCTCATTGATATTATTGATTTATCTGAAAACGTTGAGCTGTTTATCAAAATTAGAACAAGTTAATAATGTTAAATGAAAAATCTGGTCCCGATATTTGGCCCGACGAGTAGACCGACCAGTTCATAATACTATACTGGTGCTAAAAACAACATTACATAGAACAAATACTGCATTTTACAATTAAATCGACTTTGTACAATTATTTTGTTAGATTTTCAATTCCAGTTCAATTCAGTTTGATTTGAAAAGCACCAGATCATAATCTTCATTATCTCAATGCACTTTACATAGAAGGTCAACAACTTAAAATCTATAGAGAAACCAACACCTCCCACAACGAGCAGCACTTTGACGACTCCCTCATTAATATGAACTTTTATAGTTTATGTATTTCTGTGACATCACAGCTCACCTGTCTGTTTCCTCTTTGTGCTGCTGCAGGTTCTTCACATGAAAACCAATCCTGACATTATCCAACAAACAGACCGGCTGTGTCTAATTTGCTTTATAAATAATGATCATGTCTTAATGACCCATATGCAGTTTTAACGCCGCTCTTTACCCACTTATGCAAAAGGGGGACGGATGGTATTAAATAGTGAATATTTCTCCCACTAATTTTAAAGGAGATAAATGTCTCTGTGGCTTAGGGAGGCACATTCTGCTGCAGTGATGAAGCTGTTTAATAAAGTACCCGTCTGAGCAATGATCACAGATTAGCTGAAGATGTTCACGATGTTCACCGCCATTTATCAGCAAGTCACCCGCTGCTCCCGCAGCAGGTCAACCCGGCATTACTCAGCCTGAGGGGAGAGTTTGTCATGTGATCGTGGAGAATCCCCCTCAAACCAATCCTTCACCATCCAAACCTTCGATTCTGTGAGTCACTATTTGCGTTGGTCGACAGAAAAAGTATTAAAGTGAACCACGATAAAACAAGAGGGAAAGTAAACTCATCCCAGCCAATTCAATAATAATACTGCATAAAATATACATTAAAATACAGGGATCTTTAATTTTCCAGACAATTGTTCTAATCAAATATTCCAGGAAGTAATGGTGTGTGGTTTTGCTCTATTAATCCTCCCTGAGGAGCATTAGGGGTCGTTGGAGGTCAACCGGGTGTTTCAAGATTTTAAAATATAATAAATCCCTAATATCAGGGGGGGGGGGGAGTGGGGACGTGTTGTCTGTCTTTCTACACAGTCTGTGGTCGGGACGTGTCCCACCTGAATATAATGACATCTATGGCCACATGCTATCAACTTAGTGTGAAGAATATATCTGCTTTTTTATCTCCCTTGGAAACAAAATGTAATCATTTCGTCTCTGGAGCAGAACTCGATAACCATTACCTATTATATTACATTATTAATATGATTTTAATATTTACGACAGTGACAACACCAAATGAAGTTTCCTCCTGCTGGCTCTCATTAGCTTGACATGAGTCTCCTCTCACTCCCCCTGTCAGTGCCACCTCCTCGCTCTCTCCTGTTTCTGTCCCTCCCTCTCACTGGATAACACGTGTCTCTCCTCCCTGCTCCCTCCCTGCTCCCTCCCTGCTCCCTCTCCCCGTGAAGGTGGACAACTCCTCTCTGACGGGGGAGTCGGAGCCCCAGACTCGCTCCCCAGAGTTAACCAACGACAATCCTCTGGAGACGCGCAACATCTGCTTCTACTCCACCAACTGTGTCGAGGGTCAGTGGGATCTTCTCTCATGATACCTTTTGTTACCTGGAGATTTGACTCAGCAAACCAACCACGAATTTCACTGCACAATTCATCACACGTTCCGTAAAGATTATTATTGAGTGTTTCCCTTTGAGATGCAACCAGTGGGGATTGGAGTTGGTATTTCAGTTGCTATCAATCATTAAACAGCGACGCAGTGAGCATTTCAATGGCATCATCATATTAATATCTGCAGCTTCGTCAATGTCTTCCTCTGAATTTTAACGATAGAATATATATATATAACTAACTCTAATATATAACAACAGTTGGACTTCTCATAGAGTGAGTTTTGGGTAAATCCAATCATTTGTCAATGAAGGACTTAGCCGGAGTTGGAAGTTTATTACTCGATAACAATCTGAGCACAAAGTCCATTAGTATCTTTTGATCATATCACATATTGTATATCTGCATCAAATTACCATTTCTCTGAGTAATTAAAATACTTGTTTTCCCTAGATCTAGGTGCATCTTTTAAAAACATATAAAAAAAATTAATCATTTCAGAAATGTATGTAGTTTTTTTCCCTGAAGAAGAAGAAGATCAGAATCAGTAATAAAAAAGGACAAGATAGAGAACAACAGTTTTCTATCTTATTGTCTGTTCCTCAATTTTGTTTCCTTCGAGTTTAGGCTGCGTTGAATAATCCGATTTCTAAAAAGAAAACCTCTTCCTTTCTTTCGTACCTCCGGTGCCGAGCCATGCAGATAGTTTTGTGTTTTTCAATGTTTGTCCCTGTGATCTCTGATTCCACCACAGTGCAGGGAAATTAAATCATGTTTGCAGTGTTCACAGGATTCAAAATGATATAAAAACAACTAGTGACAATATCTTTTTTCCCGGGAAACACTTTTGCTCTTGTTTTCATTAAAACTGCTGAGAAAGTAGTCCCTGCGAAAAACAGCTGATCACAAACTCTGTCCATTACAAAGTTTGTGCTCTTTAGAGATTCAGGATTCTTCACACACGCACTCGTTCAGTCCAGCATCTGTTCGGCTGCACCTGAGCATCAATCACCGGCCAACACCTGTAATTCATCTCCATCCATCACTGCTCCTCATCCAGCCGTCACCTCCCCATCAACCCTCCTTCCTACTTACCACATACAGCAGTCAACCCCTGCAGAGTCCTCCACGCCGTCTTATCACTCATTTGTCTCTCGACGCACCACTCGGAGAAACGCACGCACATCACAGAGCGCGGGAAGACAGTGGATCAGTTAAACCCTTGATCTTCTGCTTAGTACTCCCGTGATGTCACATTTGAAGAGCTTGCTTTGAATTTGTTTTGAAAAACTGACAAAATGGGTGATTAATCATCTGTTTGGCTCAGGAGATATCATTTTTTAAATGTTAAGTTTTTTGGAACAATGTGTCAAACGCTGATGTTTTTGTGGAGCGAGCCAAACTGAATCCTCTCCTCCCTCTCAGGTACAGCCCAAGGCATCGTGATCGGCACCGGGGACCGAACGGTGATGGGGCGCATCGCCACTCTGGCGTCGGAGCTGGAGGTCCGCCAGACGCCCATCAACATCGAGATCGAACACTTCATCCACCTCATCACGGGCGTGGCCGTCTTCCTGGGCGTGAGCTTCTTCATCCTGTCCCTCATCCTGGGCTACAGTTGGCTGGAGGCCGTCATCTTCCTCATCGGCATCATCGTGGCCAACGTGCCTGAAGGCCTGCTGGCTACCGTCACTGTAAGTAGTGCGTGTGTGTGTGCGTGAGTGTGTGTGTGTGTGTATGTGTGTGTGTGTGTGTCGTACTTGCCTCTATAGAACAACGTGCACTTCAGTGTGCGATAAACAAGTTCTCCTTGCAGCAGGGTCACAACATTCTTCCTGGAATAGAATGAGAACTAGGCCGTGGGGGGAAAGGTCATAATTTAGCAGCTGCACTCAAACATACAAAAGGTTAAATAGTGTTTGTGTTGCAAATGGTAATTTTAGATATTTTTATTTGAAAGTATTTTTGAATTACTTACTAATTACGAGTGATACTAATGAGTTCTGTAGGATGAGGAGGTTTTTGTGTAGAATTAGTAGCTGTTGTGTTTATTTAGTATAATTAGCATCAAGTAAAGACCTTCCTGCAGGGCTAGTAAACAGAGGTGTGACTAATACAGTTATTAACGCTCTCCTTTAAATGGTTGAGGATTTTTCAGTGTCTCTCTCCTCTGGCGTGTTGTTTCAGTTTTTTGTGTGAGTATATTTTAAAAAGCCTAAAGTAAATTCCATACACGGGCTGAAAGAGTCAGGAGCTAAAAACCACGTGTTTCAGACAGAGGCTGAAAAGAGGAGCTTCAGCAGTGGCCGTATCAGGAAAGTGACGTGTCTTCTCAACAGTGGAAAATGAAAACCTTCTCAAATAATATCACAAATAACAATCATGAGCCTGAATAGAAGTATAATGTCTCCTTTATAATGTCACTGAAGTAGCTGGGAACACACTTGATTAGACCGTTTTTATTTCTCCACAGGCTTCAAAACCAAACTATTCACATGTAAAAACTGTCAAAACTGAGCAGATCTGAGGAGTCGGATGTTGATCCTTCATTGAGTTTTCATATCGAGCAGCTGCTTTCACATTTCTCACAGCCATTTGATCTATTGTTAGGAGTATTGATCCGTGCAGCTTTGAGCGTGCCAGCCCGAGACGCCTGATGTTTTGCCTGCTGGCTCACTGTCATGGCTCACCTGCACGGAACATCAATGTTAAGAGTTACGCCCGTGCATTTCCTAACTCTAATTCAGCCTCAGTGAACATTAAATGATTCTACAGAGCACAGGTGATTTACTGCTGGATGTTGAAGCGGCTCCAATGCTGAGGTGCGTCTAACTTTTTTCTGCAACAATAAACAAAGCACGCGCCGAGCTGGATGCCAGCTGGCATTTCAAACGCCGTCAGTCGACATTTCACTGGTCACAGAAAATAAATTAACTTCCAGTGGCTGGTTTCTTTAGTTGCTTTCTCTTTTAAACACCGGGAGAGGAAATGTTCGTGTGCGCTGCCTCTGCTGCCACGTGAGCGATGTGGTCATCTTGGTTTAATGTATGTTGCTATGTCTCCTGAACATATAGAATGAGTCTATGCATCATGTTTGCCTCTGCACCTGCACCTGCTGTTAACCAGCCAACCAGGCACACACACACACACACACACACACACACACACACACACACACACACGCACACACACACACACACACACACACACACACACACACACACACACACACACACACACACACACACACACACACACACACACACACACACACACACACACCATCACATTTGCTGTAAGGCACCTGGCCCACGCATGATTTCACATGCACAAACACTTGAACGCACCGGTGCGTACACATGCTCTCTCCCGTTGTTGACCAACAATCATCCATCCTCTCCCCTCCTCTGCCTCCCCATTCTGTCTCTCTCCCCCCCCCCTCTCACCTCCCACCGTCCTCCCAGGTGTGTCTGACTCTCACTGCCAAGCGAATGGCCAAGAAGAATTGTCTGGTGAAGAACCTGGAGGCCGTGGAGACGCTCGGCTCCACCTCCACCATCTGCTCCGACAAGACGGGCACGCTGACCCAGAACCGCATGACCGTGTCCCACATGTGGTTCGACAACCAGATCCACGAGGCCGACACCACCGAGGACCAGACAGGTAAAAAGGGGAGGGAGAGGTGAAGAGAGAGGCAGGAGAAGAGAGCATGGTGGGAAGATGGAGGGACAGAGATATAAAGGGGAGTGTGTGTGGGAGCACAGAGGGGGGAGTGTGACCACCTGCCGAAATTCATCTGCACAGTGTTCCCGCTGCCAGCTGACTCTGCTGCTCGAGCTGCAGCCCGGATTAAGTGAGCGGTGGTATGCGGTGGGTGGCACAGCCCTCGGCGACGAGTCTTTTCCCCAGAGGTCCCGAGCAAGGCCGCTGCTGCCGGAGCAATTGGATTCAAGTCTCATACAAAACGGCAACAAATGAAGCCAGATTTCACAGAAGCTTTTTAGCAATAACCGAAAGGGTTTGGGAGAAAGCAAAAAAAACCCCAACCCTGTGTGCATAGTAACGAGCGTTCAGAAACACAATGAGTAGCCAGCAGTGCTGACAAAGGCCACACAGTTGGAACAGTGCAGGAGCTGGAGAGAAACAGTGGTTTCATTGTTCAGGAAGAACAGACAACTGGATTTTTCAGCAGCTGTTGCAGGTTCTGCTTAGATTCGTTGGATTTTAAAAAGCCACAGTTTGCCTCCGTGTGTTTTATGTTGCACGACACTTCATCGTGTCCTGTTTGCACATTAAGAGCGACAGTGACCGCTCTGGAGAATTTGAGCTGATATGAATATCTGCACCGGCCGCAGACAGAAGGTCATTTTCAGTTTGATTGCAGGTGACGAGGGATGAAGTCTTTACTGCAGGTTTTATGTTTTTGAGACATTGTGGTTAAATATGAATGTTTTTCCAGACTTGGGGAAATTGAAAAAATAAAGTGATTGCTCAACTTAATTGACCCCTATTCTGTTATTTAGCTACAATATCCAGTGCTCCTCTGTGAGCCGAGAGGGAAGTCAGTCGCATAAATACTGTATGAGCCCTACTTTTAAAATGAAAAAACTGTCTAACCGAGCCTTCTCTCTGCTATTCTCTCAGGTTTGGGCTTTGACAAGAGCTCTGCTACTTGGACGGCTCTGTCTCGTGTGGCCGGCCTGTGCAACAGAGCGGATTTCAAAGCCGCACAGGAGCACCTTCCCCTCCAGATGGTATTGACTTCCACCCCACGCTGACACTACAACTGTAACTTTCCTAAACCTTGGCATCGGCGTTCCAGTCTCATGAATTATCTCTGCTCGATAATGCATTGGGGGTATAATGGGTTTAGTTTAATCCAAGGACATCATGAACAGGCCTTATCGGATTTGTACCAAATAATACATGCACATTATTCATAAGACATGATTTTGCCTCAGTGGTTTGCCAGTAGGGTGAAGCTAACAACATGGCTAGGTGAGCTGTCACTCAGAGAGAAAAAGAAGCAGAGGCAGAAGAAATATTCAAATCCTTTACTTACTATGAGGGAAGGCAGCAGTATGATAACATAAATCACAGGTGAGATAATAACCAACACTTCTACTGAAAGAACGAGGCTGAATCTTTTTGTTTCAGAACATCCACGACAAGACTGAATGTTACAGAAATCCTGGTTCTTCTACTTCCCTCCACAGAATCTGTTCATTAATACATTTTGAGGAATCCTGCTGATAAACAGACAAACAAATGACAATTAAAACACTAGAGTGGCATCAATAGAGCACACACCTCAGCTGTAAGGACCAAACTGCACATACTCGTAGATATCAGTTCCCCTAAATGTGCCTGATTGTTTTTCATCAAGAACCAGGAGTTATTCCCTGGATTTATCAGTGAAAATGTATAAAACTAGATCTGTCCCTGTGCCGCACCGAAATTCAAAAGGTTCCTACCTGGACCTTGTTCCATCCTTCCACCAAGTTTCATGGAAATCCGTTCTGCAGTTGTTGCAGAATTCAAGACAGACATGGGTCAAAACATAAGGATTTATTTATGTCTTTTAGGATTTGTTGATATTGGAATGACCAAAAAAAACGTTATCTTATTGTTTAAGTTGAAATGCACCTAAAAGAAGCAGGAGCTTAGTTCACATGCTTCAAATTGGACATATGTGCAGTGTAATTGTTAATATTCTAACCCATATGGCACCAACAGGGAAAAAACACCCCGTATAAATAATTTGCCAATACCACTTGACACAGGTGCATTGCACACACACTGGCTCACACTCCGAACCTGCCTCTCACACAGACAGACACACTGTGGATAATCCAACGCACCCCTGGAAATAACTCCCCTCGCACTGATACACAAACACACACACTGCCGGATGGTAAGTCGATAATATCCCAGTGTTCCACCGACCGCTCTCTCCTCCAACCGGTGCTGCACTGACCTGAAGGAATTCTCTGTGTGGCCCCCAGCAACAGGGATTAGAGCTTCTTTACTCCCAGGGGAGCAGACCCTCGAGGTGCCCGGACTTCCTCCCTTGCATTAAGTAACGGTTGTGTCTTCTGACGGCACTCGAACACAGCCGTCAAGGCCCAGGCTCCACTGCCATTACGAGAACGAGTCCCCATCTGCACCCACAGAAACACAGAGAAATGGAATTTCCTTGATCTAGTTATTCATTCATGAAAAGGCACAAACAAGGACAAATCTCGCAGAGTGTGTGTCCTTGTTTTTCGCGCCTGTTCATGAATGAGTAAACAGGAACAAAGAGAAATCTCTTGTCTTAGTTTGGCCCCCGTTGGTAAATCGAGCACCAGTTCAGCGTAGATTTTAATAAATTGTCTCTAAGAGCAGGAGGAAGTGCAATGATAATTATGGAACTGTTATTGAGGGTGAAGTTGGAGGTTATCTGAAGAGAATTCTCCTCTAAGTGCTTCGAGCAGCACCGGGGGTGAACTGAAACCCTAATTCGGAAACCTGTCTCCATCTCAGACCGTCCTCACACAATCCACCCGATCACTAACTTTCTAAATTATCTCTGTTCGTCGATGCAACCGGGACCAGAGCGATTACAGATTCAACCAATATGTTCATATGAAAGGAAACAAAAACAAAACCCAGTGTGGACTATAATTACATTATCAGTATATTAATAAAACAGAGGGTAAATAAAAACCACGTGACTTCTTTCTTGTTCTAACGTTTTGCTCGTTCGACGGCTCATCAACAATAAATGATTATTATTAATATCGACGGCCATTATCCAAGGCAAACAGTGAGAGGAGACAGCAGCAGCAGCAGCGTGGACACACACACACACACACACACACACACACACACACACACACACACACACACACACACACACACACACACACACACACACACATGCCCACGAGCAGCAGCGGTTCACTGAGGTAGCTGTCATGCACAGACGATGTGAGCGAGTCCTGATGGACCGTCTGTCACCGAGCATCTCACAAACAACTTTGTCACACAAGTTGAAGCCGGTAGATGTGAAAAAAATAACCCCAGAATAAATAAAATAAAATTGGATCGGCACACTGTCTCCACACCGACCGTACAATGTCTCGGTGTCTGCGTGTGGTTGTAATGTAAACATGCTCAAACTCATTGACCTTTTCTCAGTGTCAAACAGTGAGCGGTGACATTTACACACCTTGAGAGGAATCAGATCTTCATGAGTTGTTTCAACAGAAAATATTGTAAAATGTAAAAGACTATTATTACTTTTTGTTTGTATATTTAAGTATTTATTTAGGATTTTACTTATTTATTTATATATAATTGTTTCTTTTAAATTAATTAATTTGACATTTTGGCAGTTTTGGTCCTCCGTACCCAAGAAGCATCATCACTGAACACCACTCAGAATAAATTATGAAGTTTTAATTTCCTGAAGCATCACTTTACTCGTTAGCTACAACCTTAGCAACCTGTCATTGCTGTTTATTGCCACAGGTAATCGTTTAAAGTGCCGTTTACACCTATTTCCCAAAAGTGCCTTTGCATAAATTGCCAAATAATCAGTTATACTTTTCCAGAATCAAAATCTTCTTCATCCTCTAAACTGCAGAAAAAAACTAGTTTTTGCTCTTCCATCATTTTTACATGAAATTGTTCTGGTGTTATTATAAGTGCTGGTGATGCAGGTGATTCTGAGCGACCTGCATCAGAGCGATGAACCACACAGTGGAAGTAAAGGAAGTTCTCTCAGGTGCTGCGTTCATCAATTAAACAACACACAATCTGAAAAGCCTCTCCTCTGCACTGCGGTGTGATAAACACCAGGCAGCGAGACAGCTACTCCTTTCTTAATATGCATGTGTGAATAACTGTGCTAATGTGCGCTGTCTGTGTTTCCCCAGAGGGAAACCGCGGGGGACGCGTCGGAGTCGGCTCTGCTGAAGTGCATCGAGGTTTGCTGCGGGAGTGTTCGTGACATGAGAGCCAGAAACCACAAAGTGGCAGAGATCCCCTTCAACTCCACCAACAAGTACCAGGTAGTGCATGGGACTAGTGTCACATCTCAGCTTTGTGCCTGAGCTGCAAATCCAGAGACGACTCATAACTCGATTCATGCTCACTTGTCTTTTTTTATACGATCTTACAAAGAAAGGTTTTTAAGTTCTTTTGTTTTGGAGGCTGGAGCTGCAGCAATGGACAGTTGGAGGGAAAGTGTCTTCTGAACATTAGAGCATATAATCCTTTTCAAACTATAACGGAAATTATAATTATCAACCTGAATATGAGAATAACAGTCTCCTTTAAATCGTATTGAATTGAATCTTACTAAATTCTTGGTAAATGTAATTTTAATTTGTATTTGTAGAATCTATTCATTTTTTTTGCTCTTCAAATACACGATATTATGACATTTTTCAAAGAAGCGCGGTTTACACGGTTTGAGAGAGTCATGCATATTTATTTTAACCTTCTTGCATCCGGGGGAGTGCAGCCTGAACATCCACGCTCCTTTATACAAACCGCCTACTTTACATTCACACGGTTTCACACGGTTTCACACATCCATGTTTGGAAGCCGCCCAACAAACCACAACCTGAGGCCTCACAGAGACGATGCAGTGTTCACATGTCGTCATTACGTTGGAAATCTACTGTTTGTAGGAATTAGGAAGTGGTTTCTGTTTGGCTACGTAGAAAATGCTGTGTTGTACAAACACGGTTTAGTTAAAAAAGACGTAAGGATATAAGGGAAACATGGTGAGTAGTTGGATTTGGATTGATGGATCCGAACCGGCGCTTCTGGCAGGACTTCAGTTCACATGCATGCTGAACATCCTGTGGAGGTCAACAACGACTCTGAGCAAGATTAAAAACTTAGTATTGAAGTCGTCACATGGAGCTGCAACACTTTGCTCAAGGGCGCCGCAGCAATTAAGGCAGGGGGGGGGAGTGTGTTTCTCGCTTCACTTCCCAGTCCCTCAGGAGATTTGAACCGGCGTGTGAATAACGGAGCAGAGATGTTGGAGAAAACAAAGGACTTCCTGTGTGTATTTTGTGCACCTGTTCCGTGACTTAAAATAGGAACGTCTGCGTTGAGGGGAGGGAGGAAAGAAAAAAGCAATTTTGCTGCGGTTCTCTGAGATTAGATATGCTGTGACTCAGATACAAATTACCTGGGGGAGTGTGTGTGTGTGTGTGTGTGTGTGTGTGTGTGTGTGTGTGTGTGTGTGTGTGCAATGCAAGTTGTAGCACCACAGGAATACATGTGAGAGTATGAATGAATGTCCCTTCAACACAGGCGATACACACAACATATGAATACTTAGTGTGCATCAGTCAGTTTCAATTAGACTTTTATTTCACAAACGTGGGACAGCGACGTCCTGAGTCTCTTTCAAAATAAAACTGAATCATGTTAGCCTCGCATGACAAAACCACCGGTAATAAACTACACGTTGCATCATAAATGAAGCTGAACATGTTTTGAAAAAGCATCCTGCTATTTTATGTCCTCACCGCTCTTTTCTGTCCTCCTCCGCCCCCCCAGCTCTCAGTCCATGAAGTGGAGGACAATCCCTCCGGTCATATTCTGGTCATGAAGGGAGCGCCGGAGAGAATCTTGGACAGGTTGGTTAATCAATAATGGATCGATTATACGTCTCGCTGGAAACGCAGGACAGAACTTTCACTCGTTTTTCATTTAGCTTTTTTCCGTCTGCTCCGTGACGTAGAGAAGGAAACGACTTTTCTTAAAGGCTGGAGATATTCTGAAAGTTTTATTTCTTCGTATTGTCGGTAAAACTCGTGAAAAGACAGGAGCCTTAAATGGATTGATCCAACCAACAAGCATCGTCCGTCTGAAACTCAAGGACAAATCTTAAAAAATACATTTGTGACCTGTAGAAACAAATGAGTTTGGGGGAAATATCTCCTCCTGTAAATATCAGGAATGGAAGCTCAATCATTTCTTTACCAAAATGGGACAATCTCATGATTTTGGCATCACTCTGACATATAGTCTGACCCAGTTGGTTTTCTGGTGAGACTAAAATTCCGCTGGTTCGTCCACAAGCTCTTCTTTAATGTGACTTTGTGAAATAATCAGATCTAACTTTTGTTGTGGAAGAGTCGTCCCTTTTCTTCACCCTGTTCTTTATGCACTCTGTGTTTGCCAGTGTTGCAGAGTAGAATCAACCTTTCGGCTCGTATAAATATTCCGTTGACAATTAAAGCAGAATAGATTCAAACTTACAGTGCTTTTATTTCAAATTATGTTGATTGTATTAAAAATGTAAAAGCACAAACAAGGATTTTCTTAAAGCGCATATGATTTTTTTATTTTTCGCCGCGGGTCTTTGCTAACCCACCTTTGTGTGTTGTATTAATATCACAGATATCTTGTGTATTAGAAGCATTGTTTGTGAATGATTTACAGGTGCAGTAGCATTATGATCCAGGGGCAGGAGCAAGCGCTTGATGACAACTGGAGTGAAGCTTTCCAGAACGCCTACATGGAGCTGGGCGGCCTCGGAGAGAGAGTGCTCGGTACGTTTGGTGGCACCATCTATTACGGGCTTGTTTGGGAGCATGTAGTTTGGGGGGGGAGATGCAGTTGGACACAGCACTTACTTTTTATAATCTCCTTGGTAAACAGGGCAGTTTCCCCCGAATGTTCCCATAAAAGTGTGGAATGTTTTTATTATGACAGCGAATCCAGGGAAGAAGGTTTTAGTGGCGCAGTTTTTAGCCAGAACAACAAAAGACCCACATGGAGTCAAAGCTGAAATTACACATGTCTCACAAAATGTTCGAGACATTGGAACGTGGGGTTGTGAAGAGCTGAGGTTCAACTTTCAGTTCCTCCAAAGTGTTGTGTACACCGACTCTGTAAATGTCACCAGCTACCTGGCATCTCTCTCACATGCCAAAGGTACTAATTATGTGCTATCATCATTTTTGTTAGAGTGGGTGTCACTTTGTCGACAGTAGCAAGTGGAAAGGAGACATATTCTGAGCGGAACTTCTGAAATCATGTTAATTATTAAATCTCACTTATGCCGAGGGTGATGATGTTGATGATGATGATGGTGGTCGGGTGTTTTGTGAGGAAGAAAAGCTCCGACACCTTCAGACCGAGCCCTGGTTTCTCATCTGCAGCATTTTATTTGGCTTAGCAGATACATACTTCAAAGGGCGGTGGATTATGAATTAATAAAAGTGACTTATTCAATTTGTATTTCAGAGATGCAACCCTCCGGATCTACATTTAAAATTAAAAATGATTTGTATTCATAAGGAGGACAATGCATTTTCTGAAGGTTGTCTTTCAGAGCCTTTTTTATTTACCTCTTTTTTCGGTTAGTGTTTTATTTTAAATAGCTAAAGTTAGAGCATCCTCCATGTTTATTGGACGTTTTGAGCCAGAAATTTTTACAGTTCAGATAAATTGTCAGTTGACATCAAAGATCCTAAACAAGTTTTCTGAACTGCAGCTGCTCTGTGCTGTGAGGTGTCATTTCAGCCAGTTGTGAACGATCACCCTCTCTGATCCCTCTCGTCTCGCAGGCTTCTGCCACTTGAATCTGTCTTCGGCTCAGTTCCCTCGAGGCTTCACCTTCGACTCCGATGAGACGAACTTTCCCACCGAGCAGCTCTGCTTCCTGGGTCTCATCTCCATGATTGATCCGCCGCGTGCCGCTGTGCCTGACGCTGTGGGTAAATGCCGCTCCGCTGGTATCAAGGTAATTGGTTCCACAGATTCAACCTTCATTGTAGTTCCTGAAAAGCCTTTTCCTGGGGCTTAATTTAACAGGGTTTTTAGTGAAGGGATTTGCATGTCAAATCCCCTTTCATATCACAAAATGGAGCACAAATGACAAGCAGCCACGGCACGGGGCCCCGATAGATGCTAATCGATGGATAAACGAAGTTGCTCAGAGGAAGCTGCTGACAACATAGTCAGTGAATGTGCTTTGAAAAGAAGACAAGTGTGGATTCTTTAGATTTCTACTCTGAGGTTGTGTACACACTTATCTGTTTCACGACAACATTTCAACAGGAAAATATAGGAAATTAAAAAAGCAGGCATTTAAGGAGGAACTCGATCTATTCCAAAATCAGTTTTATGGGAGTAAAATGTAGATTCAGTCAATTTCTTTGGAAATTCCCATCACAAGTTAATGAACTGCAAATACACACAGAGCAGCTGTTTAGTCGGAGAAGTAATAAGCCGGGCTGCAGGTTAAACAACTTTCAGCAGAGACAAAATTGGGTAATGAGCTGAATGAGGTTATCAAATTAAAATGAATACAAATATGGGGGAAGGGATTTTGCATATTAAATTCCAGGTAAAGTTGTAGTTGTCTTGCAGGTGTTGTGCTTCCTTTGTTAATTATTTTTTTTGAATGACACATTGTTTTCACTACAGAAACGAAGCAGAGGCAGAAAACAGGACTGAAAGTAGTGAAGCAATGTTTAACAGAAAACGTGACCTGTCTTAGAAAATGTTACAAACACAAAGTTTTCTCAGAGATTTAGTTTTATTGTTTTGTCTGAGGTGTTGTTGTAAAAACTATAAACTCTGCCTTGTCTTTTTTCTGACATGACGAGGATATGAAGGGAAGGAAATGTTGTTTATTTGAATAAACTAGTGTACTGTCCGTCAAACTGGAGCTCGCCGGTTGTGTCTGACTTCAAAAACATAGAGACCATAGTAACAGTGAGCGGCGTTTACAGTTTAAAATAAATGGAGGAATCACTGTCTGTCGCGTCTCTTGATAACCGCTCATCCAAAAGACTTCACATCCGACGCCGCCCTTTCCTCGTGCTCTCAGCAACACACCCGTCAAGTTTGAAGCCGATCGGCTGAGCGGTCGTTGAGACAATTGAAACACAGACGGACAGACTGAAAGAGATGTTCCTCCATTTATATGGCTGGATTTGTACTGTGAAGGTTTACAGCAGATCTGACTTCATGCTGTTTCTCAAAAAGTCTAAATCATCATATTATAAGTTTGTTAACTTGTCTGTTAACTCTCTGCAAGTTGATTTAAAGATGGATCCCAAATCACTGAGAACTCAACTCTATGCAGACGATGTAATGTTTTCCAGCTGTAAAACCTTCACATCACAGCTGAACAGTATAAGAAATGAGAGTCTTATGATGTTGTACTGTTGGTTTATCGTCTAACTGACCCAGAGGAACATATTGTTTAACATACTGTTACACACTATCAGTTCTTTTTCCATGTGGCTGAGCGCAGGGTGAAAGTTTAATGGGTTAACGTGAGTACGCACATTTCAGCTGCTTCCTCTGGCGTCAGTCCAAAAAGCTTTAGTGCAATATAAAGTGCTCCAGCTTTATTGCTCCTTCAGTCAGTCTGTTTATGTCCTGCTGTATATTATGGCGGTGGTGGGGATTTTCAGAAAGGTATATGATTTTTTTATTGCTTTACTTTTTCATAAAAGGCTTTAAATTATTCGGCTGAGACGCCGCCTCCTATGCCTGTCTGTATATTAGACTGTTATACATACATGTTTCTCAAATCCACCCAAAACCCAAATATATTGCTTTAACGTTTAATGAAGGTTTATTCCTTTATCCACGGGAAGAGAGGACAAACCAGCATGTGCAGATTTTTTACTGCTGGGAGATTTAGATGGTGAAATGAGCAGTGAGGTTATTTTCGTCTGCTTCTGTCACTTTTCTTATGTTTGCATTATAGCGATAAATTGGACAATTTATTTGTAGAGAGCTGCTTCAGGACACGAAGCAGCTTGCAAGTCACTAAAACTAATCACTAAACATCGAAACTAGTATATTTTCTTGCAGTGGAGATGAAAATATTCTGCCTCAAACCAAGGATGTGACTCATTGTTAAGCTGTTGTTGCAGCTGGACTGAGCAGAAATATCAAAAAGTTCCCTCAGCCTGTCGACTACAGTGACCAAAGGCAAATGCAGTCCTTGTTTTCGGTTTTAAAAACATTATTCTCCCTGTAAGACCATCTGTTTCTTTTCTGGAGCTGAACCTCTAACCCCTAATAGCGCCATTCTCTCTCACTGTAACCACACAACACGTTTCGGAAGATGATTTATAGCTGCTGCGCTGTACCTCAAGACCGCTGTGACACATGACGCGCAGATGAGATACAGCAGGGTTAACGTGATAATGGCACGTGATTTATGGGACCTTCTGCCTGCGCTCAGGTGATCATGGTAACCGGGGACCACCCAATCACAGCCAAGGCCATCGCCAAAGGTGTGGGCATCATCTCTGAGGGCACTGAGACGGTTGAAGACATCGCGGCGAGACTGAACATCCCTCTGAGTCAAGTTAACCCCAGGTGTGTGTGTGTGTCTGTGTGTGTGTGTGTGTGCGTGTCAGACTAAGCTATGGGTGCAAGTGTCTAACAATAACTTCTCTGTAAATGTGAGATTGTGGGAAAGCTAGATAAGACGATGAAGACCAGTCTCAGTTTCTACAAAGAGCGAATCTGACACACGGCGCCGTGTAAAACCATTAACACTGAGCAATCTGGCCACGGTGATATTCAACTTCTCTTCCTACTGAGAAAAATAAGCATATTTTCTAAAATGTCAAACTTCTTCCTTTAGACAAAGTGCATGAAAAAGGCCTCGTTTGCATGAAGGTGTGTGTGTGAGTGGGAGGGAGAGAGAGAGAGAGAGAGAGAGAGAGGGGAAGAAACAGAAAGACAGACTTGAGGAGAAAACAAGAAAATGTCAATGCCCCCCGTTTGCATAATTGTCCCCGGTGTCACTGAATTCTTCTCCTGTGTGGTTATTTGTGTGCCTCGCAGGGATGCCAAGGCCTGTGTGGTGCACGGCTCCGACCTAAAGGACATGAGCTCCGAGTACCTGGATGACCTGCTGAGGAACCACACGGAGATAGTGTTCGCTCGCACCTCCCCTCAGCAGAAGCTCATCATCGTGGAGGGCTGCCAGAGACAGGTCAATGGACAGGAGTGTGTGTGTGTGTGTGTGTGTGTGTGTTCATGTGTGTGTGTGTTTGGGCCTTTTTTGAAAGTGCACAACTGAATGGTGAGTGCGTGTGTGTGTTTAAATGGCTGTGCTTGTTTGTGATAAAGTCTGGATGAATGCTTGAATGTTTCTGTTTGTGTGGAGATGTGGCTGAATAAAGTTGTGTGTGTGTCTGTTTGTGTGAGTGCAGGTGTGTGTGTGCCACTGCCATATAAAGCTGAATGCAGTTTTCTGTGTGTGTGTGTGTGTGTGTGTGTGTGTGTGTGTGTGAGAGTGAGTGTATTTGAGCATCTTTGTTTGTGCAAGTGGCAAAAATAGATGAATACAAGCATTTGTGCATACGTGTGCACGTTTCTATGTGTGTACACTCGGTGGATTCCTATATATGAGAATATGGGTAAACACGAGTGTGTATCAGTGACGTATACGATACAAACTATACAGTCCAGCCTCAAATTAAACCTTATACGCCTTAAAGTGAGCTCTCGTGCGTGAACCGTCGAAAGCAGACGTGTGTACGCACTCGCACACTTCCCAATATATTGAGGTCATGCATCAATTCACCCTGACTCTCTCTCCATGTGACTGAATGATTACAACTCAATTCCATTTTTCATTTAATCTCCCCAGAGCTGCTTTAAAGACATTATTAAGACAGAAGGGGGCGGGGCAGGGGGGACGGAGAGAGAAGTGAGAGAGAGAGAAGCTTAAATCATGGTAGTTCTCGTTCTTTTCTTGACACTTTTTTTATTCTCTGGTCCTGGCGGGTGCAGGGGGCGATCGTGGCTGTGACGGGTGACGGCGTGAACGACTCCCCAGCCTTGAAGAAAGCCGACATCGGCGTTGCCATGGGAATCGCCGGCTCTGATGTATCCAAGCAGGCGGCCGACATGATCCTGCTGGACGACAACTTCGCTTCCATTGTGACCGGAGTGGAGGAGGGTGAGTGCGGGGCCATGAGTGGAAGAGAGAGAGAGAATCAGAGACACAGGAGAATAAAAAAAAAATCTTAAAATTGAAAATATGATATGAAAAGGATTTGACTACACATTTATCAACTGAGACTTCAACTAATGTCAAGACAATAATGAAGAGATAAGAGAACAGGAAGTAGATCTTACTCAATCTTTTCTGTATGTATGAGAGAAAAGACCTCCACTCTTGTGAACACGATATCTCCAGAACACCTTCGGGAAATGTCTTAATATTTGGTGCAGACATTGGGTTGGACTCCAAGATGAACTGATTGGATTTTGGTTGTTGAAGGTCAAAGGTCAAAGGTCACAGTGACCTCATATGATTCATATGAGTAACATGTATGTAGACTGAAACTGCACTGGTTGGTGGAGGCGTTCAGTCACAGTGAAGTGTTTCTACTTTATCTTAATAAGTCTGGAAAGTTCACTTTACCTTGATTGAGTCTGTAACATGAGGAAAAAGGCAATATTCAAACTATACCACAGAATTATCAAACCGATACATCATCCAATATCTACTCACGTAGTGTCTGACTATTAATAATATATCAATATAGATGTATCTCCCAGCTCTGCTTTGAAGTATTCCTCCTTGTCTTCTTCTCTTTTTTTTTTATCGCTGTAGGTCGTCTCATCTTTGACAACCTGAAGAAGTCCATTGCCTACACGCTGACCAGCAACATCCCGGAGATCTCACCCTTCCTCCTCTTCATCATCCTCAGTGTCCCTCTCCCTCTGGGAACAGTCACCATCCTCTGCATCGACCTCGGCACTGACATGGTGAGCAGTGGGGGAGAGTGACGCCTCACTCCGTTAATTAGTCCCTCAGTGTCTGCAGTTTTCTACCATTATTATAATCAATACTTTTGACTACGTTTCTGAATAATTACCAGTTAATGTACTGGAAAACCAATTGTTTGAACGAATAATGCACTGATTGCTGAACACTAATCGCTCACTATTCCTCTGGCCTTTTGGATAATGGTTTTGTGTGCTACTTTCAATCTCTCGTGGAATTTTACAGGAAGTCACAAAAACAAAAGATGAGGTTTTAGTTTTATATATATACTTCTAGTGTGTATTCAATCTGCCAATAGATCCCTTTCACCTGAACCTTACACACTGAACCTTGAAGAATGATAATCACAAGCATGTTTCAAAGCTAAAGACAAAGTACAGTTGCCATTAAGGAAAATGGCGTTAATACCGGTGTCAGATTTGAGAGCACGAAGGTAAAAAGAACCAAATGTTGGATTTCCAAAGGTTCTCCTCTGTCAGCGGGAGAAATGTGTCTTTTGGAAAACCGCCGACGTCCGTTTGTTTATGTGGAACAAAGACCGTGTGACGCTCACACACAGATTTTCATTTCACTGCGCTGCCATTTCCAGATGCCAGTCTCTCTCCCTCCATTGTATTTCCAGCATCAACAAAAAAAAAGAGTTGCTGGCACGCCGGTTGCCTGAGGGGCGTAATCCATCATTACAAAAGAAAGGAAGCACACGATGAATGTGGCATATTCAAAAAGAACTTGTTCACTTGTGTTCATCACTTTAACGTGAGTTCTTCCTGCTTTCAGCCACCAGACATTAGCCAAACCCGTTCTCATTCATCCCAAGGAGCCCGAAGGCAAAGGCTTTTGGCCGCGTGTTTTATTATGGCCTCACGTCCAACTGCCGAGAAGCATTTAAAGTCCCCACGAGTCGAAGATAAATGGGAACAGCTTGCTCACATTGTTAATAAAGCAGCTCCACTTATATTTCTCAGGTGAGATAAAAAAAACAAAAAAAACCTTCTGTGGTTTCTCGATCAGCAGGACAAATTTGTTCGTGTTGACAAATATTTTCTAAACTGTCTGGGATCACAGGGAAAGTGGCGTCTTTAAAGATGCGATGATTGAAGTTGAAAAGCACCTAATTTGTGCACCTATTTTGCATATAAAACCCCCCGTTCCCTTCAAAGTAACATGTCTGCATGTATTTAATAACTGCTGGTGGAGAGAACAGCTGGATGTCTGCTTTGAAGAGGAGGACCCCAAAATGAAAAATATTGAAATATGCAGTGAAGTATCTAAAAAGTGTTGATAGTACAGTACACAAGTAAAAAAAAAACACAAATTTCCCACATCTGCTGGTGAGGTTGTTAACAGCTTGTTAACAGCTTAGTTCAACTCCAGGCTACAGGCTCGAGGGCTCTGCAGAGATTTAGCTGTAACAAGCAGCACTTGGAGTCTGCGATGATTATTTTTAGCAAGTGCTGCCATGTGGAGAAAGACGGCTGCGAAAAAGATGTTTATCAAAGCAAGATGTGGCCGCACTCGAGAACGCTTCGAGACTAAAATGTGGATATTACACACGCACGCTTTCGGAGGTGTGAAGAATCATCGCCGGGCATAATCATATCCTCTTCTCTCTGTCAGCTGCTGTGGGTCAGGGAAGTGTAAAACCAAAACAAACTGGATTTGTCCACCGCGGAGCATGTGTTCAGTTTCACGCTGGGCCAGATTCTTCACCTCAAATCCCTCCTAAGTCGCAGAGATTTCCCGCCCGAAGTCACACATATTGCCCAGTTGCTTACCTGGTAAAAACTAGCCAATATAGGATCTTTATTACAGGAACCTTTCTCCCCTGCCTTTTTATGAGCGTCTTGAAAATTCACTCTCAGTCTCTCTCTCTCTCCCCGTGTCTCCTCTCCCTAGCTCTCTCTCCATCACTGTCACTGCCTCCCTGTTTCCTCTCTCCTTGCCCTTTTTCTCCTTGTCTTTTCTCCTTCCAAACGGTGATTGAATGCTGTATTATATTAATAGAGCCGTGTCTTGTCTACCCCTGTGTTTGGCACTGTCACTGTGCCTTTGTGCCGATGCCACAAAGACAAATTCCTGCACATTCATCCAACAGGCTGCGTAATGACTGTGCATATGCATCTGAGCCGTTCCTGTTTCCTCCCTCCCAGGTTCCAGCCATCTCATTGGCCTACGAGACAGCGGAGAGCGACATCATGAAACGCCAGCCGAGGAATCCCGCGACGGACAAGCTGGTCAATGAGCGTCTCATCAGCATGGCCTACGGACAGATAGGTTTGTCCTCTTATGTCTCGTCACCTCTCTGCACCACACGGCTCTTAAACCTGAATCCCTGCGACCGGCCTCTTGTAGTGAAGTTACGGCCGTAATAAACCACACCGGCATGAAAACATTAAATATTGACATTTATCCGTCATCTCTCGCCGCCTGTGTAAATGTTTAGGTACCTACAGTTCAGGAGAACAGATATAGAGGTGAGCACCAGTCAGGAGAGAGGCCCACAATTTTCTAAATAATTGTCGTGACATTTACAACAAATTGAGAGTTGAGCCTGCTACTATTTTCCTCTTAATCTTGGCCATGTTTCACTGGTTGGAGCTTCACTTTGAATGCTTGCTTTTTATCTCTGGTTTTATATGTTTTGGGAATAGTGAAGAATCAAAGGCTGGCCCAATTTCATAGGCTGTTAAAATAGGTCACTATATACGACAGGGCTCCATTGGATGACGTGCAATTTAAAGCCGAACACGTTGAGAACACCGAGGCTGCTGGGGCCAAACTTTTGCAGGTCACATCAAATCACGTTTTTTTACAAACCAGCGCTCTGACATTACAGCTCGAAGTCTTAACGCCTCTGCAGTGAACTCCGATCCGATCCCATCGAGAGTGACACGCGATAAACGTGACGGTGGAATTAAAAATCAACAACATCACACGTAACCACCGGCGAGGACAAGTGGAGGCATCAGCAGAAAACAAACACAGTCAAATTTGTTATGGTATTGGTTTCAGAATAATGCAGGGTTTTAATTTAACAACATAATGAATGAGCCGAGTAATAAGCATCTTTTAAATCCTACTTGTGGAGGTTTTGTTAATGTGAAGACTTAAGCCCTGAAGTAAGACGTCCATCATGTGGAAAGTGTTACACCCACTCAGACAAAACTCATTTGGAAACATGAAATTAAAACTCACCATCGGCTATTATTGCTGTCTTCAGCTGTCTGGAGTCATTTACTAGGAACATTGTCGAGGGCAGAGGGAGGAAGATATATTCCTCTGTTTCTTCTTTTAATATATGAAATGACAAAAACCAGGTGCACTGAGGCTGAATATCTGAAGCTACCATCGACTCATACTGTTTACTTTCAGGGACATAAGTTGAGTTATTTGTCTTATTTTAGTACAATAACTGGGCTACAACAGAAGTATTAAGCCAATGCTGTTGTTCTATCCAATTGGACATGACTTACACTGCAATCTTATAAAAACTGATCCGTTAGCCACAAATAAACACAAATACAATGATGAAGACTCACTAATTTATGGTTCTGTATAGTTTCCTAATACATTCCTTGTTTCTAATCTTCAAGTTATTAGAGAGACAGTGTTTGACTGATTGTTTAACTTACTTCCTGTTCAGTACATCTCAGGTCAACTGGTTTTCAACACACAAACCTGAGATAGAGAATTAACGCTGCCCTGGCCCAACAGCCACTTGAATTCTACCAAGCCACAACAAATTGCAAACACTCATAGCCCGAATAATTTGCATCATACATTATTCATGGATATATCTGTGAAAATGTCCCAAAAAAACAATTTCCCAATGTTTAAGAATGTGATAAAAATGTTCCTGGATCAGTCCCTTTGTCCAGATCCCTGCCAAATATTTAACCGGCGCCTTCTTGGCTCGTGTCCCATCCTTCTACCAAGTTTCGTGGAAATCTGTTCAGTGGTTTTTTTGCATAATCCTGCTGACAGACAACCAAAGAAACCAACACACAAACCAACAGAGGGTTTTTAATTACCTCTTTGGCGGAGGGAATTATAACCGACTGGAATGTTGTCTCGGGTATAAATGGAGCAGTTAATTCAAGGAAATTTGTCTGGAAATTAATACAAAATAAATCCAAAATAGAAGCACTGTATGAATGGGTGAACATGAATTGGACTCTGAAGGGCCTTGAGTGGTTGATTAGGCTGGAAAAGCACTAAATAAATACAGTGAATTTACCATTTCGGGGTAACTTCCTACACAATTACTATGTTATATAATCTTTCCTATAAAATGCAACATTATCTTCAGGTCATGGAATAGACTTGGTTTGTCATTGATCCCGGATTAATGTACCTTCACATTTCTTGAAACAGGCATGATCCAGGCTCTGGCAGGTTTTTTCACCTACTTTGTGATTTTGGCTGAGAACGGCTTCCTCCCAAGAACCTTATTGGGCATTCGCATTAGGTGGGACGACCGCGGGGTCAACGACGTGGAGGATACTTACGGCCAGCAGTGGGTAAGGAGCGAGGACAAACAAACCAATGCAACCTTTGAATATTTCCAACACACCTGCAGGAATAAATACAATGTGTGTGTGTGTGTGTGTGTCGACCCGGCAGACTTATGAGCAGAGGAAGATCATTGAATTCACCTGCCACACCAGCTTCTTCGTCAGCATCGTGGTCGTCCAGTGGGCCGATCTGATCATCTGCAAGACCAGGAGGAACTCCCTCTTTCAGCAGGGCATGAAGTAAGTGATCCAGGGTGGGAGGTCAGGGGGCAGCAGAAGGATTGAGGGATGTAAGGAGGGCAGGAAATAAGTGAGAATTCCTTTAATTAGCCTCAACCTAGATTAGTCCTTCCTTGTTCTGTCTCTAATTTGTTCTCGTTTTTTTTTGCTCAACAGGAACCGGATCCTGATCTTCGGCCTGTTTGTTGAGACGGCTCTTGCTGCCTTCCTCTCCTACTGCCCGGGAATGGACGTCGCGTTGCGCATGTACCCCCTGAAGTACGTGCTGCATATTCACACCTCCATCCACCTGAGAAATAACCTCTTAAAGGGGGCTTCCTGTTAGCCACTCTTGACTTTAAAAAGAAGTCTGTGCTCCCCTTAAACACCAGCTAGTTATCCTTAATATCCAAAAATTACTGCCATGAATTTAATGATTAGCACTCTGCCTGTTACTCACTGCTACTCTATCCATCTCTACTCTTTTTCTTCTCCTCCCTCTCAGGGCGATGTGGTGGTTCTGTGCCTTCCCATACAGTCTCCTCATCTTCATTTATGATGAGGTCCGTAAATTAATTCTGAGGATATCCCCCGGAGGTAAGCAGTTATTAAAGAGAAAGCAAGATTAAAAGGTTTCAACCTTATTTATCTTGTTAATAAGCTTGAAGAAAGAAAAAAAAAGCCAAGTGATGGGATAGCACTGCTACTGTCTGTCAGGAAGAATAAAGATCTGGAAAGAGTAGCCTGTCATCTCCCCTCTGCTCTGCTGATCTGACCTGAAGGATCCTTAAAAAATACTTTACAGAAGTAAAGGAGCACAAAAGAAATGCATGAAAAGAGCTTTGAACTATTTCCAACTGAGATAAAAAAAAATAAAAATAAGGAAACTGCTGCTAAAAAAATATCTGGAGCAATTATAGATGATTATTGACGACAAAGGATGTAAGCTTTAATTATGGGTTTCTTAAAGTGGAGCAAGCTGTCGTGAAATCTCTCTCGTTTCTCTGTTTGGGATAAAGTCCATGATTGTAGCAGATTCTACTCTTTGGCATTTCTACATAAATTACAAGTTAATCCTACATTTAGCCACATAGGCGGGTTTAGTTCTAACCCTTATCAATGCAGCTGGAATTCATCAGGCATCAGGCAGAACAATTCCCTGTAGCTTTCAAAACTGCAGCCGCCGCAACACATGACTGACGACTGTTTGTCTTCCAGGTTTGATTTCTGACAGAAACGCTTGTCCATGCATTGCCGCCCGACAGTTAGCTTTAGAGTTCTGTTCAATAAATAGTAAAAACCACACACACGCTTCACCCCTGTGATTTAATTTGATGTAATTATTGAGCCGCGACCAAAGCTTTCTTAAAATATCTCGCTCATTAACAGACAAGTGAAAACATAAGATATTTCCAGCCTTTTTGGATGAAGGCAGAAAAAGAACAATACACAAAAAACATTAAGTGATTCTTCTTTTGGCCCCGGAGGTAAAAAACCTTTAGCAGAGTGCTGCGAGCGAAATGACAAATATTCCGGCAGAAATCTTTTTTAACTCCGTCAACTCGTAACCTTGCACCAGGAAACAGATTATATCTGTCCAACACCAGCAGAAACGGCAGCAAATGATGAGAAAGGAAATGAAAGCAGGCTGATGAAGACACTTGAGATATGCCCCGAAGATCATACACAAGATACGTACACACTACAATGACTCAGAATCTGTTCACTGCCACGGCGTTTCGTCTGATGAGGGGCAAGACACGGGGAGACAAATACAATTTATAGTGACAGTTAATCATTTCTGTTAATCTGTGCGTCACGGGCTGCTGATCAGACTCTTAGAGTTATAAGGGGATTCATTTGGAAATGTACAGAGACAAAGGCAACGAGATGAATACAAATAGAGCGACACAAAAGGATATTATGAAAACTGCTCGTCTGTCATTTCGGTGTCTCGCACGTTCTCTCTTTCTCATATTGTGTTTTTGTCTCTTTCTCTCTCTTCCAGGTTGGGTGGAGCAGGAGACGTATTATTAACATTCATACAATGTCCATGTGAGTTGCGTGTCTGTGAGAGTGTGCGGGTGTGTATGCATATGTATGTTTGGGAGGGTAGAGCTGTGTGTGTGTGTGTGTCAGTTGTGGTATCACATGGATCAGTTCACAAATCTGATTATCATAAAAAAAAGAAACTGCTGAAAATAAGCTTTTCGATTGTGCTTTGAGTTTTTGTTTTGATTTCTCCGAAAACATTTCCAGCAGAACAACTTCGTGCCTTATACACTTTTACCAACGTGATGTATGAGTAACTAATGTCATTTATCATATGAAATGTACCAAATAAAATATATTCCAAAATATCCCTGACCTCTGATTCATTTATTATTCATCACATTGCTGTTATTGCTCATTATTACATCCATCAAGGAGGTTTTGTGTTCACCACTGTCCATTTGCTTGTTGGTTGGTTGGTTGGTTGGGAAATGGGCCAAGTGAGATTACATAGAATTTTTCATTATATTAAATTATGGAGCAACATAACAGATTTGTATCACTGTCTTTTACAATGCGAGATAGGGCAGTTTTTTCACTTATTTACGAGGGTATAATTTACGGATCTCGATGGAAAAACAAAAACAAATTGAGGGGACTGACATTTATGAGCGTGTGCAATACAAATACAAAAAAAATCCAGATCTAGTGGATTTAAATGTGGCTTCATGAGAAGGTAGGTTTTTGATTAGTTTTTGTCTTTTATTCAACCGATCATTCTTCTGCAAAGGAGATTATGATTCCATGATCTGCATTGTGTTGCTGGTTTAGCTTTGAGGCTTGATTGGAGTTGAGTGGATTGTTGGCTCTTGGCCGAGGTTTCTGCTCTACTGAGTCATTCTGGTTGCTTTTGACGAGGATAACACAGAAACTGGTGGAAGACAGATTTGAATACAAAGGACAAAGTGTATGTTTTCCACTGATTACTATCGCTGAATTTGACTTTTTAATGTATTTTCAGTCACATTACTCATCTTCCCTTACTTTGACTTTGTAGATAAGTCGACCAGTTGATGCTGGACATAATGCTCCACAAACTCATAACATGAATATATCAGTATTCCAGTCAGTTACAAAGTGAGAAGAAAGTTAAGAACAAATTCAATTAAATTGTATTTGTATAGCACCAAATAACAACGTACATTACCTCCAGGCCCTTTACACAGTAAAGTGGAGACCTCACAGAATTATAGAGGAACCCAACAGTTCCAACAACAAGAAAGAAGAAGAAGAAGAAGAAGAAGAAGAAGAAGAAGACAACTGTGGAGAGGAAAAGACTCAATGTGGACGGCCACCTGCCTCGACTGGTGGGGTGAGGGGAGAAAATGTGGGGGGAGAGGACAGGTGGGTGGAAAAGAGGGGAGAGAAGAGAGAGAGGGTGGTGGGGGGGTGGCAGGAATAGTAACTGTCACATAAAATCTAACAAAAACAACCAACAAAAATACCATAGGTGCAGCAACAGGTAAATTAGAAACCATGTTGCTGGTAGTTTGAAAACAAAACTAATTTATGTGAATGAAAGAAAGATCAAATGAAAGAAAGATCAAATGAAAGAAAGAAAGAGAGATAGAGATAAGAACAGACAGAACAGACAGAACAGTAGAATCACAGACTTCCCCTGTATCCCCCCCCCCTCACTGTGACCTGCTCTGACCTTCTGGAGTCGCGCCCTCGTGGATATCGACATGAACGGGCGGAACAACAACATCCGCCCACGTCACTTCCGCCCGAAAGCCTGTCAAACATGGCGCTGCTGCTAAGGTCAGTC
Source organism: Hippoglossus stenolepis (assembly GCF_022539355.2). Classification (NCBI taxonomy): domain Eukaryota; kingdom Metazoa; phylum Chordata; class Actinopteri; order Pleuronectiformes; family Pleuronectidae; genus Hippoglossus; species Hippoglossus stenolepis. Next base: position 21,722,951 of record NC_061493.1, on the reverse strand, counting down.
CGTCTGTGCTTCACAGTGTCTGTGTTGTTTAGAGTCATATGCATGCGTTAGCTTAGCAGGTAAACACGTGAACGACACCCACAGGTTAGCGTTTAGCCTCACGCGGCTGACAGCGGGGTCACATACCGGGTTTTATCCGTGTGTGTGGTAAATATGCAGCTACGCGACGCTAGCTGACATTAGCTAGCAGGCTAACGGCTGTCGGCTGTGGACACTAACTTTGAAAGTGGCTCTAGTTGTTATTAAAGCCGGACTCGAACTCCTCTGTCTGCGTCATTCACTCGTCACATGTGCGTTGTTTGCTGCTGTTGTTGTTCTGTATCTCCTACTAAGAGGCGTTAGCTTGAGTTAGCTCGGAGTTAGCCCACAGTCGGGCGTTGCTCCTCGGTGGTGCCTTCACGGACAGACTATGAACAGAGTGGAAAGTCAGATACTAGTTGAACTTTGTCCACTTAAAGGACCGTAGGTGTGAGTTAGAGAGAAGCACCGGGTCCTTTACCTCGTCTTCTGAAAACCAAAGTTATCTCTGCTCCTGGTTTGTGTGTTTCTCCTTTAACTCAGAACAGATTCCCTTCCTCTTCTCATATGTTCCCTATAATAACATTGATTTGCCAGAGTCGAGACAAAAAGATATCGTCCACAGGAAACTACATTTCTTTCAGTGAAAATCTGACTTTAATGAGTTTAATGAAGATATTTAAAAAGGTAAAATTGCCTGGATGGGTTATAACCTAGGACATGAGGACATAACAAATAACTTTATATACTCTTTATATAGAATCCATCTGTAAATCATGGTGATTACAGTCTATCCATATCTATAAACAAGGGCTTTAGATCTATAGACATATCTCATATAGGATCTACACATTGGCGACTGTACAGTCTGAAGGTCACGCCTTTTGATTATATTCCAGTGAAATATTTTATCAGTGTACAAAAGCTTTGGGTGCGGTAATTAAACTAACAGTGGGAATGCCTTAATAACTAATTCCATTAATAGATTTTTATATTTATCTAAGTGCAGTACACAGAAAAAAAGTAGTAAAGTAAACTCCATGATGTTAAAATCCAAACTGTGTGGGCTCCAGACACATTTTCTGTTTAAGGATGGTCCTTAATGACTCTGGCTGTATATTTAACAGTCATTTTTATGTCGCTGAAAGAATTTGGGATCAGTGAGAATCTAAACATCTGAAGTGCTTAAAACTTGTGATCAGTACAGGATATATGTTTTAGGGTTAACAAAAGAGAAATAGATTGAACATTGTACCTTGTTTAACAAATTATGTCGTTGGAAGATCATGTCTGAGCAAATATTCTCTGTGTAAATTCATGAAATAGATCTTATAATTTAAATAATCCTATGTTGGTTTTTGTACGATATTTGTCGTTTCTGATGGATTCTTTCTTACTTTAAATCCTTTCCTTGTTATTAATTATTATTTTTGTTATGAAACTCTTTTTCAAACAGTCACAAAATCTTTAAAGGTACAAGATACTGTGTGTTTGTATGATTTTTTCCTCACCAGCGTTTGACCACAGACACACAAACCCTGCTGTTAAATATTCATTTTAAAACTTCTTTCTTCTCTTTTGTTTTCAGGGCATTTGCCCGTCCGGGTGTGTGTCTCGCCAGACCACAGTACAGTGTCATCTACAGACAGTGAGTTGTGTGTGTGTGTGAGAGAGAGCAAGAACTATGTCCATCATCATGTACATAGGATGATGCAAATATACAAACACCAACTCTCTTTCCATTACAGTGTGGCTCCAATGGGAACCACAGCGAAGGAGGAGATGAACAAGTTCTGGGCCAAAAATGCCAAATTAAATCGACCCATGTCCCCACATCTCACCATCTACCAGTACGTTCCTCATCCCACATTCAGCACTGAGTGTTGCCCTGTTGTTGTTGTTCAGAAAACATTCTCGAGTGAAGGATGGAGATGACTCAGTTGTTCAAGTGAAACAATATGCTCCATTTATGTTTTACAATTTCAGCTTCATATTTTCAAAGACAATAAAAGTCTCCTGCAGCACATTATCCATGATGTTGCGGTTCACATCCTGCAGTCTTTTCAATCTTTTAATGCTTATAAAACAGCAGGACAAGACCCCATTACCGGAGATTTGTATGCCTGTGGATACATGTAGTGCAATAAGTACTGTGATGTACTGTCAGGCAGTTATTAGAATAATAAAACCTTGAGTAAAGAAGGTATGTCTACCTTGCAGTTTCTCACCAGGTTTCCCTTCTGGCTAATTTTATCATTTATCAGTCATCTGGGATCATTTTTATGGCTGAATTGTGCCCGAGCACTTTGTCTCTGGCCTTTTCTCTCCTCACCCAGTGGTTGTTTGTAACATTTGAGATTTAGTGATTGAATCCATCGCTGCCATCTGTTTTAAAGGAGACTGGACGTTCTTTTAAGTTTCTCTTTCCTTTATTGTGTCCTATAGGATTTTTCTTTGGGTGTAAACGTTCTGCAGAAGTTAAAAAAACCCAAAGTCTGTGGTAAAGGGAGTTTCTCTCCCCCATGGAAAACTTGAAAACCCCCTTAAAGCCAGGACAAATAGATTAGCTGAGGTCGACGTTTCCTACACACGCTGGAATTAGTTGACCAATCATAACAGAGCGATTCAATTGGCCAATCAGAGCAGACTAGGGTTTTGAGAGGGGGCCTTAAAGAGACAGGAGCTAAAACCAAGTGTTTCAGATGGAGGCTGAAAAGAGTTGCAGCAATGGACAGTTTGAGGACAGTGATGTATTTTCTGAATATTAGAGCATGTAAACCTAATAAACGTGTTGTGTTTCCTTTGTGTTGCAGATGGTCCGTCCCCATGATGATGTCGGTCACGCACAGAGGAACTGGTGTGGGGCTCAGTGGAGGTAACACATCCCTGACTTGATAGACTCCTTGTGTCGGTTTTGTCTTAAAACAGTTTATTATACTTTATTAACATGTGCAAGCCCTTTCTTGTTGTTGTTATTATTCTGTGAAGCTTCTCTCTCAGCTTTTGATTGACCCAGCAAATCTCTTCAGGGCATTTTAGTCCATCTCTTATTGATTTCTGCTAAGAGCGTTTACTGGCATTATAAAACACAAGTTGTTCAATACAATTCAACCCTTTGCATGAGAGAATAAAGTCCAGCACTGGACTGCTGATGCGCTGACGAGCTTTTAGCCGCTGGTCTGGTGCAAAGCTTGAGCCCGTGTTACTGTGACATCGTACATCAGCAGCGTTGACCTCGATGTGTCAGGCTGCAAAAGCTGGATTCAATTTTGCTTTCGTGTCAATGAGTTCAATAAGGGTCAGGGCCCTCAACGGCCACTCTGACTCACTCACAACTTTAACAAAATGTCACACGTGATTAATCACAGTGTCTGAAAATCAGCTTTCTGGGCTGGAAAACGTACTTAATGCAAAAATACATCTAAAATAAGAAACGTTATGAAGTTTCATTTTAAAGGTTGTTTATAAACACATGCAGCGTTTTCTTTGTTTGTTCGCTCTTGGGAAATTATTAAACGCTTCTCCTGCCATTCTGCTTTTTAAACATCGCGGCAGCACAGAAGCAGAAACTTTGACACTGCTGTTGAGAGCAGTAACAGGCAGCCAATGAGGAGCCTGTTAAAAGTGTGGTGGTCAGCAGGGAAACAGATTGTATTTGTATTTTTGGTGCTTGATGTGTTTCTTGCATAATAAACTCCAGTATAAAGACACACAGAAACTTCTCTCATCTCATTTTTATTGCTTTTGTCTACATGCAGCTATCTCAGCCTTTGCGCTGTTAGCGTTGGTTTTGCCGGGACAATACCCATACTACCTGGACTTGATCCACTCGCTGTCTGTCGGCCCCTTTCTCATTGGGTTGGCCAAGTTTGGCATCGCCTTCCCTGTGTCGTTCCACACCTATAATGGCGTCCGCCACTTGGTAAGACTTCATAATTTTATTCATAGACCCATCAAATGTTTGTTTCCCTCATACTAGAGTGTAATTAATGTTCTTCTGTCGTTTGTTTCCATCACCGTGTTTCTTGTTTGATGTGAACTTTGTAATTTGTCACATTTTTCATTTTTGTCATGTTTGCTTATTTTACAGTTTTGATAGAAAATGGATTATATTTGTCAGCACTCATAAAACTGACAGTGTCTCGTGTACTAAATTGTCTTCCTTCTCCTCTCTCCTTTTTTAAAAATTTGTTTATTAATATTATTATTTAAATCAGTTCTGGGACGTCGGGAAAGGCTTCAAAATCCCAGAGGTCTACCGCACCGGCTACACCGTGATTGGTCTGTCCATCATCACCTCCATCGCCTTGGCTCTGCTCTGAGCGCAGGAGACGAGACGAGCAGGAAGGAAACCAGAGAAGGGTGGTGGAGGGATTGTGGACTGGATGCACCTTGAAGATGTTTTGTGTATATGCTCTGTTCTGGCCGGCTGCAGGCAACATTTACTACAAGTACCAAATAAAGGATTATATTATACTGTATGCAGAGAAGGTGTTGTGGTGTTTTGTCCCCTGGAATTAATTATCCTGTGGAAAGCTTTGGGGTCATCAAATGCAGCACGGGTGCAAAGTGCATGCAAATGTGACCCAGTTTATTTTGCACTTGCTCACGATGTGAACAACCACTGGCGCTGTCCTACATGTTCTATCCTTATGTAATTTGTCTGATAGTGCTGTGACGTCACACTCATTAATCACTTTATGCTCTAAGTGCTCTGGTGCTGCAGGCCCAGCCACTGTGTACAGGAATGTGTGTGTGTGTATGTACAGAGGCTGTTTACTGTAGGCTGTCATTCATATTTTACCTTCTCCGGGCTGCAGCTGCTCAGATGCATTTTTAACACCGGGAAAGATCCAGGGGCTGAAATACAGAGCGGCAGCCCAGTGGTGGAAGCTGTGTATGAGCACAGGCTCCTCACCGGCAGCCTTCCTCGGGCCTCGCTCCCCGCTGACGCGTGCCGGAGCTACACGCTGCACCTGAACAGCGTTTGTCCTGCAGTGAGAATAAAAGCAAGTGAGTGATGTAACGTCAGATCCAACTCCCGTTAATGTAAGGTACAGTACAAGTGAGCATGGGGGGGGAAGAAACAACGGTAAACGTTCTGTGGGGGCTGCGCTCACACTGTTCTGTAGCAGTGGTTTCTAGAATGTGTCTGTTCAGATCAGGCAAACTTTCACTGAGAGAAACAACACGACCACTTAGTCTCGCTCACGCCGACAAAATTGGTTTATCATTTTGCTCCTGGTGGCTCGAAGGGGAAACGCCTGTCGGGCAGCATTTGCGCTGACTTTTATTTGTGTGTTACACACAGGATCAAACAGGCTGTTTATGAAAGACGCAGCAAACTGTCCATGACTCAGATTGTATGAAAGGCAAGTTAATCTACAGCTGTTTGATCGTTGTATTCCCCTCTAGCATTTCTATATTTAACAGTTGTCACCTCAGAACAATCGTCATCTGTAACATCTACACTTGCAAAATTGCTCTTTTTATCCGACTTCTTGTTGGGAGTGAATTTGTTTCCCTGCATCGGGTCTAATCCATCTTAAAGACACATTTCCTGCTGAGCTGATCAATCACCCTGCAGTGTGCTGCTGTGATTGACAAGCAAGAGCCAGACCTCCGCTCGGTGGAAAACTGTATTTACGAAACCAAGTCTGTGGAAACTCTGGCAACAGAATATATATATATTTTGTAAGTATTTTATCTCGCGTGCGATCAGCATTCTTAACTAATGACTGCTGGTTTAATTGTGTTTAATTGTGGCACCCTAACTGCTTCTCAACAGTTTTTTTATAGTGACTGTTGAATTTTAACCCACAGAAATTGAACAGCTATTTTAATTTGAATGTATTGTCTTCCCATGTATTTGTCTGATTTGAAGTTGTACTGGTCAGCAGGTACATTCAAATTCTATTCTAAATACAGTATCTAGTGAAAAGGAGATGTGATAAAAACGTGGGCTGTTCACTGGGGGGAGCGCTGTGCTTCAAAGCTATCGATGCATTTACCATGTTAGATGTTCCATCCTTTGCTTTTGCCCTGATAATATCACCATCGTGATGTTTTGATGAGATAACCTAAGTGAAAGCAATGGGCTGGAGAGATGGGGGGTGGGCTGTGTCTCCCGTGACGCACATGGGGGCTGATGATTAAGGTGGAGACAGCACCCCCTACCGGGCGGCAGGGTAATTCTTTCCCCAGGCCTGTGGTCCTGATGCTGAGGGATGCTGAGGATGCTGAGCAGGGCTGGGAGGAGGAGCGTAAAGATGCTTTTGATCACAGGACGCGTTGCTGGGTCTCTGTGGCGCAATGGAATAGCGCGCTGGACTTCTAATCCAGAGGCTCCGGGTTCGAGTCCCGGCAGAGATGTGATTACAAAGTGTGTCGCCTTTTGGATGAGAGGAAAAGGAGTGATGGAGTGAAGAGGAGATGATTTTGCAGCCTGGCCAAGCAGCCTGTGTCACAAGGCTGCTCATGAGAGGAGGAGTAGAAGGATGGATGGATGGATGGAAGGAAAGAAGGATAAAAGGCTGTGAGGTCCACACGGCCACAGTGCACGTGACTGAATTGTCACGGAGATTTCACATGCACGAGCCTTTTCAGCGCGCAAAGGTCAGCGCTTTAATATGCAGATTTCCAACGAGCACAAAGCCTGAGAGCAGAGCAGGAGCAGAGCAGGAGCAGACCTCCGCTGGAGCGTGGCGCAGACACCTCCACTCATTTAAAAAGCGCAGCTAAAGCTTCTAAATAACGCAGCTCCAATAACAAAACCTTTAAAGCCCCTTTTCTGTCCTCGTAACATGTGTTTAACGGCGCCAGATGCCGCGTTCCCATTCTCCCATTTGGTGTAGGGACAGAGGGGGAGATAAAGACCTCGGATTACTTGGGACATAAATGACTCAGTGCCAGAAAATGGTGTCGTCTCAACATTTTTTCTGTGCATGCAGATTTTGCTTTGAATTATGGACTCTAACTACAGTGTGGCGGTGCGAAGGGGGAGACTTGCAGGAGTGTGTTTTTTAATTTGGTTGCATGCGGGGACCTTGCTGGAATCATTTCAAGGACCCCTGAAGGTGCACTTCAGTTTCTGCCTTGGAAGAAATCCACATTGCCCCTTCAACACATCCATAGAGGCCCACAGCAGCAGCAGCACTGGGCCTGTTTACGTTCTCCAAGTGTGGGAATCAGCTGCTTGCTTGAAGATCTCTCCGGTCCGACCTCCTCCTGGCTCCCCATGGCTTCCACCACCCCCAGTTTTCAGTTTGTCACTGCCGCCACCAGTGATTGGGCTGTCGTGCGGCTGCCGCCATCCATGTTTAACCCCATCATGCCTCCCCACACACAGACCTAATCCGCCAGTAAAACTAATCCCTAATCCTCTCTGGCAAGTTGAACCTCCCTCCCCCCCTTCTCCCTCCCGCAGATCCTCCTTCCCAAACGGGCCCGACGCATGAAAACATCAACTGTAGGGACAATTCCCGAGATGGAGTTTACGAGTATTTGCAAAACTGGCCATTCAGAGGGGTATAAACATCATCACGCTCAGACATTACGAGGGTTATTATACAATTTTTGAGGCGATAAAAAAGCTAAAGAAAGACGCAATAAAAGGCACAGGCAGCAGGATGCACTGAGACAGATCTCCACAAGGCCAAGGACTCGGCATTATCATTACCACACTGCAAATGATCAGGCCTACGGGAAGCAGCGCTGGGCCTCACTGTAAGATAGGAATAATAGCTCAGTAATATCGATGATAAGAAACATTAGAGGCCGACGAGAAGCGTGACTATCAACTTGGGGTGACCTCTGCTGCTGCTGCTGCTGCTGCGTCTGGAGATAGAGCAGACACATTTTCCACATGTTGGGCCTGTGATTTTGGAAAAAAGGTGGATGTCCTGCTGCAGTGAGGAAGGACCACAGGAGCCAATCAGATCCCATCAAGCTGGATGAGGTCTGGGGGTTTACTCGCTGTGGAGTGTTACAGGGACGTTGGGATGATTTCTTTGTGGATAGTGAGATCACACTTTTATCTGCTCCATCTCCATGTTGTGCTCAGGCTGTAGGCCCCCTGCTCTGGCCCTGTTATCCCGGTGGTACGGGCCAAATCGTATTAAAATCCCCTCCCTCCCCTCCCCTCTTCTCCCCTCTCCCTCCCTCCCTCCCTCCCTCCCTCTCTCTCTCAGCCTTGTCCCCTCCCTCTCTCCCTCCCTCCCTCCCTCTCTCCTTTCAGACAGACTGTTTTTGCTGCAGTGAACGGTAGCCGTGGAGAGGGAGCGAGAGAGAGATAGAGATACAAACAGAGTGAGAGAGAGAGAGAGGAGGACAAAAAGGAAAGAACAACAAGGAGTCGAGTGAAGGAACAAGGAGATCAAATAAAAGAAAAGTCGATAACAGCAGATTGCGAGGAGGCTCCGGACAAGCTGCGCATCAGAGGAGGCACCTCACCGAGGACCTTACCGGAGCCCAGCGAACAAAACCGGACACCGGAGGCGGAATATAACGGTGTGTGTGTGTGCGCGAGTGTGCGTGTGGCTGTTGCCGTGCATTGCTTTGCAGTTTGTGTTATTGTCCGGGGTTAGTGAGTGTGTGTGTGTGTGTGTGTGTGTGGAGACACCTGTCAGTGCTGACGCTTTTCAGTCTCCAGGAATGTGTCTGTGCGCGCACTCTTGGTTTATGACTGTGTATGTGTGTGTGTGTGTGTGTTTGTGTGCGTAATCCGTGATGCCAGCCCGAACCCATAGAGAGAGAGAGAGCTGCGTAATCCCTGTGTGTGTTTTATAATTTACTCTGGATATGCGTTTGGTTGTGGGGCTGCGCGTTCTGCCCCCTCTCCTCTCCCAGCTCCGGTGGCTGGGCTGCGGTGTGCAGCAGAAGGAGCAGCAGCAGGAGCAGCCTCCTCCTCCTCCTCCTCCTCTTCTCCCCCTCCAGCCTCCACAAGAGTCTCTAAATCTCATCCCGTCACTATCACATATTTCTGCAAGTGCCGGAGAAGGTGCGAGGGAGACGCGCTCCGAGCTGAGCCGGGGAACACGCATCCGGTGCCGCCGCGCTCCGACGCAGCGACGCAGGCTCCAACCACGAGCTGTTATTATTATTATTATTATTATCATTGTTGTCATTACGGTTATTATTCCCGTGCACGTTAGAGCATGGACGCGCAGGAACTTGTGTCCCCCCCCTCAGCCCGTGATTATCTCTATTTCCCACGGATGCGTGCACTTGTTCTAGTTTTGTTTTCATTTTTTTTTTTTCTCCTTCGCCATCGCTGCTCCAACAGGAAAAAGGGCTGGAGCAACAATAAACACAGCCCCCACCCCACATCCCCTCCCAGTCCCCACCTCCCTGCCTCCCTCTCCCATCCCGTGCTCCCACCCGCCCCACTCCCCGCTCTGTCCCCGCCCTAACCGCGCGCCCGTCCCGCAGGCAACACTTCCATCCACCGCTCCCTCTCCGGGCCGACAATAAGGCAGATGGAGCGAGGGGCTCACCTCGGCGCAGGATACGGCTATTTTAAGGAATGTGCGTGAGAGAGGGAGGTGTGTGTGTGTGAGAGAGAGAGGATAGAGGCTATTATGTCTGTGTATCCTCAGTGGACAGGTGCATCACTGCTGCTTTTGTCTTCTTTCCCTTCTCCTCCTCTGATCCTTCATTCTTCCTATGTGCGTAATCTCTACACTCCTTCACTCCACAAGCTTAGAACAAGAGTCACATGCACCTCCCCCCCTCCTCCTCCTCATTACCACCTTAACACCATCACCACCATCTTCTCTGCTGTTTGCCTCCATCACCCCCCCCCACACTCAGTTCGTCTGTATGGTGTGACACAAGCAGATCGATAAACAGGCCTACCCATGGAGCAACGCGTGAGCCACGGGTGGGCCAAGCGTTTATTCAGCAGCAGCCAACCAATGGCAGGGGACGCAATTAGTGACCAGTGTGCATGTCCTGCTCCTCGTCCTAAATCCCTCCTCTGCTCTCCCCCTGCAGGTGACACTCCAGAGCCCCTCTGCCCTCCTGAGGATTCAGTGAGACAGGCGGATCTGTGCGCCCCGCCATGGCCTTCCCATCAGCCCCCTCCGCAGTATGGAGTGTCAGCTTATTGACAGTACTATTCGCAGCTGCGGTCCACAGCAACATTGTCTACGGTAAGCACCTCTCGCTCCCTCTCTCCGTCCATCCGCCTCCTATTCTCTCTCTATCTCGCTGTCGGTCCCCGGGCCCCTGACCTCCCCGACCCTCTCTTTCTCTCTCCGGCGGTGCCCCTTATCTGTTGACTTGAGGCTTTTGCGTTGTTTCCTGTTTTATGACAAGGGAATCACGGAGCCGTTAATAAGCACATGGGACACTCCCACCTTGCCCGGACCCCAGTGGAATTTCTGCCGTTGTTTTTGAGGAATGTGTGTGACTTGCACGTGGGCACAGGGCCACACACACACACTGCAGGGCCTTGCTGGTGTACCTCACTTGCCCTCTTCTCTTTCTCTCTGATACTTTCAGTCCCTTGGATACCTCCAACTAAGACCTACAAAAGCCCCCACACACACACACACACTCTCACACACTGGCACTTTTCCTTTCATGATCACCTGCTCAGCATCTCGGTCTTTACATGTGCACAGACTATATCTGTGTTCGAGCTCCATGCAGCATGGAGATAAGCTGTAAGCGTCTTGTACTTTCTCAAATAGCCACACAGGAGTGTGCACTTACTGAGCAGACACCTGACATGTGTCGCGGTTGAGCCTGTGATGAGTGGATGGAAAAGAGGATTTGATGAGGGAGGCAATATGTAATGATATCATCTCCGCTGTTGAGCGCCAAGTACACAGGGCAGCACTGTCCAATGTGCTCTTCCTATTACATAACAAGTGAATGGCGGACAGTAATGGAACCTTTAGAGGGCGAATTGTGCCGAAAGCGAAACGGAGCATCGCGATTGGCCCTTAATCCGTAGAAAATTGATTGACACAGGTAGCATCCTGTTGGCACTTCCCCATTACGGTTGTGATTTAATTGCGCTTGGCAAAGAACCACAAGATGATACAGCAGGTGGGAAGTCTTCTAATAGACATTCCCCCGATTTGCATTTGTAATGTATTCTCAGAGATTCCTTAGGTCCCTTTCCAAACCCACATGTTTTCACGAATCTGAATAAATCCGTGAGCACCCGCACGTGCATGGACACACATGCAAGCAAACCCACACACACACACACACCACATTTACTGTACTACCACTTGATGTTTATCCACATCAGCTGTTTTCCACTTCCAGATGAATAATGCATCCTTGTGCTGCTGCGTGTTGGTGTATACGGTGTGGGGGAGTGGAGGACTTGTCAGTGTGAGCTCACAGTGGTCAGTGCAGTAAAAAGTGTAAAACAATCCGGCTGTGCCAAGAATCTGGGATGAGGTCAGTGCTAAACAAATGCAAATAGAAGCCTGTCGAGGCCCTGAAAGCTGTTGAGGATGAGAAATGCACAAACAATCTCCAGATTGAGGTGCTGATGATGAAATATCAATCTCTCGTCAGAGTGCTGACCCCAGCCGTGTAGCTTGTCATTGAAACGCAGGCGGTGGTTTGTTATTTGGGTCCGCAAACGATTTTGGCTCGCATTCAGACACACGTCACATTTGATTAAGGTGTGCCTAGCAGGAGGCCTGACCATGCATGACCAATTCTTGCTTTGGTTTCACCTAAGCGCTGTTTAACATTATCATGTCAGTCAAGGAGAGTAATTAAGCCTGGGACGTCTGACAGTGTGTAAGAGATGAGAAAACACGTCAGAGAGGGAAGTTGAAAGGAGGAGGGCTGACTTTCACTCTGCATGTTGTTAACGTCTTTGTCTTTAAATTTTATCTCGAAGCTTCAAATATTAACTACGCTGAAATAAAACTAATAGAGATTCTGCAACGAAATAAAGCCAGTTTGAACCGGAATCCTCGGCCTGTTTTTTGCTGCACAGGAAGACGTAAATCCGACTCTAAATGCCCAGTTCCATCAGGAAAAGTACAGGAACTTGTCTTGTTGCCATTGGTTTAAGAAATACTGACAATTTATAGACTTCACTGACAAACAAGGGACTGAGCTGTTTTGGGACAAACTGCACAAAGAACACTGCCAGAAATCCAGCAGGCAGGAAACTATGGATATATAAATGAATCTTGTTATATAGTTTTCAGTCTTTTGAGAGATCTGGCAAGTAGTTGTGTCGCAGCTTGATGGGGGGGAAATATCGTGTGTTGTGCATTGTGTGGTCCATCGCTCACATCTGTTCGGATCCGTCTGATTGGGGTTGTTGTGACACAGCAGCCGAGCTGTTAAGTAGACGATGGAGTAGGGCGGGGTGGGCAGCGAGATAATGGCGTCATAATGGAGATCTCCGCGCTGAGAGGCCATGCAACAGAAGGGTCTACTTAGCATAAATTATTCAATGTTATGTATCAGAGAGAAGGGGAAAAAGCGATTAGCTCAGCGAATCAATGCGAGGGCAGATGAGCCATCAAAGAGCGGAGGACGGCCCATCGTCGGGTCCACGGTGAATTCAAAACACGCAGTCTCATCATCACAGGGGGAAACCAGACGAAGAGCTGCCCTCATGAGATACTGGGGCTGATTGTGATGCAGTAACCAACAGGCTGCATGTCACGTCTGTTTACATTCCTGAGGTCCTCAGCTGCCTCGTCTTCATTGATGTATGTTCCAGTCAGAGAGAGGACAGCGCTAACTCTGTATTTTTCAGGGATTTATCTGTGACCAGGCTTCCTTAGAGCAAGTGAACGAATCGGGGAGACACTAATTGCACGCCATTTGACATATCCATTTCCACAGCTGGATGTGCAGCCATGCACTGCGGATGAAAAGTGCCTCTCAGAAGGGCACAGATTAGGCATGCAATTGGCCGGCTGTGCCCTGGTTCTGTACAGCTGACCCAGTTACCTCGGGGGGCCGCTGTGGAGAGTGGAGGGTCCGTCTGCCGGGGCACTGTGTACAAGTGGAGCAGCGTGCAGTGGCCTCCCATCAGCCACCTGGCCCTCCGCTCCATGGCAGCCTGATCCCAGCCCCCAGGAGAATGTTTGCTTTCGTGACAAGAAACACGCCTAATAGTTTATTTACCTCAACGAGTTCTGCTGGTCAGAACAACCCAAGGAAGCCCGAAGCCTCCAGCTGAGGCCAGTAATGAAATAAGGATTAAAGGATGGGAGCAGTGTGGACCTGTCGTAGTGTGTGTAAGATTTACAGGTGGGAGGGCGCCGCATGTGTGTGTGGATCACTTTATCCTGCCACAAAATGGGCTCCTTTCCCCCTTCGACCAGATATTTCTCGCTGGCCCGATGCCCACTTCCTGTGTGTGCTGCTGTTGTTTACTGTGTAACTTCCTGTGTGCCAAGATGGGGGAACATTTGGCTAATACACAGTACGGCTAGCGTACAATAGCAGTAGGCGGTTTGGATGGGAGGCCTCTGCCTGTTAACAAGGCTGACTGATAAGCAGTGACTCATTAACAAGCCGAGGTACACAGAGCCTGGGGGAATTACCGCCTAGCCACTGTGACATTAATAAGAGGCCTAAGCTATTTTTCCATTTGGCTCTGCCGGCAGAGGGCTAAACCAGTGGTTTCCAATCTCGACCCTCACTATTTACTGGCTCCAGTGCTTTTCCATTTGTTTCAGCCACTGGGTTCCTGGTCTGGAATGGGGACGATCAGTATTGTCAGTGTGGGCTGCAGGTAATGACATCTGCTGCATCGGTGGAAAACCAGACACCCCTCATTAGTTTTCTGCAGATTCATTCAGAAACATCTGTAGGGGGAGTCCAATTAATTCTACTCATACTGATCATGCCAATTAATTAGCAATATGTTTGTTTAACTGATAAAAAGACGTTGACATATACGAACATTCACCCAAGTTTTCAATCAACGAGGCTGGTGATGGTTCTGATACAATGTGGATTCAATTAGGCGTCTAAAACCAAGTCAACTGTCTCCCATCAGAATCACAAATCCAAAGCTACATTACTGCTATTGTCTTGTGGGTTTATTCTTCTTCTCTGATCCTAGAAGTGTTTTGTCGTCCAGATCATTTGCGATTATAAATTGAATCCTGATTGGTTGGCATTAGTTTGCAACAGATTCACATCTGGCAGAAAACCAATTATTTCTCCTGTTCATCATGGCGATTAATTAAGGCGCCGTGGCTGATTGATTAAACTCCCAACAAAGCTCTAACCATGAGCACTAGACCCCTGGGGAGGATTTGCATCACACATTATGCACAGCGCTGTGTCTTCATGCTATCTTCATATGCTGCATAGACTGAAACATCACACATGCGTCAGCAACAAGAGGAGCAATTCGTGATTTGGGCCTAAATAAAGCAGAATTGAAATGCAGTGGCGAGCCGGAATCTGTGGATCTTAACGGCACCGGGAGCACCCAAACAATCGACCTCATCAATCCGAGGCAGATCTCATCCTCCCAGGCCCACTCAGTCAACCTGAGATTACATCAGAGCGGATCAATCTCGCTAACTCGCGTCATAATAACAGCAAACGCCATTTAGAGACTGAGAGAGAAAAAGAAGGGCTCTTGAGGTTTTCCAAAGCGGTATCACACTCTGCTTCCTCTCAGGTGCTCTTTAAAGACACATCACTCTGCAGCCACTTGGGGGGGGGGGGGCCGAGACAATTAGGGGTCCCGCTTTTTTACAGAACTGTCAGCTACAAACCGTCACTTCGCAAAAGACATCACCGATTAAACAACCTCACAACAACAACAACAACTACGCCAGCCTTGGAATAAATTAATTCAACTCGTTGTCAACAACAAGAGCCCCTCGTATTTCGCTCCGCACTCAACTGGCTTTTCTTTTTGATCAGGTCCCTCACTCTCAACCACCCCCAACTCTACCCCCTCCTTTTTTTCTTCCGTTATCTGCTGGAATTCTCTGGTGGGTGTTTTAATTGATTGCTGTGGGGGTAGAAATCACCCATCCTGTCACCGGCGCACGGCTGGTCAGAGCGAGAGCTTCCTGGAAAGGTGTACGAGTTTGTTAAAGCCCATCACTGAGCCGTGAGAAACTCCAGCTATTACGGTGTGTCAGAAGACAGGAGTGCGTGGCTGTAAAGTGCAGCGTTTGTGAGTGCTGAGGGTTCTCCCCGAGCGCCGGAGCTCCACCAATGAAAGAGCAGAGGTTGCTCTTGTTTATTGGGTCTTTTTGATGATGCCATCACTTCGGCTGGTGGTGGAGTGTGTGTGTCTGAGGGGGCATCTTATCGCTGATACCACAACCATAAAGCCATTTTAATTCACTGGTGTGCCGTCTTGGGAATTCTCCCTGAAGTCTGGTTTCTGCTGAGGATAACACTGTCCACTCAGTCTCACTGAGCCTCTGACATTATACAGGCCCAAACAGAACCAATGCTGGAAATGCTCTGTGAAGCAGCTCTCCATATTGTTACTTGCAATCCAACGCAAATGCAAAATTACTTCTATTGTTATCAAGCAAGATTATGCAAAAACAAATGCACAGATTACCACGATTCCGGGTGGAAAGATGTGATACGGGTCAGAGAAGAACCTCTTAGATTCTGGTATTGATTCATGAACTTTTCCATCACGTTCTTTAACATTGTGAGATGACATTTTTGCTGATTTCCCAGGGAATAATCAATGGATCTTAACAGTTAGTTTAGAGGACTGATATCTCTGAGTGTGTGCAGCTTGATTGAATTAAAGGTGACTGCAGGGCCTCGGTGCTGGTCCGTGCTCCACTGAGCTCCGTCCTATATACTGTGTTTATCCATACACACCTATTATTCCAGTCTTACTTGAAATGCCTCTGAACATTTACTTTTTTCGCATGCAGCCTCTGCGTCAGCAAAACTGACACACTCTGTCATTTCACTTACAACAAAAGCATAAATGGATGTTGCAAATAATTTGCGATAAACTTTTTAGCTGGCAGTAAATTGACTGCTGACTGGAGCAGAGTCGGGCGCTTCCGCCTCACCAGCTGATGCAGTGTCAGAGTGAGTCAGTCGTCAGCCTGACAGAGTCCTTGAGGCTGCGTCCTGTCTTGGCACCAAGGTTTTTGATGCCCTTAGCATTGATTCACTGATTAGAGTCAGTGCAATCGAACTGAGTGCTAGGTGCAACTTTGCAAGTTTAATTTGAGTAGTGTTACAAAATGTACTTTCTACTGTTTCTGTTTCAAGTTGATTTTGTGTTGAGGGGTTGGACGGCATCATTATTAAAGTTCTTCTCAGCAGACTTCATTGATGGTTCCACTGCACGGGCTGCACCACAATCACACTGTACAGTGCTGCTTGAATGCTCCCATATACATCCGCTATTAAAAAGCAGTCTGTATTATTGAAATGCCCTTTGCATTATACAGTACCTGGCATTTAGTGTATGTGTTTTCATCGTCATTTATGGCGGCTACTGTAATTGGATCAAATTCCTCATGCGTGCCGTGCGGAGCGTTGGGGAGGAAGTCGGGAGGCGGCATTATCAACAAGAACAACCATGACGGGTGTGGGATCATTAGACTTGATACTATAGAGCCTGGATTTACTTTTCATCCAAGTGGAAAAGGTCGTCTTTTATGAGTCTTTCCTGGAAGGCAACAAAAAATGATGACGTGTGTTTTTTTGCTGAAGTTTGCAGTTCTTGTAAATGCTGTGGGAGAAGGAGTGAGAGCGGATGGGACGGAGTGCAGTGCTGGAGACAGTGAGTGGAAGGGAAACTTTGCCCGGAGTTTGCACTTTTCTGCACTGTTTGCAGGTCGGGGGTTCGCACTGCGTGGACGGAGCTCGCACTCGGCTCGGGTGTCATCACCTCTACAGGTGGCCGGTGATACACTTACTGCATTAGCATATGTTTTTCCCCAAGATATCATGCTTCTTGATAAAAGGTGTAAATGAGGTCAGGCTGCTGAATGGTAAATAGTCTGTTATCGTTCCTCGGCTCTGCCTTTGCACCCCCCCTGGTTCTTTCTGTGTGTGTGGTTCATTATGTGTCTCTGTCAGTGCCACAGCGTTGATAGATACTCATGTAATAAAATGGAAATCCTTTGTTTTGAATACTTCAACTGTACATGGTCGACTGCGGTAGATATCAGTTTCCTTTCAGGAGTTTCCTCTTCTCCCTTAAGTGGAACGTTTAAAGATTCCAAAACACCTTCGATTGAGCGAGCGGTGACATCCTCTTGTTTGCTTCCTCGTGGTTTCCCTGAGTTGTTGTGAGTGACACATGCTGTACATGTCTCCCTCCGAGAATATATTGCCTTTCCTTTAAACAGTAAATAAGGTGAAGAGATCAATCAAACAGTCGGCGTGACGCAGAACGAAGCCTCAGACTCCAGCGGACGGGTCGGCCAAGGCTTCCTTCCTGCACCTGGCACTTGACACTGATCAGGGTATGATGAACACATGATGAGTGGATGTAGCTTTTGACAACGGGGCCATCGCCGCGCGGCGTAACTCATCGCGACTGCGCCGGTTGAAGACAAAGGCACCAAATAGGCATCTCTAATCTCCCTGCTGAATGAATCCGAGACAAAGAGAGGAGGAACGCAGACATAGAGGCTTGGACACACATAGGATAAGCTGATTACCCGGGAAAAAGGAGGGAGGGCGAGGGAGACAGAGGCAGAAAGACAGAGGCCCGTACGTGAACAAGAGAAATCCATACAGTAAGGGAGCATGAGGGCAGCGAGAGGAGGAGGAGGAGGGCTTTGGGAAGAGAGAAGCGAGCGCACACTAATGATGAGGTGCACAGAGCGGAGAGAGAGAAGAAATAACGCAGGGTGTGAGGGAGGAAGAAGAAAAAAGGTGAACGTTTAAAAGGGACGAGCCCTGCCACGCAAAGCATGCGATGGGGAAATGAAGAGGACGCATATTTGCCTGTGATATCATCCTTAGGAGCGTGACACAATCAAAAACAGGACATTATGCAAATGTGCGTCGGCTGCGGCAATATAATCGCCACCTGAGTCATTTCACCTGCGCTGCTCACTCGTCGCTATATATACAAACGGAATTACACCCAATCCAGGTGTACAGACTAAATATACAGCTAATTAAAATTAATGAGATTTACTCAGAAAAGAATATGCTTCTTTCCTAAGCTGCTTATCCCTGCATGAGCATCTACTACACACACACACACACACACACACACACACACACACACGCACACACCTCATTTTGATTCACTCTCCTTCACTTCGTTTTCGCACACTCTGCTAGACAGACTATTATGAATCCTCGGGACGCTTGCACACACACAAACACTCAGTCTATCTGTCTGTCTTTCAGCCGTCGCATGGAGACTTAAACATGCTCCTTGCTCAATGAACACGCCGGCTCCTGACACACACACACACACACACACACACACACACACACACACACACACACACACACACACACACACACACACACACACACACACACACACACACGTGCAAACAGAGGCCAACACTGTGAGAAAGTCAGAAACAATTTCAGACAAACACACATAGCATATGTACATTTATGCATGAAGACATGCCCAAGAGTACACGGACACACACACAAACACACACATACACACACAAACATGTATTCAAATAGAGCTGTGGAGTCGCTCTAGTCTTTACTTAAAGAGAAATACACCTGTGTGCCAAGCTGTTGACTGTGTGTGTCTCTGCTTGTGTGTGTCTCTGCTTGTGTGTATGCATGAGTCTGTGTGTGTGTGTGTGTGTTTAGCCGGTCGGCCGCTGCAGTCATACTTATATCCTCCCCACACAGTTTAGTTTAGTCTTGCAAATGACACAGCTCGAATTAATCACACACTTTATGAACCGTGGAACTCTTGTGTCTCCACTGCAGAGGTAACTAAACCACTTGGCACCCAACAATTAACTTGTGTCTCACCCAACCTCGCAGGCATCCATACTATCGTGAAGAGTAGCTTACACGTGCACTCGAGTGCACGTGCACGCTCCCCCCTCTTCGGTCTCTATCTTCCTTTCCCTCCTTCTGCTGCTTCATTTCTCAGCCTGGTGAGTACTTGAATGTCATTATGACTTTTGCTATCAAAAGCAAACAGCGGGGCTGGATGGAGGAGTGCATGCCAGACCTCCTGTTCTCCATGCTGAGAGTGTCGCAGCATGTCGAGTGCTCTTCTGATTATCCTGCTTGTTTTTAATGCCTCTTTTCAACAAATGGGACTTTTTTTTCGATGGCAGATTTCTTGACGGGGCTCCTGACGCGCGGCTCCACTGGCCCACATGGTCTAGTTTCTGAATGAATATCTTTTTATTTACAGTTGCCTGCGTGAAGATGGCTTCATGTCTGCCAGCAGATTCGATTCCATTGGCGTAATGTATCAACAGACGGCACCAGTGAATGATATAATTGAGTTAATGAGCTACACGCCCCTTATCTGCTGTTCATTCACATGGGCAGCCCGAGGCGTGACGACTATCAGCCTCTTACACAGGCTACTGTATGTTTGATGAGTCCCTTGAAGGGAGAATTTGATAATGTAGTCGATGTTCCTCAAGGCAAACTGTTTTGATGTGTTAAGCAAAGAAGGAGTTTATCCTCTGCTTTTCTTTGTGTGTTCTCTTATTCTACGATGAATTTTTAAATGTTATTGTAATTTATTTATTGCGGCTCAGTGTTCGGCTTCACGGAGCTATTTTCAGGTTGATATCTTCACAGGCAGGAGGGAGGGGGGGGGTGTACAGACCTGAACATGGGAGATGTCACGCTTGACTTTGTGACAGCGCTCTTGCGGCGCGCCGGGGAGAGCATCTTTTTGTTGTTGTTTGAAGGGTTCGCTGACATTTTCTGGTTCCTGCCCCCCCACCCACCCACCCCCTCAGGGGCTGAGAGAGTTGGCCCGGTTTCATCAACCTCCCGGTACAATGTCACAGAGGTTCTGTTTGAAGGTTGGGGAGAAAAGGACGGGTCATTGACGTCACGGGGTCAGTAGCCGGTGGCAACATGGCTGCGTGTTGACATTTCTCTGGACCGCTGTGTGTTACACCTCGATGGAGCAAATGCGAAAAACCATGGCAACCTGGAATGACCTGCCCCCCCCTGGTGCAGACTGTGAAAGGGTATTTTATTTTAAGGATTCAAGTAATAAGTCAAATGTAGAATTAAAGCCTGGAAAAATGTGTAACATTGGTTTAATTTGGTCTAAATAATGATTTCATCAGATGTTAAATGTTTTCAGTTAATATAGAAAACGTGGAAATCAAGGACATTTTCCAATGATTACTTAAAATATTAATTCAAAAGTAAAGTCAAATGACAAGTCATCAAAGCAAATTGAATATATAAGCATTTTGAGCTTATACAGTATTTAGTCTTTCGGTGTATATGCTTAATAACTAGATAAGCCTCATTCTGGCTTTTCAATTCCAGTGATAAAATGATTACTTGTTTAAGATAAAACTATTTGGCAGCTATTTTGATAATCAAGTGATCTCTGAAATAATATTTCAAACGAAAAAATTGTTAATGTTTTTAAGTTTCAGCTTCACATGTGTGAGAATTATGCAAACTGAATATCTCTCGCTTTTTTAGTGTGGTTGAACAAAACAAGCAAATATAACGATGTCACCAAAAGCAATGGGAAATCATGAAGGACATTTTTCACTATTCTCTGACGTTTTTTTACGAACCAAAAGATTAATCAAAAGACTTATTATCAGATTAATGCTGGAAATAATCCTCACTTGTTCTACACAGCTGTGGCCT
The DNA here is from genome assembly GCF_022539355.2 of Hippoglossus stenolepis. NCBI lineage: Eukaryota > Metazoa > Chordata > Actinopteri > Pleuronectiformes > Pleuronectidae > Hippoglossus > Hippoglossus stenolepis. The sequence goes on along the minus strand of NC_061493.1, from coordinate 21,702,164 downwards.
TTCGCAAACGTGCACATCTCGAATCAAGTGAAGTGTTTTGAAGGAGTCAAGTTGAAAATAAGCTGCCGTCAAGTTTCACATTTCCTGTCTGCAGCTGTGGGTGAGACGGCACAATAACCGAAATGTCTCACGTTCGAGCCCGGCAGCGACCGAGCGCTCTGTTAAAGTGTCCTTGGCTAAAACACGTAACTCCCCCAGTATCTGCTCTTTCATTGTGTTTGGCTTCGGATTAGAGCATCAGCTAAATGACCGGCGTGTTAAAAATGTGCAGTATTTCCATCTTCAGATATCCAATCATTTTTTATTTTTTACAGGCGGTTTCAGATTAGCCAGCATGTCATAAAACTGACTGGCACGTTTTCCCCTCAACAATAGACGTCTGTCCCAGTGTGTGTCGCCACAATGGCCAGTGGTTGCAGTGGATGTGCTCCCATAGTGAGGGAGTGGCAACAGAAGGGAGGAGGAGGAGGATGTCTTTTGTTTTTTATTTATCCAATTTGGTTCGTCCACACTAAACCACTGCGATCACATTCCCTCTCAGAGCTGAGTCCCTTCACTTCCTCCAATCAACTGTTGCTCTGTTTAAAAAGCTTCACCTGAATCAAGTCTGACATTTTCAATTTCAATCAGGGAAAAATTCCACATCGAGAAACTATTTTCTCTGCAAGACACTAACGGCAATTAAACCGTGTCAGGTCACTTGGTAACACATAGCAACGCTGACGGAGGAACTACTCAATTAGCTATTCCTTATTTAATATTCTCACACTGGGTTTATGTTGTGTGGACACCCATGCTGAGACACGGGAACAGTCACACACAATTAAAAAAAGCCACGGTGGCTCTCATGAAGCCACTCACCGAGTACAAAATGTACATTTATTCATTATTATTCTGCCTTGCGTTGAAAACACACTGAAATAGAACCACTGGGACACCACTGAGATAAACAGTAATGATTCAGAGGGGCCACCGATGATCGACAGGACGATAAAGTATAAACCATTTACACGACAGTTTCAAACAAAAGTCACAAAACAACTTCGCCGTGTGAGAAAATCCATGAGAAACAAGAAATAGAACAGTGATGCAACACCTGCCATTTGTCGGATGATTTCTCCCGAAGCGCCGCTGTACATTTTGGAGCACTGGTGGCCCGGGGGGGAATCCCCAACCATGACAGTGTTAGTGCAGAGATTTATCCACAGAGAGACGGAGCAATGCTGCAGATTTCATGCAAGATTTGGCTTATAAAGGCCACCAGAGGATGTCAGTCCTTTGGGAAACGGTCTTCTTTGCTCACTGGAATGACAGTGATGCTACCTGTGTGTGTGTCTGTGTGTGGGTGTGTGTGTGTGTATGTGTGTGTGGATGATTTACTGTGCCTTGTTTGGGATAATGTAAGATTGTCATACCTACAGCGTTTAATCAAAATTGATGTCACCAACACTTATTGATCATTCCAGCCCAACACACTTGACTTGAATGGGAACATCTGTCAAACGACGACACATTGAGTTACTGTGTTTCTGTCGATATCCAAGGTCTCACCTTCCTTCTCTGCTCCCGACCTTCAGACGCTGAACCAAAATAAAAATGTGAAAGGTACCTAGGTCCAAGATTCAGTCTATCTAAAATGTTTCTTTTAGATAGTTCAGAGTTTGGTTAGAAGTAGAAAAAGAAGCAGCTCCCAGGATTGCTTGCAGTCTTCTAGCCTTCACTCTTTAAAATGTTTCAATGATGAGGACTTTCATTTTGCTGGTAGTAATACTTTAGTTATTTTTCTCCATTCAAACGGATAAAGCTACTTTTTTGTTATCAGACTCACACATGACAAACTTATGTGTGACACAAAGCCTTTAGTTAGCTCCCTGAGTTAAAATGTGAAACCAAAACTAACCAGATCAAATGTAAACAAAGATGTAAACATTGGTCTGGGAGAAAAGTCCTCAGGGCCCAACAGGAAGTCTCATGGTCTTTAATTTATGATACCATGATCTGTATGAATGAGACTTGCCATAGTCAGGGAGTGTCTTCTCAAAGTTGATGTCTTTAAAGACAAAAACACACATGTGAACCTCCTGGTGGCGCTAGAAGAAAAAGAGCGGGTCACCATAGTCCTCAGGAATCCTTCCCTCTGGAGTGATAGTGTCTGAACAAAGCTTCATAACCATCCGTCCAATAGCTGTTGAAATATTTCAGTCTGAACCAAAGAACTAAAACACTGTTCTCATAGAGCTGCACTGTTAATGTGACTGAACAAGCAGGTGAATGAGAAGTCAAGACTATGAAAGCTCGTCAATCTGGAGGAACAACAACAACTGGGAATCCCACGATCATCCAATTAGACACAAATAAAACAAGTAACTGTAGAGAAGTTAAATCCTCGCTGCAGCAACATGAAGTCAGCGTCTCCTCCTCCTAAACGTCTTCTACCAGCTGTGTTGTAGTCGGGCTGTCAATCAGAGGAGCCCCTGTGTCCGAGCCAATTGACCGTCCACAAATTACCATTCGGAGCGGAACCCGGCTATAAATGCGATTGGGCTGGATTTGAGTCGGCTGTCCCGGCTTTGGATTTGAGCAGAATAGAGTCTGTCCTTTATTTTTTTGCCTCCGTGGTTTCAGGAAGCAAGATTAGATAGAGGTAGGGAGGGAAAGAGACTCACAAAGAGAGGGCGAGGAGCCGAGTCGGAGGGAAATAAGAGATACAGAGCGAGGGAGTGCGCACAGGTCTTTAAAAATCACAAAAGTGTTAAAATAATTACAAATTTAAGGTCTTGGAAACGCTGAAAGTGTGTGAGAGGTCTTATTTTTCCACCGCTCTGCTCACCACCACCAGGATTAGCACTACAATAGGCTGGGTAATGTTTTATTCATCCTTTCTGCTTAAGTAAACAAAATTGGACGGCGTGTTCCTTTACAAATAATTTCATGTTGTCATTTTTATTTCACTGCCCGTTCATTATTGTAGAATTTTTATTTTTTTATTAGCCGCGCTGAATGGCGAAGAAGTTGCTTTTGGCAGTTTTATAGCGTTCTATTTGTGGCATTGTGAGATTTGTAAAACCTCTCCACAATTTGACAATAAAGTAATTACCATAAACAAATGACACTATTAGCGGTTGACGGTTGTCAGCCTCTGAGGGGCCTCCGTGCTGCGTTTTACACGCTGTCCTATCAAGTCTGGGTTTACTGCAAATCTGCCAGATTGCTTACAACACAAAGACAGTTTGCATTGGGGCATTAAAAACAAAACAAGTCTCATATCTTCTTTACCCGGTGATAATAAATACCTGTGGTGTGATGACACAAAACAGAAGTGTAGTGTTTCTGCACCAGGGACAGAAATACACGATCCACCATGAGCAGTAGATGAGATTAACACAAGTATTGATTTTGACATACATATTGGTTTATTAACATATTGGTAACACATCATTTGGGTAACACTTCTTTCTGTGGAGCAACAATACATCACATTGAAGTCACACACACAACCACAGGCAGTCGATAGTGGTGCAGCACACTTTAGACCGTGCAATTTTCCCCCTGATGTAACAGAATGACTGCAACGCTCTCGATGCAGTGGGTCTGCTGTTGAAACCAGTGCAGCCTGTGCAGTTCCTCCAGCCTGCACAGCCTTTTGAATTTATTTATCTTATTTATTTGAACATTTCCCCTCTGTAATTTGCATAATGTGGGACCCATGTGTTTCCTGCCTCTCCTCCTCGTTGCCTCTCCTTCTCCGTTGAGCATTTTATTCTCTCAATGACTGAGGGAACTGAGCCAGAAGAAACAAGCTGTGAACACAACACACTCACATACCATCACTTTCATTTGTTCTTATACCAAAGAGTTGATTGTTTTAGTTTTGGTAGAACATCATCGTTCAGCCAGATTTGAGTTTTCAGCATTTACCTTTTAGCTCCGTGTTTGTTCTCCACCGACTCCTGAGGAAAATATCTGGCTCTTAAGGTGTGAAAGGCTCCAGTATGTTTGATGCTGAGCAAGTTGTGTAGCGTTACCTACAGAGAACTCTCTGTAAGTTGTTGTTTACTTGTGTTTCTGAACGCATGCACTCCTCAGATACTTTTATCCAAATCAACGCACATGAGAGAAAATCCAAGTCTCGGTGGATCCAGAAAATCCCTTTTTACCATGACTCAAAACAAAAGCATTGTCGTGGGATGAAAATTAAAATTGCTTTGGTTAATTTGTTAAAAAGTTTTGCATCATGAACATAATTGTAATGAATTGCAGTGACACAGTTTTCTTTGCTCAGTGAAGACGAAATGAGATTCAAGCTGCAGTGACTTAATGAAGTTTGTTTGATGACTTAATGTCTCTCCGTCTATTCAAGAAACACCATCAGCATATTAGCAGACTTCCCAGCATGCACTTTTCCAGAGTCAGAACTCTCCAGGGAACTCTGTGTTTTGTAGTTTGGATAAAATGTTCCTGATGGGAACTTCCTGTGTGTCTGTAACACACTTTAAATGAAGTCATGCTTGCTTCTTCTCATAATTACGAAAACAATGTTAACTAAGATGAAGACTACTATCAAATTCAATCCTTATCCCTGCACACTAATGATAACAAATTGTCTGGGCGCAGCCATTTTGCTATTGTTCTTCAATAGGAGAAGCTGCAGCTACATGTTCTACACGTTTTCCATGATTAATATAGAGATTAGTCTGCTTCCCAAGTTAATTCACATTTTAAGGCATCAAGAAAATATAGTAGTGCATAGTACTTTATGTTAAATAGTGAAAGACAACAATTTAAACATGATTTCATGAAGTAATAATACTTCAGAGTGTGGAGGAGAAACTCACCTTTAGTTGAATTCACTCAAAAAACATTTTCTATGTTGAACCCAGACATGTATTTTTAACCACTGGGCTGCAGGTGCATGCAGTAAGAGAAGTGAGAGACAGTACATATAACACTTCCTTAGTTCATTAGCTAATTTTAGCTATTTGACCACCGTCTGTGCGGCTGTGACGGATCTCCTGTCTTCATTTTTGACATTTTACTTGACGAGTGCCGTGTCTAAACCCGTCTGATGGACTGGTTGCAGGTTTCTTTGTGAAACTGTAAAAGTGGCCTGCAGGAAGCAAAAGTAAAGCTCTGCTCCACGGACCCTGGAGCTGCACCCCCGCTGCTGCACAAAGAGCTGCTCACCTGTTCATCCAAAGTCCAGTGAAGCTCGACTCAGTGCGCAGAACCTGAGCTGCAGAACTGGTTGTTGTGAATGGGCTGTGGTCGTGATACCCAGTGGAGGTACGTGAGCTACAATCAGACAGATGGGCCGAGGGTTCTGTGAGCATTAGACAGATTAATCACTCTAAAACTAACTGAGGGATTATTAGTAATGAAGACAGAGTTAAGTTGCAGCCCTACGTGTCACTTTGAAGCCGCACAAGGCAACATTTCATTTTTAGCAGCACACGAGTGGCAGCAGGAGATTCTTTAGCTCATTAGTGAGAGACTCATTAGCCTGAAGTCATGTGATGTCTTCGGTAAAGCCAGAAGTCTTTGCACTCCTCCGACCCGCGCTCCCGCCCGTCGAGTGGTTAGCGGGTCAGGCAGGTGGATGCTTAGGTTGGCCGGCTCATTTTCTCCGGACGGGTCGCTCAGCGGCGTCTCGCTGGTGTTTGTTTCTCGCACTTGAGTTTTGATTAATGTGCGGTTCGCCACGACGAGTCCCTGCCCCCGCCCCTATGTGTCGCTTAATCAGGACCAATCAGATCTCAACAGTGAGAACAGGACGCTCCTCCTGCGAGGAGTCTGTGATGCAGTTCAATGAGACGTGCACCCTTTAAATTGAAAATGTTGCATGTAAGTTTAAGAAGTGTTGAATTATTCCGTCTGAAACCTGCAGCGAGAGTCGGAGCTGCTGCGACGAGGTCTGGGTTATTTCAGGATGGTTGTCTGGCGCTGTAATGTGACTTGGCACTTGTGTGACTAGTCAGGAGGAGATATATGGCTGAATTTGCCTGGAGTCTGAATGGATGCGCTCTGGTTTCTCTGGTTTGCTGATTGTTATGGTCGAGACTTTTCTCTTCTGTTTCTCTTCCTCATTTTCTCCCTCTGCGTCTCCTGTTGTCTTATCTTCGGCGCATCTGCGTCTTGTCTTGTCCTCCTTTCTCCACTGCTTCCTTTAATTTTCCTCGCTTTCTCTTTTTGTTTGCCTTCCCTCCTCTTTGTTTTCCTCCCTTATGCTTCTTTCATGTCCGTCCCTCTCAGTTTACTTTTTTGTGCTGTTTCTTTGTCTTTTTGAAGCTCATCCCTGTTTTTCTTCCTCTGGTTTATTTCTCTTTTCCTCTCCTCTATCCTTCATGTCTTCCTTCTATAGCCTAGTACCATTCCCCGGCTTCCTTCCATTCTCATTTTGTCCTCATTTCCCACTCTTATTTCAACCCTTTCCTTCCCTCTCACGCTGCTACGCCACCCTTTTTGTCTTTTTATTTCCGTCTGCCTTCTTGTCTTTTTATAAACTGTATCTGTCTTCCCTCTATTCTCTATATTTATCTCTCCTCCCCCTCATCACTTATAAGTCCCTTTCTCTGTTTCTCTCTCATCCTCTTCTTCTCTCTTTCAGTTTCTCTGCTTTCCTGTCCTCCCCTCGCTCTCCTTACACCTTTTTGTCTCTATCCACAGCTCGCTCCTTGCCTGCTTCCTTCCTCCTCTGCTCTCCCTCTGTTTTGTGCTTGCTGTTTTAGCATACTCTGCAGGGAGCACTCCTGCGATGCCAATTATATTGACTGAAGAAAAGGAGAAAGAGAAAGAGGAGGGAGGGAGAGGAGAGGGGAAGGGAGGGGAGCGAGAGAGGGGCTTGGAAGACCTGTGCATGGCTGCACACAAAAAAACCTACAAACACACACATTCACACGGATGGAGAGAACGAACAAGAGGGGGATGGAGGCTGGAGGGATGAGACGGAGAAGGAGAGGAAGAGGGGGATGATGAAAGAAGGGGAGAGCTGGGAGGAAAGGGACAGAGAGAAATTGGAGGAGAGCGAATCCGTCTGTGAGTGTAATAGTCTCCCGCTGTCGAACCCGAGGGAATTCACCGACTGCAGAGGGAGAGAGGGAGAGAGGCATCGATAGAGACAGGGGAGGAATGAGAGAGAGAGAGGGGGGTGCGATCACAGCAGAGAAAGAGAGAGAGAGAGACGCAGAGAGAGCAGAAACAGAGGTGGTAAGAAAAAGAAAGATGACCTCAGTCCTTTTTTCCTCTGGTAGCTGAGCTTGTAGCGCTCCACTCCAGGCAAATGTGGCTCGTGACATTAAATAAGATTCAGCGTCATGACTGAGTGTTGTGAATGGAGAGCATAAGTATATCATGGTAATGTGCCGCCGCCGCCGCCACCGCCGCCGCCGCACAGTCGCTCAGCCCAGAGAACTACAGGCTCCGCATCCAGGCTCGCACTGCACGCACTTATTATATATCGTGTGTATCGTATGCACGAGTGTGTATTATGACTAGTGTGTGAAAGTATTTCAAAGGGACAGTTCAACTAAATTACCAAACATGCATATACTTGGTTTTATTACCTCGTGTCCCCCTACTACTTGGCGGATTTCAACGAAACTTGGTTGAATGGACGTGACACGTGATAATAAAGAATCCATAACATTTTTGCAGACGTCAGGACAAAGGGGAATTTTTTGAATTACTTTTAAATCTTTCATTAATATTGCGAGAGGTGCATTTTTTGACATCCCAGTGAATAATACATGGATCTTTAATGAAAGAAATTGGACACATAAAGGGAACTGATGGTGCGGATCAAATTAAATGAAAGATCTGGATCTAGTGCATTTAAATGTGGTTTCATAGGAGTGTAGGCATTTTTCAGCCGCTGTATGATAATACATTTTGTCGCGAATGTATATTTTTCATCCCTTTCTTTAACATTTCATCCCTTTCTTTAACATGGCGAGATAAGTGGCTTGGCGGAGGTTTGCTCTTCCGTTCTATTTGCTCTTGTGTTGGCATTTTGTTTTCCTTCACCTTCATTTTCAGGCCTCACAGCGTTGAGAAGTTATTTGAAAACATCTGCGTCAATGTGTCTTTTCTGAATAATGACATATTTCAGTCAGTTTCGAATGAAATAGGGAACGTGGCTGACATTTTAAAGAGGATGTATGAAAACTGGAACAATGACAAACCACATGGCGAGATACCGAAAGTGATAAGTGAGAAATATTTTTATCTTGAACGGATCCTCAAGCTTTTGTTTCGGCGTAGAAACCTTTAACCTTGAAATCTTACAGTTGTGACCTGAGATGCCCACAAAAACGTCCCAGTGACAAAGTCCTTGGCTGGAATGAGGCGTTGTGATTATAGCGTCCACAGGAGGACGTCCGGCTGTTTGGTTTCGGACTCGGACACGTGTACGACCGCTGTTTCCTGACTGCCACCACCAGTCAGGGTTGTTTTTCTTTTCACCGGGACCATAATTGTTCCCAAACCTTAACTACACATTTATTGTTGTAACCGTGACAACTACGTTCGCCTAACCAATTTCAAAGTGGTAATTTTAACACAAACCACATGACTTGTGTTGAGAAAACCAAGTCGATTCCAATTCCAAAATGAGAGTTGTCACATCATGAAACAGATTAATTTTCCGGCAGAGAAACAGTTTTGGGAGGCACAGACAAATGATGCCCTCCTGCTGATGAGGGCATCAGATCAGAAAATAATAGATACATGAATACAGATGCTGTCGGGCTTGCTGAGTGATGTGAATTATTTGGCCTCTGAGATCTCATCCAAAGCAAAACACCTATAGAAACATGCAGGAGAGTTCAGAATCCATGAGATGGAGCATCGAAGCTGAAGAGCTGAAGGTTCATGATGGAACAAACCGCATAAATGTTTGATGAATTTAATTTCAATGTGATAATAACCAATCAACGGGGGCCAAACTTTTCTTTTTTTGAAAGGGTGAACGATGAACATGGAAAACAGACACCTCGGAAAAACAGGTTAGACGTGCTACAAAAATCTGTCTGTGTGATTAACGCACTTGTGTGTGTGATGAATTTAAGATGCGTTGCTATCCCACATGATGTCTCTGTCTCCGTAGAGACCAGACACCAGACACCAAAGCCAACAATTCCTACCGAACAATCCCTTTCTAGATAAAGACATTACAACACGTGTAGATATACGTGTATATTTAAGATTATATGACTTAAATATACTTGTGTAAGTGGCCGACCTCCATAGCAACGGTGCCAGGCGCAAAATAAGGTCACGTTCAGGCCTGAAAAGGAAAGATAATGTGAAGGAAACCTTTTAGGACCCATCAGATATACAGTAGTTAAAGCTCCGTCGTGGTAAATCTGCCAAATTGGGCTGTTTTTCATACTTTCTGACAGTTTTAGATTGGCTGACATGAGTTTTTCAAATGACATTGATGGTACAGTGCACACACATCTGCCCGTGTGTTGTGTTCATCCATCATGCGTCCACGCCTGCGTACGTGAAGACGTAGTGTGGGATGCTCGGTGTTTACCCAGCGTTTTAGCTTGACACTTATGATACAGATTTATAGCTCACATCAGGAAGTGGATGATATATCTTACTGTTATTTCCCTTTTTATACCAGATATAAGGTCGTTATGCGGCTGTTTAAATGACGTCCTCACCGCCCTTGGCTGCAGCCTGAAATACCTGCAAGAGCGTTTCTCTCTTTTCACATTGATTACATTAATTGTTGTGTTTTGTGTTTCCTAGAATAATTTTTCTTTTCCATTTGAAGGCCTCATACATCTCAGGCTACGGCTCCCATTGAATCAGAGTAATGGGTCAACCGATCTCAGGGAGCCGCGCCGAGTTCCGCGGGTTCTGAAAATTACTTTTAGTGTTCGGTAATGCTCTAAGTGATGTTTCAGAGGCTTTTTCCACCGTGACAGGAATAAAATTTCCATGGAAATACTGAGCTGTGATGAATTCAGACGAATTAACACATAGCCTGAACACATTATACAGTATCCAGTGGCGAATGGATGTCAGTTACATCAGGGAATTAAACGGGACTTTCTCTGAAGGTACAAACGATGATGATAGGTTGTCTGGTGGTTTCTCTTATGTTTCAAGCTGATTCTTTACACACCTATTTACTGTAATATCACAGCCTCGTATTATGGTATGTATTTATAATGTGAGAGTAGGAGTGCACTGTTCAGCTCACATTTATAGGCAAGAAAAAATAATACATGGTTTAATGTCCCTGTTATTAAATCAGTAGAAATGATCAATCTGGATAAATAAGACGTTCTAATCTTTAATCGCATGTTCATGACGTGAGGAGTAAATATGGAAATGCTGCTGTGCTGGCTCCTGCGTGTGAGTGCCATCACACATGATGCCCTGCCCGTGTATTTCATCCCTCATGTCAAGTGGGTCACCGAATAGTCACAGGCCGCGCCAATTCTGGGACGCCGGCGACCATGACAGTTAGGCCCATGTGGAGTGACCCTAATTAGTCAATTAGCCTGTGAGCGGCGACCTGGTGAAGTCCGGGGTCTCCCTGCCACTCAGCGTGCAACGCCAATAAAACCGCCACTGTCCAGCCCGCTATTGTTTCACTGTCTTGTTTTTTTTTTGCTGCCATTGTTGAAAGCGAAAAAGCGCGCCCTCCCCCCATCCTCTCTCTCATCTTCTTCATCTTCCCTTCCCTCGCCCTGCTCGTCCATTGATCTCCATTGTCTTGATTGGGAGTGACAAACCGTGGGGGCCATCTGAAAGGTTGCGTTCATTAGTGCGCGTACCTCTTTACAAGGCATACACACATTCCTTCAGACATGATGGGAGAAGAGGAGGGGGTGCACATGGCCACACACACACACACACACACACACACAACTTGGTACACACTGAAGGACAAACACATTTTCCCAAGTGGTCCCTGGAGAAAAGAAACATGCCTGGAAACAAGGTAGAAATGTTCCAGTACAGTGACATCACTACTTCCAGTTATGGGACACACACTTACACACACACACACACACACACACACACACACACACACACACACACACACACACACACACACACACACACACACACACACACACACACACACACACACACACACACACACACACACACAGTAACACACACTCACTCCATTGTCCTTTCATGTCATGTTGCCGAGACACAGGGAGACAATAAAAAAAGGAAGGTCTACCTGAGACAAACAAAAAAACAAACATCCAGTCGAACATCCAGTTTCTTGTAACTCGGCAACGATTACACATCAAGTGCAGATTTGTGATTTCAAGTGGAAGCAGCCTGACAGGAGAGTTGACATGATACCAAAGAAACTGACTTCAGTAGTACTCACCCCGCTAGTATCACAGTTTGTCGTGTGAGGGATTTCAGGACAGGTTCGTAATAATTTTTCCCAAATGCGCGGGGAAGAAAACGTCAAACCGCTGAATGCTCGGCTGATTTCTGAAGTGCTTTCACAGGGTTTCTGATCGAATCTGCACCCACAGAGGTTTGGAATGGAGGCTGACTGAAATTATAAAAGCTGCTCTCATGAACAGAGGCTTTTCACTTGAAACGAACCCCCGTCTAAAGGTAGAAGTGTTTCTGAATGTCCGCACTCAGAGGTGGGTCAAACAGTCGTCTCCTCGTTGCATCACGCCGCCTCCCCCGTCTTCAAGAGCGCCGTGTCTTTCTCAGGCCTTTGTAGTCCCAGTGAGTCGCACAAGTGGGGATAACGGCGCGCACTTTCGGACAGTCTCTGCTCAAGGGCGTCCGTGGTGTTGCACTTGTTTGTCATCACGAAAAACTGATGCAAGACATTGTGAGAAAAGTGAAGAGAAGAAGAGAGTGTTCAAACGCTGCCCACTTGCTTTCTGCTGTGTACCTTGCTGAATAGTTTATTTGAGAAAAGTTGTCAGACACGGCCCCCTCAGATTTAACTTTGGAAAGGTGTGTGTGTGGGGTGGGGGGGCGTGTTCCAGATACTGTTGTACTGCGAGTCTGCTTTGTTTGCTTATCGCCATGTGTACAAAAATCTGTCTGAACAAGGTTTCCGTCCTTAATTAACAGTTTTAAATGATTCCTCCACTTTTATCTTATCGTTGTTGAATTGCGTCCGTGTGTGTGTGTGTGTGTGTGTGTTGATCAATCAAGTGACAAGAAATTTGTTTTTATATCAGTGCAGGAATCCAGGGAGACACTTAAGGTCATTTTATAACAGTGTGGTGATGAGGTCATTAGTCCAACATGTCGAAATCAGATTAAGATGCTGACCCTGAACCACGATGTCCTCGTTAAAATCTAGAAAGGAAAGTTATTTGCACGTCATTCCCCAGCTCTTTATCTCTCTCTCCTTATTATCTGTCAAATCAAATCAAATTCTATTTGTACGGCCGATATTCACAGATTCCAATTTGCCTCATAGGGTTTAATAATCGGTGACATAAGTGTGAGACCCTCTGCCCTTAACCCTCGACTCCCGTGAGGAAGAAAACTTTTAACAGGGGAATATATGCAGAAACGTCAGGGAGAGTTACAAGTGAGGGATCCTTCACCAGGACGGATGCAGGTGCAATGAATGTCTCATGTAAGACAGCACGTCCCCAAAATAACTAAATGATCTGCCATTAATTCACAAAACTATAAAGAGCCCAAAAAACATACAGTGTATTGCAGTAATTCTTTTCATTGCTTTGTCGTGCAGGCGTTTCGATGTTATCAGTTTCAGACTTTCTTATTCTAAACGGTCTTGCCATGGTATTCACACATAATGCTCTTGATGTGAAACCTCTCTCGTCGTGTGTTGGATGTGTGCAGCCTTTCCCCCACTGCTGGAGAATGTGGGATCCATCCATTATCTCAAACTGTGTTTGTGTACTGACAGTGCTGCCAAAACTCCCAAGAAAAAATATTGCTCTATTTATCTATTCCTACAAGCTCATCTTGGACATTGGACAGTTTATGTGTTGTGCTTCACGAGCTGTTGATTTTGGCCAACGTCATCCATTAGCGGCCTAACCTCGTCCCCTCTCTCGATTTTCAAACCACCCCCCGTTTGATTGAAGGCCCTGTTTTCTGCTTGTGCCACGGGATGACATTTCAGTCGTGTTCCATATATAACAGATGAAACCTGCTGTCTGTTCGTGTTTGGCGGATGGACCTTGAAAGCAATAGAGGCAGAGAGAGAGAGAGGCAGAGGGGTGGAGGTGCAGGTGTGTGTTTATGTCTGTCTGCATGTGCGGTTGTGCGTTCTTGTGCCGTTCGGATGACAAGGGCAACTGCATTTCTTAGGTCAAGCTTCGGGTCACCTCGGTTGCCCTGGTAACCCTGTTCAGGCTTGGTTGCCTGGCAACAGTCCCCTTTTGTTTCAAATGATTTAATTTGAAGCATATCTTCCCTCGTCACCCCTGGCTCTCTGGCTCAGCCCTCTCTCTCTCTCTCGCTCTCTCCCTCTCTCTCTCTCTCCTTCTATACGTCCCTCGCTCGCTCTCTTCCATCAGCCTCCTCAGCCGCTCTCTTTAGGACTATTCCCCTTTTTCTAATCTTGGCCTTTCCCAGGGCATCAGGAGCCCTATTCTTCCTGCGCCTGGTGTATAAGTCCTCGCTGTTATCGGGAGGTTTCATGGGTGGATAAGTGTGTAAGAGAGAGAGTGTGTGTGTGTCGTAGTGTTTGTGCAGCTGGAAGGTGCTCGCCTCTGTGTGTCGCTGCATATATGTTTATGTGGTTTTTCTTTCGGCTTTTCTTTAGAGTTGAGAACTTCGTAGTAAAAACAACATATCATATCATAGAATGTATATAAAGATGGAGAACGCCTTTCCCCTCCCAAAATGAAGCAAACATATCCTGCATCCATCTTGAAACCTGCATCGAAGCAATCAGGGGATGGAGCCGTTGGTATCGAGGTCCTGAAAAATGAACACTTCAACATACATTAGTGTGATAAGAACAACATAAAACGATAGAAACAATCTTAGAGAAAAGTTAACTTGAATATTTGGAGAAGGTGGGTGGGTACATGGCCATATACTGCAGCCAACCTTCCTCAGTATGTAGTTGTTGATCTCACGGGCTGCGATCTGCTGCTTTAACAGCGTCCACTTCTGTGGAAACACTTTCCACAGGATCCTGAAACCCGGCTGCAGACACTTCCTCCTATTCAGCCACAAGAGCATTAGAGATGTCGAGCACTGATGTCGGTTACAAAGTGAAGTCCAAGAACTTGACCTCACTTTGTGGACGGGCTCAGATAGAAAATGGCACTCTCGGAATTATAGTGCCAAGTTTGAAAAAACACTCTATTGCTTTCGAATTTCATCGTATGTCGCAGCATTTAAATTAGTGAGAGCGAAGAAGAAACAGCTTCAAATCAAAACACACACCACAGTCCTCATACATCTGGAATGCAGTGTCATGATATGCAAAGTGAAGTATGGTGCATTGAGCTGTGCCCCCCCCCTCGTGTTTCACATCAAACAAATCTCTTTAAGCATGTTAAACAAAAAAAATCTTTGCTCATTAACTTTGGTTTTTAATCACAGTTTGTTCAGACTCATTAATCTAGATAACAGAACCTGGTGAAGCAGTAATGTCATAATGTGATTCCACTGAAAGACAAACTGTGACATTAAGTCATCACTCAAAGTGCACATTCATTTCATTCTCATATACAATTGGTCTGTGTGTGTGTGTGTGTGTGTGTGTGTGTGTGTGTGTGTGTGTGTGTGTGTGTGTGTGTGTGTGTGTGTGTGTGTGTGTGTGTGTGTGTGTGTGTGTGTGTGTGTGAGCTATTCTGACACACTTTTATTTCCCAGAGCAGATCAGAAACTCCTCGCAGCTTTCTTGTTATTGCTGTTCTGAAATATGGGTGTTGTCTATATGGAGTGAAAGGGAGGGAGGGAGAAAGAGAGAGAGAGAGAGAGAGAGAAAGTGAACTAAAGAGAGAGAGAGAGAGCAGATTCTGAGGTTCCCATAATGGATCTAGTGATCTTAGTCAAAAGGGCAAACTTCTGGTAATTGACTACTCATTTCTTTAAGTGGCCTATTGGCAGGGGCAGTCAGTGCATTTGCCAAGACATTAAAGATTGCACTCTCTTTATCTTCCTCTGTGTGTGTGTGTGTGTGTGTGTGTGTGTGTGTGTGTGTGTGTGTGTGTGTGTGTGTGTGTGTGTGTGTGTGTGTGTGTGTGTGTGTGTGTGTGTGTGTGTGTGTGTGTGTGTGTGCGCAGATGGACAGATAAAGTATGTTTTTAGTTTTTTTGCCTCATTAAGTGATCATTTCTGGTGCCAGAGCCTCTTTGAACTGTGTTTGCTGCTCCAGCAAATCCCTCTTCATTTAAATCAAAAAGCATCTCTGTCTGTGTCTCTGACCCCGGTGAATCAGACCAATCAGTGAGCTCACGGTCATTCGGGTCTGGCTCCGCTCACATTCGGGATGAGTTCCAATCGAATTTGAACGAGGTCGGGCCGATCATAACGACTGATCTACAGTGGGGCAGGTTCAGGACGATGACCGACCAATGGGAGCTCCAATCAAGATGGCTGCTGCTGCTGCTGCTGTGGAGAGGACTGATAAGTCCACTTTAAAGACAGCATTAAACCAATATTTTCTCTCAAAGACAAACTACTCCATGCTGCAGCCTGTTCTAGATGGAATCGTCAATTGTGAATTGTCCTGTTGATGCCAGGTTATGTTTCTCTGTCTGTGCCCAATTGGTTAATTTATAGGTTTAGTCGGTACAGCTGCCAGAAAGTGAACAATATCACCGAAGCAGTTTGGATGGTACAGGTTCTGGAAAGATTTGGGACACGTCGGACATGTTGCACCCAAACTGTCCACCTCACAATGTTCAGGACACAAAAACCTCCTCGTCCACATAAATCGTGGGCAGCAGAACCTTCCAATATCTTACCTTAATATAGTGCTTTACCTGAGTGGTGCTAATTTGTGGCATCGGCAGCAACTGAACAGTGTTGAAACCTAATTGACACTGAGTGAATTGGAGGCTCTCGCAGGTTCAGGGCCCCGGAGCAGTCACCTCGCCTCGTTTGTAATCACGGCTCGTACGTGCGATGGGGCTGTAGATGTTTCCCTTTGCTGCAGGTCAGCAAGGAAACTTTAGAAGACCTTTAATTTGAAAGAACTTGATTTGACTGGCGAGTTGTTAAACATTAATAACTAGCTTGGACTATATATCACGTAAAGTAAAAGTAAATGATACGTGATTACAGGGGCCGATAACTGTCTCAGCATTCTTACTGTGCTGAGAACAAATACAAATCCAGACCTTCCCCTGAATCTCTGCTCCTGTTGCCTTTTCTCTCCACCTCACTACGTCTGCCACAGTTCCATCATTCTGTTCTCTCTCCATCCCACTGTCTCCTTTTTGACTTTCTCTCTCTATTCTGCTCTACTTCCCTCCATCACGCTCCCATTGTTTTTTCTGCGTTTCCACTCCTTTCTGTCCCCGTTCTAAGTCACCCTGTCATCTCCCCTCATTGCTCTCATCTATCTATATATGCTTATTTCTGCCACGTCCTTCGCTCACCTCTCGCTCTCTCTCTCTCTCTTTTCCTCTTTCTCTCACTGCCCCTCTGTTATTTCCCCCATGTTTCTGTCTATCTCTCCCTCTTCCACCAACCCCAACTCCCTCTGTCATTTTCTTTCCTGTCAAATCATTATTCTATTTTCTTTTGTCAGCAGAGATGCTTCTGCCCTTTTCAGCAAACCGAACCCGTCGCCTCCTCTCCCCTCGCCTCCTCTCCCCTCGCCTCCTCTCCCCTCCTCTCCCCCATCTCTCACCCCACACTCTTTTCTTTCTCATAGCGCTGTTCCAGTGGCAGGGTGGGGCGGCCGGCTTGGCGCCTCAACGCTGCTGCAGACACACTGCGGGGCTGTGATGGTGGTGGTGGTGGTGGTGGTGGTGGTGTGTGTGTGTGTTTGTGTGTGGGGGGCATCCAGCTGGTGGAGAGGGATCGTCTGAGCTTGGAGCTAACTATGTTTGACAGGCAGCTCAGGGAGGTTTTGGGGGGGGAGCAGGGTATGTGCTGCTGGAGGTGGTGGGAGGAGGCACTTGATGGGGAAGGGCGGGGGCTGTGTTTGGCCTCCCCAAAATCCCCCACAAACCATCAGCCCCCAAGTAAAAAAAAAGGCGGGCTGAGGATATACAGAGGGCTAAGGAGTTTGTTTGTGCTAAGACGGCAGGCGGGGGGGTGCGTAAATCCCAAATACACAGCCCTATCGTCTCCCCCCCCCCTCCTCCCTCTCTTCTCCACCCACCCACACCCTCGGGGATTGTGAGAAATTTGTTCGGCGCCCAAACACGACAACGGCAGGACAACAGAACGAGGATCGCAGCAGCGGTACTTTATTAAAGGCTGCAAAGCCACGAAAAATCAGGCGGAAAACAAAGGCTTTCTTTGCTTCACCCGCTTGGCTCCGCACTTCACAGGCTGGGGGAGCCTTTGTCTCGCGGTGGAGACGAGGGCGCTGCCGGGAGAAACGACTTGTTTTACAATGCAGATGTTTTGTCGTTCTCTTTCATTCACTGGACAAATGATCAAGTGAACAGTTTGAATTTGCATCTTTTCATTCTAACTAGGCCGAGGATGGAGGGGAGCAAGGGATGGAGAGAAGGAGAGAAGGAGGGGGGTGAGGGAGGAGGGAGCGTGTGGAGGGTGGAGTTGGGCAGAGGGGCAAACACGCATATATATGTATATACTTCCACACACACACACACACACATATACACTGGGGGAGGGGTGGTGGACGGGGACAGCTGGGCAAAGATAGATGTGTGGGGGAGGATGCTCTGTATATATATAAATATATAAATATATATATATACACACAGTATGTGCGAATGTGTCCTTTGTGCACTTTTTGAAAAAGCATGTGTTTGTGCATGTTTTTTCTTCATGTGTCCAACTGTATAATGTATTTTTAATCATATTTTTCAAGTATTTATGTCTTTCTGTTGTTTGTGTTTCACAAATGTGTATTGTCCTTCTGTGTGTGTGTGTGTGTGTGCGTTCCTGTGCACGATGCATGTCAGCTTGCTTGCCGCCTGTGCGAGTGGATGCCTGTGGTGTGTGTGTGTGTGTGTGTGTGTGTGTGTGTGTGTGTGTGTGTGTAATGGCTTGTATCATACCATGCCATATAAAACTGCACACTTTTGGCAGAGTTTCTCGTCCAGTGTGTAGCAGCACCATGACACATGGCTCTGCCTGTCACACACCACAGCACCGCTCTCTGTGCAGCGACACACACACACACACACACACACACACACACACACACACACACACACACACACACACAACATCCTCCCAGGAAAAACAAACTGCACTTGAGCGCAAACAGTTGCACGCAAACAAAACATGAGCATCGCTAAGAAGCTTCTTAAGAGTCGCACACACACACTAAGAGATGCATGAACATGAGGATCATAATCTCATTATGCACACACACACAGACTCAGCCCAGACCTACATGCAGAAGGTGCACACACACACACACACACACACACACACACATGCACACTTGTGGCACAGTAAATAAAGTTCATTAACCCGTGCTAATTAGCACAAACACTGTAAAGCCTCCCTGGGAGAACAAGAAGAGAAGGAAACATAGGAATTGAGGATGGGAAGAAGTGAATGACTTTATTGTCAATAAGGTAGGTGGGGGAGGAGGGGGAGGAGGGGGAGGGGGCTCGACAGAAGGGCAAAGAGGTGAGGGAGGACGGGAGGAAACCGAGGAGGACATAGGGGCAGATGGAGAGGAGGAGTGGGGGTAAAAGATGGAGGGAGACAGATGGAAGAAGAAGGACGGAGAGGGGGTGAACATGGAGTTGGCCAAGGTTGTTTGAATCTCTCAGTCTTTTTAGGAACTGGCAGAATGGAGGGGAAGCGATGTTTATTAAAGGAATAGTTCAATATGTTTACTTTCTTCTCGAGAGCATCGATTATCAATCTCACGTCTGTGTGTTTTGTACCAAGCTGGTGTCGGGACTCTGTTAGCCTGGATTAGCATAAAGACTGGCGGCAGGGAGGACAGGTTAACAAACACATCGATGTCTCTAAATCGGCCTTATTTACAAAACCTATCGTTGACCAGTTTACCCCCAGAAACAGTTGCATTATTTGTTGTGGCGGCATCGTGGGGCCGCACCCGGGTCGCAGCTCGCAAAATGGATCTGAGACAGAAAGCCTTGTTCTCTAATTCAGAAAAAGTTTGAAGCGCTTCTTTCTCTCATCTTCGGAGAACCCTCGAGATCCTCACACTTCCTCTGTTGTCTCATTGGCTTCTTCTCTCCCCTCCTTCCTGTCTTCACACACACACACTTACACCCGCGTGCACCCCCAGTTTCCCACCTCAGTTTATCACCCATCCTCCTATTCATACCCGTATCTATCCATCTCTCTCCCTCCTCCTCCTCCTCTGCCTCCCTCGCTCCCCAGACTTGATATCCCAGTCAGCCTTCTACCTCTGCGTTCCCCCCTTTACCTTGTTGCCAGCGAGGGAAAGTGTAAATTGTGTTTCTTTAAATACCCGTGTCTTCCTTGAGCTTACAGCTTGAGGGGGGGTGTGGAGGAGTGGGAGCGAGGCGAGAACAAAGAAGAGCAAGCCACAGTGTTTAACTTAACGTCTGCGAAGGATAGATAGGTCTCTCCTTTCATTTTTTGCAGCTCGGGCGTTTATCCTGACTTAACTGTTTAAACTCTGGCTGAACCTAATTCCCCCACCCCCCCTTTAACTTTGCTCTTAAGCAGCTTCAAGGTAAGAAGAACAGCTGTATCTGTATCTGAGGCTTATCGGGGTCACACGCTACCGGCGAGCGACTTTGTTTGTGCTCGTCTGAACCGGTTTGCACCGGCCGAGGTGTTGCCCGCGCCACGTTAGGACGTTTCATGCAATTTATCAACTTCCCCAAAAACTTTTCATCTTCACTTCAAGTAGTTTAATCTCTGGCACCGATCTCGATGCACGCCCCAGTTAGCCGCGACCATCTGATCGTATAATGAGTGGATTTTAAAAAACGCTGCTAAGAGATGCACCAAGTATCCTGATGCAGTTAAGTTGCACCCACACACTTGCTGCAGCTAAATCAAATTAAATGTATCCGATTAATATTTGACTGATAGGGCCAACGAAGCTGCTGCCATGATCCTACGCTGTGTAACATAACGTGATTTGGCATTAATGGAGCTTTAGGTCCATGATACAGAGTAAAGTTAAATCATCGTTAAAAACTTTTAGATCTCATTCTGTCAGAGCCACCTTTAATTATGAGCTCGCATTAATTGATAAGGCCTGAACATAAGTGTAGTGGTTTTATAATTTAAGATTCCGTAGTTTCAGAGGATAATTAACTTTTATCTTACTTTATTCTTACTTACTCATTAAACTTCTCATGTTTTATTGTTTTATTTGGCCTCTATCTGATTTTATGTGTCTTTGCTTCTACTTTATTTAATTTACTATCTTTTTTTATCATGTTATAATAATACAAATAATATATAATCATTTATTATTTTTGTAAATTACCTTGAGCTGGACTTTATGTCTGGAAAGTGCTCTACAAATACATTTTATTCTATTAACATTATGATTCCGAAGCATATAAAAATGGCTTTTGACATTGTAGAAACAGATTCTTTAAGATTTGTCCTTTTAAAAAGCAGGAATAACTTGTTAATCACTCATGTAAATAGTTTCACACAGAGCCATGAACGCGGGTTCGCTCTCATCCTGAAACTCCAGGACTCCAAAGACACAAGTGTAGTTTGGCAAACTTGTCAGAGCTCATTGCCGGTGGCTTGACGAGCGATGCACTGGGACAGCCAGTCCACCCCAAGTGTTCATGCCAAGTAGAGGAGCTCTTGTGATCAGCCGCAAGAATTATCCCAAGATGCTATTAAAGGAGACACTAATCCGTGGTGCACTTGACCACACGTTCAGCCCCCAGCCATCATGGTGCTCAGATAAACTAACCACAAGGTCAGAGCTCCAGTAAAACACCGCAGAGAGCGACTTGCTCCGACACGAAGGGCTCTGAGAGTGCTGTTTGAATCCGACTAGCAGGCGGCAGCTGCACCTTTTAAGAGCCGTTATCGCTCTGATTCCTCTGAGTGCAGAAGAACCACCCTCCACTTCTTTTATTCTTTAATAAAACCTGATGTATGCTGAGATGCTGAACCGGCCGTCCGGCTCACAGATGACAGAAACGCTCATATTTGCCGCCTGCTCCTCTGAGCTCATGTACCGCAAATGTGTGTATTTGATGCTACATGCAGTTAGTTTGCTCGCCTCCTCAGCTGCATTCTTCTTTTCCCCATGTCCCCCCCTCTTTCATGTCTTGATGGGAGTTCCGCCGAAGCGCACTTAAGCAGATGTTCTTCCTGCAGAAAAAAAAAAAATCAATTCCTCCGCCGGTGCAAGGATGTGATAACGCTCCACGCCGAATATAAACCTGTCTCCCGCCTGACAATTTGGTTCCAATTAAAGTATTTATACGTGGCATCTTTTCAGGGGTGAGGAGACCGCTTTGAGGCACATCTTCTTATGAGATGTTCCCTCCGTTGGCTTGGTCTTGTCGTCAATTATGCCATATTTTTGTTTTTCCAGAGATTAGGTTGAGCGAGCACTGGCACGTTTCGATGCGAGTAGGAAGAGAGAGGGGATCACAAAGCTTTGTTGGGGGCACTCAAGGCCGCAGCAACTTAGCACAGGGAAAAATAAATCCATGTTCGGCATTACTTAACGAGGGGCTGTACATTTTAGTATCCAGCTCTTGTTCTGATTCCCACAGTCGCCTGCCACCCTCATGAATGCAAAGAGCAGAATTAGCCTGCACCCTCACCCGTTATCAAGGGAGCGCCGTTAAATACCATAATTTGAGCCAATTTGAATACTCATACACACCCAGACGGTTCCCTGTTCAGTGGTTTTTGTGGCACACCAGTTCCAGCTCCAGCCTTTAGAATCCCCTCATTATGCTGGGTCATTTGTATTCTCTTTCTCTTTCCTTCTGACCTGCTCATTTCCATAACGCCGGTCCCATTCCGGCTTGTTCTGTACCAGCGGATACATATGCACGGCGTTAAAAACCTGACACCGATATCGACAAAAGAGGGTTAGAACACCATTAGAGGTATGAGACATTGCTCTTGTTGTTTCTCTGACCCGTCAAGAGCCAGTGTCTGTCGCCGTCTCTTCATCTCTCGCTGGTCCCTCAGGTCGTGCGGTCTCTGGATACCAGGGCCGCCACTGACTCATCACTCTTACATTGGCCTCGCAGTCAAACAAGCAGATAGCCATTTGTCTGCTTTTTTTTTGTCCCCCTGACAGCATGACCGTGTGTGTGTGTGTGTGTGTTGTGTGTTGTGTGTGCACGCACATTGTGTCTGCGCTTTCAGAAAGACAGATAGAGATATATAGATAATCTGACAGGCAGAGAAAGAGATGGGTGCGGGGGTGGGGGGGTTGGGAGAGAGAGAAAGAGAGGGAGCGAGGCGAGTAATGCTTTTTGTGCGTTTATCTGATTTGTGTGTTGGTGTGCGCGACTGTTTTTTTGCTTGTGTTTTCATACATAGGTGCAGTGTCTCTGTGACTTGTCTGTTTTGCCTCTCCATCGCTCTGTCTTGATGATTTTTGTTCCCTCCCCCCCTCTCTCCTTCTACCCAGACGACGACCCCTTGCAGCCGGTGACCTCAGATGAGACGGTGTCCGTGGGGGGCACGGTGACACTGACCTGCCGGGTGGCCGAGAGCGACAACTCCTCCCTGCAGTGGTCCAACACGGCACAGCAGACCCTGTACTTTGGAGAGAAGAGAGGTGAGAGGGAGGGAGGGCTGCAGCGACACGTGGGGAACACGGGGGAAGAGAAACAATGAAAGTGTCACAAAAGCAACCCCATCTCCGACATAACACTTCAAATCCCGCTAATTTACTTTGCCAGATATTTTTTGGGAGGCAGAATAGTGTAAATGCCTCATAGATTATTTTCCCACCCCAGGAAATGTGACATTCCTGCACCCGAGAGATGTTGTAGAGAGGAGGCTGGGTAGAGCAGCTCCGTGGATTAAGTGCATTTGACAACAGAGAAATGTTTTGTTGTTTGGTTTATGCTACGTAAACCAATTATTTGTGGGGGTTTTTTTTAAAGAAAGATTGTTGTTTGTTTCAGGTGTAGAAAAAAGTCCACGCTTTCCATTTCGTGCTGCGAATCAGTGTTGAATTCCTCTAACCTCAACCGACGGCTTCCAGTGGCTTGCACGTAACCACCAGAACCTTTAATTTGCAGGGTGTGTAGGGAAACCACATTAAAATATGTTGACCGTGCGTTACAGATATAGATATAGAATTATCAGTGTTAACTTTTTGCGTTGGCAGTGAAGCGTTTGCACATACTTTCAAAATGAATTTGTTGTGGCCCCAATTAAACACGGTCAGTACAAGAGTCACAAAGTCCAGATTCAAGTGATGCACTTCTGTTTACACTGAATCCCTGTCGACCACATCGCACATCTGATTGCAATCTGTCCAAAACACCAGGAGGAAAATAACTTGGTCTCTAATGTGGTTTAGTTATATTAATTAGAGGATAACAGAGATACATTAACTAACATAAACACGTGCATGAATTGTATTTATGGATAATATGTAAGCGACAAACATTTTAGATTCTAAAGCTTTATACATGACAATCCCCCGGCTGTCGGAAAAAGCCTGGTGCACGTTCTATATGTTGATATGTGTAGAGCCGCTCCGCTAAAGCCTGTCAAGCTACAGGAAGAATGATGGTTGACTTCGGTGTAACCCTGTCATCACGGCCGAGGCTACTTCCACAAACCACTTACGGAAATAGTTTGGCAGCCGTGAATGCATAGAGACAGATGTATATCTTTTAAACATCTGGATAGAAAGCGATGTCGCGTCGTAATTCCATCTCCCACGAATGCTTCTCAAATCCATTTACACGTTTGATATCATATATCGATGCAGATAAAGATTAATCAAAGACACGTGAACTGAGAGAGAGAGAAACGGAGTCTGCGTTGATAACAGCATAAAATCTGAGAGGCATTTACGTTTCCTGCAGAACCTATTTCTTCATGCACGTTAGTTCAGGGTTTCAATAAAGATTTGTTTGCTCTTTTGCTGAACAAGTAATTACTTTGATTATTTGAGTCAAAAGCTTTGTTCAGGAGAATATCGCCCAAACAAAAACCTGAGGGAACTGAGATAGCAAACAGCGTGTTATTGTAATACTGCACAGTGCCGAACGTGCAACAAATGAAATCAGACGATGAAAACAAACCTCAGTGTTTGACGGGCTGCAGCGCGTCAGCATGGACAATTCAATACTCGATTAAAAATAAAGGCTTATTATTTACAAAAATTGTTATTGTAGAATTTAATGACGTCAAACAAAACACAACACGACCTGTGTTTTGAAAAGTAAAAAGGACGAGAAAAAGAAGAGTCGTGGAAAAGATTGTCGCCGTAAATCAGGACTGACAGTTTAAATCAGGAGTTTTTGTACTAATGATTACTTTTGACTTTTGCGGTTTGTGCGAAACATTGTCAGGAGTGAAAAGGAGCAGAGGCCAGATTGAGGATAAAGTTAAGAACATGTTGGCTGTGATTCAACATGATGACAAAAATACACAATAATAGTAAAAGTCAAATGACTTTAAAGGAAAACTTGAAGCCTGATGAGCTGAAATGTTTGTGTGTGATGTCAGGTCTTTGAAAAAAGTCTGACATCGCACAACAGACTTGAAGCGTAACGGGGGGGGGGGAGCGGTGCCGACGGGAGGACGGAGCGACGGGAGCGTTAGAGAATTGGAAACAATGGCGAGGAGAGGGATAGAAACACTCCCTTGTGCAATAACTGAACACTTAACAGCAGAAGTGAAGCGATACAGAGACGGAGCTATGAAACAGCGAGAGCAGAGACAGATAGAGCGCCAACGTTTTGGCAACAGATAATTTGGACGACAGAGGAAGGCGAGAGAGAGAATGAGGGAGTGAGGTGGGAAAGGACAAATGGAGAGATCAGCAAGTGTTTTACTCCAGATGGAGCTTCAGCCACAGAAAGAGAGGAGGGGGATAGAAAGTGAGGCTCTTCTCTGCAATGACACTGTAGGTCCAACCTCTCTATTTGGGGGGAATTGAGATGAGTGGTGGAGGAGGACGAGGAGGAGTGGGAGAAAGTAGGAGGAGGGAGCGAGCGGGAGCTGCAACTCCCCACAGCAGTGGTCCAACATGCACAGCAGATGCTGTACTTTGGAAAGCAGAGAGATGAGAGACAGAGAGGGGAGAGGAGGATGAAGGCAGCTCAGAATCCCTCCCTTCTTCCATGTCTTCTCCTCCAAAGGGCAGCAGATGGTGAGAGAACGAGAGGAGAAATGAAGATCTTGTTTTCTTGACAGAGGAGGAACGGAGGCAGTGATTGATGTGGGAAAGGTGAAGAGTGATGATGAGGGAGCGGGAGGGAGAGAGGAGTGGTAAACATTAGACCACGGTGTTTTGGGGACAGGGGAGCAGATGGAGAAAGAAGGAAAGACCCATTGATGACTTAACCTGAGTAGAGTTTCAAAAGAAAAGCTGGAAGTTGGAACACTTTTTCAGACCTAAAGCCCCAGAAACAACTGTGTGATCGTTTATTTTCTGATCTGACACCTAATTAAGTTTGTTAAGTTTAGGCATCAAAAACTACTTGTTTAAAGTTCAATTCTTCGTATAAGACTCGACCTATGTGGACTAACTTTATCCAAAATGTTTCCAACAATGAGATAACATAAATTCTAAGTGAAGTAAATATTGTGATCTCTATAAACACCAATGTTGATTGTGAGAAAGCAGCATCTTCTTCTCAAAAAGTCTTTGTTTGAGGTGATTTCTTCACCTTCATGTTCAATAATTTGTGAAAACATTCTGCTGCTTTTGGGGCGAGACACAGAAAAAACAAAGTCTCGCCGACAAGGACGAAGACGAATAGATTAAGAAAGTAAAACAAAAGGCTGGCGGGACCTGAAAAGTGAGGCCGGGTGCAGCAAAAACAATGACTGAAAAATTCCTCACTGATCCAAAAGATAGATTGAAAGAGAGCAGCAAGTCGTCTACGCAGTTGGCCCGGGCGGCGGAGTGCAGACAGTGTGTTTCAGAGGTAAGACAGCAAGACATGAAGTGATGAGAGGAAGGAGCACGGAGAGAGAGAGAGAGAGAAGGATACACCACAACAGGAATGGAAAGGGAAAGTTGATTGAAGAGCGAGGGAGGCTGGGGTAAGAGATGGGGGGGGGGAAGAGAAAAATCAGTACGTTCCCACACTGCGCAGCGTGAGCCGGGCGTCGGAGAGTTGAGAGAAACGGATGGGTGGAGGTGGCGGGCGGAGCAAGGAATTGACGAACAGCGTGATGAGAGCTAGAAGAAGAGGATGAGAATGATGAGTGACAGCTCCTCACTGTGACGGGCGCCACGCTGCAGAGTCACACGCGTTACGAGGGCGAGATCAGAGGTGGTGGATTCAAGAGTGAGAGAGAGAGACGTGTTCGTTTAGAGTTAATCCAAACCCTGAGTCCTGTTTAAACAAATAATCTGTGTTGGGGATGCAGGGCCGTCGTCTTATAAATGAAGATAGAGAGAACGTAGAGGATGCTGTACTTAGTGTGAAGACAGAGAGTGAGAGATATCACAGTATAGAGAGGGGAGAAAGGATTTTGTGAAAATGATGTGAGGTTGCAAAGGAAAAGAAGCCTTGGATTTGATTTATACAAAAGTTGTTACTCGCAAATAATGTGAAAACTGATGGAAAAACCCGCGCCTAAGCTGTGATGTATGAAATGTTGATGTCGTTGGCATAATCGCAGGGTCACATCGATTCAGTGCGGCAGGTTCGAAAGCTCCAGATGACTTTCATCATCGTTCAGGCATCCGAAGCCACTGGTACCAGTTTAATTTGACCCTGCTTGACGCAGCTCTGGAGGCTACACACTGAGCTGTGGAAGGAACAGACCCTGTTTTGTTTTTTTAAAGCTACATGGAAATGGAACAGAAATAAAAAAAAAAACATAACTGAGAGAACCAGCCCTGGTTTCAGTGGAGCGGAGCAAAATGTGAGAGTCCTGCAACTGTAACTCGCCAAAGATAAAGATGCAAAGCAAAACAGGAAGTTAATTGTTCAGGGACACAAAACCCAGTTGTGTTTATTAAAAAAACGGATTCAACGACAGAAATGCTTTTTTTTCCCGCTAATCCTGTCGTGTATTAATCTGAGTGTGAACATTTAGAGCAAAACAACATGTTATTACGCTGCGAAAACAAATTATCTCATATCTGTAGCTAATTCAAGATATGTTGATACATTTTTAATTCCCTTTAATTTGAGATACAGTGATTTATTTTAAGAGCCTTTTAAGGAACCACAGATACCCCGGAGGAACTGTGTGGGGGCGGATGGATGGATCGACGGATGGGTGAGCAGAGAAAAAAGAGCCAGTGCCGCTAATAGAAGAGATTAGACAAGTAGGAAAGCATGAAAACAGATGGGACCTTAATTTAATTCTAGACTACCAGGAGACGGAGGGAGAGCAGGAGAGACAAAGAGACGAACACGAGGGACGTTAAAGACCGAGACACGAAAACAAAACAAAGCAATGGAAACAAAAGAGGGCATCACAGAGACATTTGGCTTTCGGCTGAGCCGGAATCTCGTATTAATGCAGTGCATCAGTGGAGAGCTTCTTCCAAGGAGACTCTCCACATCAGAGTGAGTAAATCTTAGAAGTAGTTCATAAAATCCTGTTTTAAAAGTCTGGGTTACATCACAGCAGACATCCCGGGTCTGGTCACTGGAGCTGCAGCCTCTGAGGGGACCTGGACTTTTAAACCCCCAGACTGTTGACATATATGACAATTACAAAACTTACATTCCCTGTCAACCATAGACGGTTTAACAAGATAGATGTTGTGTCTCCTCTTCCTCCCACGGTCCAGAAATAAAGCCCAAATATCCCAGATACGCATTATTTGGAGCCAGAGTCTCCATAGTAGCGTCCATTCGTGTGTTTGAACAATGAAGCTGCACCAAGTTGCACATACTCATAATCAAAAAACAGCAAGTGAATAAAAAAATGTACATATTACAACACGTGGACACAAGAAAACGTTTCCTCCACCCTGAAACGATTATATGACAGAGGCACTGAATATTCAGTTGATTCACTTCCAGCTGGATAAATAAGGATAAATAAGAATATCTGATTCGATCGACTGCTTGTGATAAAAAATATATATATAAAAACATAAAATTATGTTGCTGGGGGAAAAACACACTCAAAACATTTATGGAACGATTCACAAACTAAACCAAGGTTGTGAAGCGTTAAAAGCAAATTCAGCTGCTTACTTTAACGGTCCTGCTCAACCTGCCTGGACTTGTTGAGCATGAAGCTACATCACGTCTCCACCTGTGACGCCGCCTCGGAACACTTTGCTTATTTCTTTCACATTTTTTGTCCAAGGACCCTGGTAAATACTTCTCAAGCCGTGTTTATTCCATTTATTCTGTTTATTTCATGAGGCCAGACTGGTGGTTTACAGGGAAGTGAACCCACAGTGTGCCGACAGTAAAAAAAGACCCACAGTACAAATACTCAAACACATTTCCTCTCCAGTAAAAAAAAGAAATATATATTTGCTCTCAGTCCACCTATAATTTTATTTACTTGTCATATTTCCTTTCTATAAAAGCATATCAGCAGACATCAGACAGGCGATTTCCCTCAGAACAGTTTAACGAGGTAATGGGCTCTCTGGTGATTTATAAACTATGTTCCACGAGGATCCTGCTCCTCCTTCCTCCTCCTTCCTCCTCCTTCCTCCTCTGCCTGTGGTGGAAATGACTCTAACTTGTGAATCATTTCATTTAAAAAGACTCGCTACGCCCACTTCTAAAGTTTATGGAGTTAAACTTTGACACAGTCTTAAGCGACGCGAGCGCAACGCAAAAAAAAAACAACCAACATTGATATTGATGGAAGGATCCGCGCGGAGCCTCACGGAGGAAGAGACAAAGTGACAATGAGTGCTCACAGCACAGTGCGAGGCGTTTACTCCAAATGCACGGCGAGAGTTGTTTTTTGACATTTTCTGAAAAACTATTGATCCGCATCGCATCAGTCAAAGTTTTTCTTGGTGTCTGGGAAGGCTCTCTGGAGAATGTATTAACAACAACCATCACAGGACCCGAAGACTGCCGCAAGAGACTTTTTTTTAAAATCAGGCACTTGAAAGAAGGCTTTTTTCGTCTGAACTCCACTTCTCCATGTCTCCTTAAAATAATCACTTGTAATGGACGACAAGGCGCACGGAGAAGAAAGAGACGTGCGCGCACGCGCCGAGGATTCAAAGTGAAAGAGAAAACCTAATTTATTTTCGAGGGTTAATGAAGTCAATGTATGAAGAACATCTTGTGTTTGATTCGGAGATTTGAACTTCCGCCTCAAGATAGCAAGGAAAACAAAAAATCAATAAGCTCGACATAAAACAGAACAAACACACATACGTTGGTGACGTGTTCGTTTAACTGGTACAGCTCTTAATTTGTAATAAAAGGCAGAGACAGTCAAAACGTACATGCAGTCTTTTTAGTTTTAATTCCGCAGCTGATTTCTCGGCCTGTGATAAAACAGCTTTATCCAAATAAACTCACATTTGACAGGAGACTTCCTTAGGACCCCGGCAAAACACCTTCCACGTCATAGTGATGGAGTAAGAAAAGTGAACCCTGGTGTGTGTGCACTGTAAGTTGTGCAAGAGCCTTATTTACGAAAAGCAAACCTTCCTTTCCTCTGGTCCTCAGCATCACAGCCGCCAAGTTTCAACACGATCAGATAAAGCGATTGTTGAGAAAATCAAAAGACAGATTGACAGTTAGATAAATCAACGTTTCGCTGTTTTGGCAAAATATACAGACGCTCACATGCTAAAGACTCGAATGGAATCAGAATCAGTTGATTGACACTTTCAAATACATATTTAACACAATGAACATGGAGGCAGAATAAAAAAGAGCTGATAAAAAGACATGAAATCACACAGACATGTATTCGAAAGACACATTTTAAAAATACATCAGCAGACGGCATTTAAAAAGAATTTAAAGTGCTTGTGTTAATAATGGTAAAGTGCTTCTGATTCTACGATGAGTGAAATCATGTATCTGACTGTATAGATTCCCTCCAGAGTTTACCTGCTGTCTACAGACCTAGAACGAGTGGGGGTTTTGAATCATATGAATATGCTGAATCACTTCCTGTCAGATAATAAGATTGATGCATCTCTCATGTCAAGTGCAGCCGCATCCAGTGGCTGATTAGCTCGGCTCAGAACACAGACCATAAAGAGCTCGCCTTGCTTTGTGGACATGAAAACAAATCTTCTGTGTGTTTTCCCTTTTTCCAGTCTTTATACAAAGCTGATCATCTATAAACCCCCCCCCCCCCCGCCCGCCGCCTGGCTTTAAATCTAATACACAGACACAAGCCTGTTACCAATTTTGTCTCGGCACGACAACAAAGAGGCGTATTTCCCAAAATGCACAAGTAAGGATTGGACCATGTGAGGACATTCTGCCTTTTTAAAGAAATAAAACGATGGAGAAAAGAGCTTCACACACAAACACACACACACACACACACACGTACCGCACTGAGTATCAAAGTCAATTAAATCAAAATGCTACAAGGACGTAAAGGGGCATGAAGAAGAGAGCCGGAAATATTGTCATTGTACTTGGCATGACTCTGACGCTTTGACTTTAAAAAATGAGCAGTGAAGCTGACGCAGTGGCTCGCAGACAAACCCGAAAGCAGCCGGAATGTGCAGGCTGATAAAGTGGCAGCCGTTGTGATAATTGCTTCCTTGAATTTTTTCCCATAAAGGTGAGGAAAAGATGGAGAAAATAATCTATTCTTCTGCCTTATATATTCTCCTCTGTCATGGTTTCTTTCTAATCCTGCTGGCACCAGGCTGAGCAGCCAGCGTGAGCTGTGTCTTCTCCAGGTAATCTGGCTCTTAGGATGTGTCATCAGTCAATGTTATTTACCAGAAATCCCCAATGGACATTTTGCGCTTCTGTAAATACTACACATCAGGATTTCATTGGCATGTTGCTGGAAGCCGATGCACCGCCGGGAACGTTTCCCTCTCAAGTTTCGACTGGAACTAATGCCTCCTTGGTTCTGTTTGCACCACTCTGGGCAAAGTTTGGTTCATCTCCCTCTGTTTGCCTCCTTTCATTGATTTGGCATATATTTGTGCTGCCGCCTCTAAATGATTGCTTTTTTAAAAAATTCCGTCTGAAGGTGCATGTGAGCGAGTGAGACAAGAGGATTGAGAACGAGGTGCAGGCAAAGGAGGTGCACGGCGTGTGAAGCAGACAGAGGTGTGTGTTTATCAGGTGTTTCACAGTGTTTCACACTGATCCAGGATCAATTGGCGCCCTCAGATCAGCGGGGACCGTATGATCAAGGGACGCCTGCGGTCACCGAACCCAGATCGACTGTCGGAAAGGACGGATAATTAGTGAACTGAGAGAATATTCAGAAACAGATGGGAAGATGGAGGCGACGTGTGTGTGTGAGAGAGAGAGAGAGAGAGAGAGAGAGAGAGAGAGAGAGAGAGAGAGAGAGAGAAGCAGTTTCTCTTCTCAGTGTCAACTAGATGTGTAAAATGTAAAACAAAATGACGGCGTGATTTAGAGAAACCGAGAGGGCTGGATAGTAGAGGAGGAAAAAGGCAGGAAATGAGATGGACGAATGTGTTGGAAGAGCAACGGACAGGGAGGAGGAGGAGGAAGAGGAGGTGACGTGAAATGAAGAGATATAGAAATATTGGTCCGTAACTGATGTACTTTGCTTCAGCAACACGGCTTCTCCCCTGTGCCAATAAAGCAAATCTAAAATTGAGAGAGTTCTCAGCCGAGTGGAAACTTGGTGGGAAAGGCATGGGGAGGCAGATGAAAAAGGAATATATGTATGTGCACTCGCAAAGTGTTATGAGAGAATTTCCTTCTCTATCCCGATGTGTTTGAAGTTGAAAATAAGAAAACCATGAGAAAGATTGAGGGAGGAGGAAGAGGAGGATTAGTGAGGAGGATTTGGAGGAGGAAGAAGACAAGTGAGCAAGTAACAGCTGCTGTGACCAGATCAACAGTTTGGACGTTTGGGGAGTATCGGGTCTCAAGTTTGATCTGCAGACAAGAGCTACTGTCTGCACACACACACACACACACACACACACACACACACACACACACACACACACACACACACACACACACACACACACACACACACACACACACACAGCGGAGACGTGCACCCTCTGTGTAATCAACACACACGTAAACACCGCGGCTTGTTAGCGCAGAGCCTTTAAAACCCTTTCTACCTTCGTACACATTGTACAAACACAGAGTTGCACAGTTGACTGAGCTGCTATTTGTAGAATTATTTCCATGACAAGTTTTCAATTATGCTCAATATTCCTCCCGCACAGAAACAAAGGAGTCTCCTCATAATAATAATGCAACACTACAGAGTCAATGAACGGTTCCGACTGGGACCGGTGTGTCACCATAACGTTTTATTCAAGTGCAGATGTTTTCTGCTCTTTACAAACATGCATCTCTGCAACGTGAAAGTTACTCGTGAATTTAACTGTTTATAGCTGTTAAACTAACACTGCATGAATATCTTATGACATATTTCAGTTATATACCAATTTTCCTTTGTCTACAATCATCAGGAGGCTGAATGGCACATTTTTCACATGATAACATACGTCAACTTGGAAGAACATAATTAGAATTAAGGTGAAATTGCATGTTTTCTTAAAATAAGTACCCGTTAGCATATTAGTCATGAATTAGTTCAACATAATATGACCTAGATGCTTTTGGGGTATTTATAACTATACTCTGTTTAGGTTTTGTGTACACAGGCTTATGTTTTTATTTAAATCTTGATATTTTCTCTTTCAAATAAATTTTTGGACGTGTCTTCAGAAATGGAATGAGACGTATAGGCAAAGGCAAACAGGGAGAGATGCATCAGTGGTGTCCAGTTCAAACTGGGGACGTTGTGGCTCCTGTTTGGCTTCTTCACCCGAGAGGTTTTGGTCATTTTAAGCCTGAATCTCTCTCCCAACAATCAGAGGAGGAATCTGGGATCTCGCTGCTCGCCAACGTTCAGATTTGACTTTCAGGCAAAGTGACGGGTCGACGTATCCAGTCTGAAACCTGTCAGAGATCCAGGGGCCACCACAGTTATGTCAAACGATATTTAAAGTCTGGATCGTTAAGATTATCGTCACATCATTCAATTCACAATAACCAAAGGGAAATAGATAAGTCATCTGCATTCCACTGTTGACAGATAATACTCCTCAAAGCGTTGGTAACGTTTCAGTACATTTTTTGAACCACCACATTCTCAAATGTTGTTTTTATCTGCCTCCCTGTGAGATCCTAGGAGATGGGAGGTGGTGCATTGCTTCCTTCTGGCACAATGATCTCAACACTATCCTGTAGTGTGTGATGATTATGTTCAAATCTCGTGCATATTCAAGATTTGAGGAGTTTCTCTGGTCAGAATTTCATAACTCATGTCTGAGCCTGGTTTAAGCCTCGGGGCTTCTCCTTGAATATTATCTTTCACACTTGCTCATCTTTTGTTCTGACAATTAAAACAGGAAAGTTTCATTTAAACCCACATTTCCGTCCTGTATGAGAAACGCTGACTGGATTTATACATTTTCTCCCTTTTCAACAACGAGGAACGTTGTGAACTTTCAGATGTTCAGAGTTTCGTGTCCATCAAAGCCTCGGCCACGCTCCAAATGTCAGTCACAACATTTTCGGAGAAATGTAATCGTATTTCTACTGAGCACCTAAATCCTACGATACAAACACTTTTACTTTCATCCAGGTTGTCTCAGTGAATATAAATGAATACTTTTTATTCACCACGTACCACCAAACCTCAGAGTGTGGCCTATCAGGAGCTCACCTCGCAGCCAGAACAACACGAGGCACATGTACGCTTTTCAGGGGCCCTTACGATCGATTCGCCCTCATAACTACATATCATATCGTTTTTGAAAATCCATCACACCTGTACTCGCGAGCAGTATACATCGTTTCTAATGAAAAAAAGTAAAGAACACACACACACACACACAAAGAAAAGGGGGAAAGAGAAAAGCCCGGGAGTCAGAAAAGATTAGAAATGGTTGAGATGTAGGAGGGAGAAGACGAAGAAGAACAAGAGAGAGGGAAAGAGGGGAGATCGAGGATAGATGAAGGGAAGAGAATTAGGGAGACTGATAGTTGAGCGCAGGGTCCAGAGGGCATGGATAAGTGTGTGTGTGTGTGTGTGTGTGTGTGTGTAGTGTGGTGTGTGTGTGTGAGACCATATGCTTCACACACACACACACACACACACACACACACACACACACACGGAAAGGGTAGCTCACGAAGACAGATGTAGTGACCTTGCTTAGTGATAAGGCATGAAGACAAAGTAGAGATGGATGAAATAACTGAAAAATACCAAGAGAAACAGAGGTGTGTGTGTCTGTGTGTGTGTCTGTCTGTGTGTGAGTGTGTGTGAGAGAGGGAGTGACAGACACTGCAATAGAGATAGACAGGCCCATAGGCGGATGGAGAGATGAAAAGACAGATAATAGTGAGACAGTAAGAAGGACAGAGATGAAGAGATAAACAAACACTGCTAAATACAGAGAGAGGCAACGGGAAAACAATGTGTTACCGTAAAACCACAATTTAAGTGCGCAGACACACACACACACACACAAGTACAAGTGTTTTTAAATTAGGGGACGAAATAAGATTCAAAGCGTTTTCATTGTTGCCAACCAAACAGAAGTGGACTCAGCTTAACGCTGCTCATGCTTATTAATTCAGAAGACGTTCCAAATTGTGAAGTGCTGGTGCAGGCGATCCACCGGGGGCCCACTTCTGCATCTGTTACGCAACCGCAGACACACACCGAATCCTCGGCCATGTGTGTGACGTCACACTCTCAGAGGCCTCCCCCCCCCCCGTCCTCGTCCGCTGCAACTCACACTACCTGAGATAAAGCCGAGTTCATCTGTCTCCTCTCAAAACGTCTCGTGTTTCAGAATCCAGGCAAAGAAACGACTCAGAATGTGGGAAACAAAAAAAAAAAGTGGTTCGCTTTGCTTGACCACAAAAGCGTTTTTTTTGCAGGTACCTTGTTCCTCCTTTTTTTTTGTGCGATTGTCGTCACGTTTAGTGTTTGTTGTGTGTGTGTGTCTCTGCGTGGCGGTGCAGGAGAACAAAGCCTTTATTATTAAGACGGGGGGGGGGTGTACAGACAGGCGGAGAGGGGGGGGAAGGCAGGGAGACAGACAGCAATCACGCTGCACAAACAGCGCAGAGGTCACCGGTATCACAGGAACAAGACGTTATTTCGTTGCATTTCATCATCATCATCTATCTCAGCCGCTCCGCTCTCTCCCTCTTTCATGGCTGAATTTCTCATTGATGACAAAGCCATTTATGTCTCTCTTATGTCGCCCCCGCCTTGCTTCTCTTCATCCCCCCCCCAACTCCTCCTCCTCCACCCAGCCCCCTCTCTCTTCTTCTCCTTGCTATTTATGCTTCCTCTGTGTTATTCCCCCTCCTCCTCTCATGCACTTTTTCTTGTCTCTCATTCTCAATCTGCATCGCCTCCCTACACTCCCTCTTTGTCTTCCTCTTTGCCTCGTTCACGCGTACATCTCTGCTATTTTCCTCCTCTCGCCCCATCTTCATCACTCCTCCTCCTCCTCCTCCTCCTCCTCCTCCTCCTCCTTCCTCTCTCCTTGGCTCACCTCATTCTCTCTCACACCTCTCTCCCCCACTCCTTTCATTTTACCTTTCTCTTTCGCACGATTTAAATTCTGCACACCATCTTTCTTACTTTCCTCTTTCCCCGACTTCGCCCTCCCCCGTCCCACCTCCCGTATTCTTCTCACTATATTCCCACTGCTGCTCCTTTTCTCTCCTCTTGCTCCAACTTGCTCCTTCCAAACGATCTTCTTTCACTTTCCTTTCATCATTTTCTTTCTTCCTTTACCCCACTTTTTGCCCGTTTCCCCAGTTCACTGCTCTCCCTACTTCCTTTCTGTTCGCTACCTCTCCCACTCTCCACCTCCCCCCATCCCAACATCCTTTCCTTATCTTTCATCACATCTGCTGTAGCGTCTTCATGATATCATTCCATATACCGTCCGCCTCCTTCCTCTCATTTTCCTCCTAACTTCATCAGATTTTTTTAATCCATTCTCCACGGCCTTCTTCCTTTTCTTCTCTCATCGCCCCCCTCACTTTCACATCCTCCCCTTGTGCTTTCCTCCTCTTCTTCCATTTCCCCTTTCCCCGCCCTCCTCTCCCTCCTTCTTCAAAACGACTACGCCTACTTTCTCTCACTCATCTTCTTGTTTCCTCCTCCCTTCCTCTGACTTTCTTCTTTTGTCGAACCCCAGAGTCGTTTGAATCTGGAGCTGACGTGACAAAATTTGACGTCCATCACACCATCATCAACACCAACATTAATAATGACAGTAGTCAGTAAAGAGACAAAATACTCATGAACTATTACAGTATATGAATAAATCAAGTACTTTTTAAGAAGCCTACCTTGTGAGACTGAACCCTCCTTTTAATAATTTGCAAAGTGGATGATGAGCTCATTTCTAATTATTGATGTCCCTCGTCTTCTTCCTCCCTCAGCACTCAGAGACAACCGCATCCAGCTGCACCGCTCGACATCCACCGAGCTCTCCATCATGATCGGTGAGGTGCAGATGTCCGACGAGGGCGAGTACACCTGCTCCATCTTCACCATGCCGG
Source organism: Hippoglossus stenolepis (assembly GCF_022539355.2). Classification (NCBI taxonomy): domain Eukaryota; kingdom Metazoa; phylum Chordata; class Actinopteri; order Pleuronectiformes; family Pleuronectidae; genus Hippoglossus; species Hippoglossus stenolepis. The sequence continues at coordinate 21,665,199 of NC_061493.1, read as the reverse complement.
TCCGCACCGCCAGAGCCATGGTCACTGTTCTAGGTGGGTCACACGTGTGCATCATCTTCACATCACAGCGGTTGCAACTTTCCCAGACTTTAAGATAAGCCCTTATCTTAATGTTGAGGGTATTTCTCATGTGTTTTTTTTCATTGCAAAATTAGCTAAACTCCCTTAACTCTTATTAATGTTAACGTTCCCCTGTATCTTGACTCTGTCTTTGAAGGAGGATCCCTCTCTCCGTGAGACTTCAGGTTTTCCTTTCCCAAACCGAGGCTTAAGAAATATTCTTTGTTGTCACTGAGGCGTTCTGGTGCAGGATGACATCCTTGTCTTCCCCGTGTTCGTCGTCAGGCGTCTCCTTTGAGACTGATTGATGGCTGTGCAAATCGGCTTGACTGCAGTCTATCTTAATTTGTCTCCCGAACCTGTAGGATTGTGACAAATCTAAATGGATGATTCGAAGCTTTGGACATTTTCTCCTCCACCTTCATGTTGTTTACAGCAATTGTACAAACAAGGCTATACCAGCCAGTTCCAGACTTCACACAGGGATTACAGAATAGTATAATGTGGTGAAAACTGTGTCACACATTCACTTTGAATGTACTGCCATGACATTGTGTTACCTGGCCTCTCCTGCAGAGTTCACCCTCTCAGAGCTGAATGAAGTTTGACCCTGTAGATGTCCATTGTACGTTTGTGACTTGAAGAGGCAGCTGGCCGTTGACACAACGGAAATATTGCCTCTCCACCTTTTGAGTGTTGCTTGTTGATAAAGTTTAGGAACTTAAATGAAGGAAAGGAGAAGAATTTGTGAAAATCACTGCAGTAAAGATCGATATGTCCTGACATTTATTCCCTGGTATGGTAAAGCTGCAGAAACACTGCATCCTACTCTGGACAATGCACCCGAGTGTAAGACACCGCTCATTCGGAGATATTTCTTTTCTTTACGTTATTTAGTTTCTGCATCAGTTGCGTTTTAGAAAAAGTATCCAACACCCCCACTGGCTCACGGTGAAACCTGTGTTCTCACATCGGCTCGTTCAGACATCCTCCTGAGTTTTTCCTCGGGGGCTGGCCAGAGAAAGTCTGGAGCCGTTTGTGTTCTCACATGCAGCCTCTCTGGAGAACGTCAGGAGATTCTCCAGAGTTCAGCGCTGGTTGTATCTGATTCCCATGTGCAGTAGTAGTGTCCCTTTAAAGATACAAATGTTCTGCTGCCAGTGTAAGAGGTGAATTGAATAAATATTCCAAATGATCCCTCTGACAGTTCAGCAGACCATAATATTATGGCTCCGTCTCCTTCCAGATCCTCCGCGGCAGCATTAACCTTTGTGTGAGGTTATGACCTTATGTAACTCTCGTGTGGAGATAAACTGGCTCCACTCATCTTCTTGGAGATGGATGTTATTACCTATGTGCGATGTTTCCCCGCAGCCTGCCATAAATTGCGGTCTTCCTGTCCGCGGTGAGTGGGCCTGGTTATTGATTGGATATCGGGCTAATCGGCTCTACCCACACAAAGGCATCCGTATCTTTTTTCTCGTCAGCGAGTTGTTGCCGTCCCTCAGTGTGCGGCTCGTTCTGGCTGCATTTCCTGGTTTCGCTTGAAGACGAGAACAAAGCCCGGTGCCTGGCACTGATGTTATGAACCAAATAATGGCCAAACGACCACAATAGAGAACTTAGTGTATACATGGGAGAGACAGCTGGTCAGACAGTCCGGGAAAGTTGTGGTGAGCAGATTTTACGGCCAACGTTTTAGTGCATTCAGTTCCACCTTTAAATGGTTGTGTAATGAAAGTGAGTCATTGTTTGTGCTGACCGCAACTAAGCTGCATCCATATTTATTCAACAAATTGGCTTCCATTACCGATATTTGCATAGCCTCTGATATGACCAAGAGTAAAGTTTGTACTCTGAGCCTAATTGGGATCTTGAGGGCGGTTTGAATCGGTTCTTTCCATTTCCTCCTTGCTTTTTTTAATCCAATGCATCATTATTTGCCAACTAAATTAAACTCGGATGAAAATCCGCTGCAGGTTTATGCCCGACTCTCTCGGAAATTGCACTTAGTGGGAACAAGAGATGCTTAAATTCTGATAAGTAGGGCGGAGCAGGGTTGGTTTTATGTTTACGGCTGTTGTGTGTGTCCAAGAGGCCGCGGTGCAGTTGCCCAAATTTAGGAGGTTTGTCAGTTAACAGCTGGGGAAGCATTTAATCTACAACTGCATTGATATTTATTCAAATGTTTTCACAGTGCCTAAAATGTGTATTTGTGTGTGTGAATGTGGGTGAAGGTATCGTGTGTGTGTTGAAGGTGAACGTGCAGGTCTACTTACTCCAATTAAGAAATCACTCCTTCACTTAATCTTCCAATTTTGCAGTAATTGTGCTTCAGGCATTTTTTTTCTCCCCTATTTGCCGTAATTGACGGATGTGACACTGTATTCTGTGTTCACTAAATATTTCATGACCCCAGAGAGGGAGCCAAACCATTAAAAATGTATGGTAAAATGTCTAAAATGCACAGACCCCTATGGGAACATCGGCCCAAGATATTGAGTTCTGGCAGAGTGATGCCCGTGTGTGGGTGTTTCATTGTTGTTGTGACGTGTGCAAGGTTTTTGACGGACACACACATAAACACACATGAGCACGTAACTGCTGAGTGTGGTCACTTTTTAAATGGCTACGTGTGTGTGTGTGTGTGTGTGTGTGTGAGAATGAAATGCGTGACCTGCCTCTCTGCTTTCTCCTGAGCTGAGCAGAGAATAATTTATGATAGCGTTATTCTGTTTCTTTCTCCTTGTAGAGGAGAGGGTCTCGACAGGACTTCTCCAGCCAATTCTATACATGCAGTATTATTCCCTCATTAATATTCAACGCTACTTTACTGCCAGAGAGCTTCCGCACACTGAGCAACACATCAAATGCTGCCACATTAAAAATTGACCACATTTTTATTTTTTTGATCTATACCTTGGTTCGTTCATGACACTTTATATTTCCAAAGTTGTCCACTTGTCCATCTGTCAATCTGGGAGAGGAAGACACAATGGCAGGGGCAACTTTTGTCTTCTGTATAACTGGCTCAGTAGCTCATGAACTATCACTTAGATATTAAGCTTGAAACTAGATAAGCTTTCTACTTATGTAGATAGTAGTAGTAGTCGTAGATAGACAGATAGATAGATAGATAGATAAAAGGATCGAAGGATAGATAGAAGGATAGATAGATAGATAAAAGGATAGAAGGATAGATAGAAGGATAGATAGATAAATAGAAGGATAGATAGAAGGATAGATAGAAGGATAGATAGATAGATAAAAGGATCGAAGGATAGATAGATGGATAGATAGATAGATAGATAGATAGATAGATAGATAGATAGATAGATAGATAGATAGATAGATAGATAGATAGATAGATAGATAGAAGGATAGATAGAAGGATAGATAGATAGAAGGATAGATAAAAGGATAGATAGAAGAGATAGATGGATAGATAAAAGGATAGAAGGATAGATAAATGATAGATAGATAGATAGATAGATAGATAGATAGATAGATAGATAGATAGATAGAATGATAGATAGATAGATAGATAGATATAGATAGATAGATAGAAGGATAGATAGATAGATAGATAAAAGGATAGATAAAAGGATAGATAAAAGGATAGAAGGATAGATAGAAGGATAGATAGATAGATAAAAGGATCGAAGGATAGATAGAAGGATAGATAGATAGATAAAAGGATAGAAGGATCAGGATGAAGGATAGATAGATAGATAGATAGATAGATAGATAGATAGATAGATAGATAGATAGATAGATAGATAGATAGATAGATACACACACACATAGACAGATAGATGGATGGATAGAGAAAGACAGTTCATTTTGTCCCAATGGCCGTTCAATAGTAACACCGACTAGATTCATCAATAAATATGTGGTGCTGACAGCACACACTTGATTATCGTGATGTTTGTGCTCGGGTGATATGTGGAGAACTAACTCCTCCTCAGGTGACTGGGACTGTAAATGCAGGACGTGATCAGACTGTGACAACAAGAGCAGTCCATTAACAACGACATGGAGAGGGATACAACAGACGGGCGGAGGTGCATCAGCCCCTCATTACTTAAATGAATGCACACTTGAGAGTTCAGTGGTGCATAAAAACCCATACAGGCTCTGCTCCACGGAGACGTGATGTGGTCAGATGAGTCATCTCTGAGACGTCCTCAGCAGGAGCGGGTGTGATGCACACAGGGAGAATGGTACAGGCCTGTGCTTGACCCCCACAGTGAGGGAATCTGGTGGCTCCGTGGGGGGGGGGAGCATTCTGCAGGGATGGTGTTGGTCCACTTGTTCTTTTAGAGGGAAGGAGTCACTGCAAATGAATTCAATGTGATCACCTTTATCGTTTGATGAAAAAAAACGTGGATCCTGATCGGAGCACATGGCAACACAACACCATGCTAATGTGCTTTATGTTCATTTCTCATTTGTCACCTGTTCTGTCTATCGAGCTTTGAGAGTTTCTGTCTTTCCACATATATGTATAAAAGTTTCCTCCCCCCTGAAAAATGTCATTTTTGACAAATTTCAATAATTGCTACAAAATCCTGTCTGTTCAGATGAAAATCAACTTTCTGTCCAACTTTCTTTGCCTCCACTGTTTCACCTCCGTCTCTTCCTCTGTCTGTCCATCACTCCCTCTTCCCTCCCTTAATTCACAAGATGGCAGGATATGCGGTAGATGGCAAAACTGAATGTTCATTATTTTCAAGAGCAGAATGCTAGTGAGCCCGGCCAGCACTTGGCGGATTGTGCCGCCCACAGCGCCTCCAGATGGAGTTTGGCGAGAGGAGTTCAACTTTCTCCTCTCACGCCTTTGACCATAATTGGGACAGAAAAGTGGATGCTGGAATGTTTCAGCAGAAGGCATGTGTGGAGTCACTCCTCTGCTTGCATTGTTTTCATTTCAACTCGTGCCTCAAGTTAGAATAGTAATTAAGCAAAAATGTTTTTCCTGCAAACGTCTACGCTGGAATCTGGAAGAACAGCTGGACGATGAATCGTGGGATTTGGGGCTTGGCCGGGGACGGTGTGTGGTTTCACTCGGTGGTTTCACTCGGTGGTTTCACTCGGTGGTTCGTGTTTGACCCTTTCTGCTCGGGTCGTTCCTCCGTCCCTCTCATTTCCTCGTGTAAACAGTGACTCAAGGCTCCGGAGTCCCGTCTCAAAAAGCCATTTGTTCTCACTGAGTTATTCAAACTCCTACTTTGGCTTTTAGCTAATGAACTCTGGGTTTAATTTAATTATGCCTGCAGAAATATAAATTACACAATATTTCAGACTGACGTGAAGAACTAAGAACTGAACAATCGCACAATACAATTTACCAGACTGGAGGTAATGCAGAACTCTAAAGCACAAATACTTTTATTTTGTAAATTGAAGGACATTCTCTTCTCAATAGGCAGCAAAATCATGGGATACTTAATATGTGGACCTCAAGTACTGTTACGAAGGTTAAGTTTATGAAGGATTTTATCATTTTATTTTTGGAATAGTTTGTCTCTGTTCAGCGTTCGTGAGCTATCGCTGTTATTCAGAGTAGTCGTGATAAGAAAGAGTCCAACGATCAGGCACAGTAAGGATCTGACTCATGTTATCATGGAGGTTTCCTGTGAAATATATTTCACTAATGCATTTTATAATAAGTTGAGACCATTAGCAATGAATCATATTTCCCAAAAATGTACAAACAAACCCATTAATACACTTATACATTAATGTATTAATTGTGGTTTTACTTATATAAGTCTGCAAATAAAACTTATTTTCATTTTGTACAATTATTTTTGATTAATTGATTATCTTGATCTATTATTTCTATAAAATGACTGAATATACAGTTTCTGACAGTTCAAGGTTATTGCATGAATTCAAATTGCTCGTTCTGTTCAAAAGTCTGAAGCCCAAAGATATTCCATTTATTTCATATGAGGAAATAAAAGTTATTTCTGAGAAGCTGGACCCAGAGAATGAAAAGATTGATTCTCAAAACAGCTGCTGATTAAGTTTTTCTTTCGACATCTTTCTTTGACAGTGAAAGAATTATGTTTCTGATTTTCCACTGTTATTGTTTGGTTAAATTTAGGCATAAGAGAACGCTTGGATACTGGGATATTTTGTAGGAAGTTTGGTGCAAACAACAAACAGCCATCCAGTCTGACGGTGGTGGGTTTGGAAATGAAAGACGACGCTGAGCCTCAGTCCTTTGGCCTTTGTTTTAGAGACAATCTTAAGTGGTCACTTGTCAGCAAACGTTTGGAAATGATGGTGACGAAGGTCTCGGTGAAAACGTGCTTTACAGAAAGTTGAGCTACTCTGCAAAGACTGTGAACAATTTTCGGTGCCAATCATTGCAAGTCTCCGTCATTTCTTTTCCTCCAGCTGCTTTTAAAATTGACCAAATAAACTCAAGTCTGTGATATTGAAGATGCTGTGTCAAACTGTTAAAATATATATATATCTTTTGGGGTTTATTTTTTATTCCACCGAATTCGACGCAGCCCAACTTTGCAGCAAAACTACTTCTGGCTACAAGGTTGAGCCCTTCAGCATAAAAGTTTTCTCCCGGCGTCTGTCCCGCTAACTCTTTCTGTTTCTTAATCTCTCTCCAGGTGTGCCCGGTAACCCTCAGATCTCCGGCTTTGAGAATGCAGTGCCAGAGGGGGGCAAAGTCACCCTGACCTGCACCAGTACCGGCAGCAAACCCCCCGCCAGTCTGATCTGGTACCGTGGAGACCAGGAGGTGGAAGGTTAGAGATACAGGAAATGTGTGTGTGTGTGTGTGTGTGTGCATTGTGGGTCAGAAATGTGGTGTGGTGAGGTAGTGCATTGGTGAGGTTAGTGTGAGTGTGTGTGTGTGTGTGTGTGGCTGCAAGATGTTCTTATGGATGCAGGGACGTGGGTTTTGCTTGTCTACACGTGTTTGTCTCCGAAATCAAGTGTCTGTGTGATCCTGCAGGGTGTATGAGGATTTGTGTGTATGCTTATGGACATGTGCAAATTTGTGCACATATGCCTCACGTGTCAGTAACTGTGTGTGTTTGTAGATTTGTGTGTGTGAGGATGCAGTTTGTGTGTGTGTGATCACGCTGTGTGTTTTTGTGTTCTTGCCACATTGCCTGCTGTCTCTCTGTGTGCCCTAAACCTGTGCCCGCAAATATGTGTGTGTGTGTGTGTGTGCAAGTGCGAGGGCATGCTGCTTGTGTGTGTGTGAGTGTGTGTGTGTGTGTGAGTGAGTGCAGAAACATGCTGTGAGTGTGTTTGCATATTTGTGTTTGTGCCCTTCATTCCCTTCACCATGTCCTGATCCTGTAAACGTGTGCCCATGCATGTATCCAAGGAGCCGCGCATATGTTTGCTTTTATTGTTTTGTGCGTGTCGATGCAGAGTTTATTCCTGCAAGCGTCTGATCTGCAACTGGGGGGGGGGGAACACAGCAGAAAGCTGGAGATAGCATGGGTCGGATCTAACCGGGGATAAGGACAGAATCCAGCAATAAAAGGCAGGGCGGGAGCGAGGATGAAGGGATGAGGTCGACAGAGAAACAGAGATAGAGAGAGCTTTGCATGAGGTCAGAGCGACTGGTCTTTTGTTACAGATAAACGAGAGGAGCGAGCAGGGAGGAGAGAGTGAGTGCAGACGAGAGAGGAAGTCAAAAGAGGACAAATTAACCAGCTTCTTTTCTCACTGATAAACTGAAAAAAACCGTCCAGGAGACGATTGGCAGCTTGTGACTCACAACGCTGATCCTGGCAGCGGCGAAGTTTCTCCAAATTACAACCGTGTTTTCCAGTAAACCCACCTGCTTCTCGCTGCCTCATCAGTCAGAGGTTTTCCGTTTTGCTTTATCGAGCAGAACAAACACGTTGGAAGTGTTGTTTCTGTCGCCCTTTCGCTCCTTCCACCATCTGCCTCCACCAGAAACTCTATAAGCTTTAAGCTATGTCTGTAGCGCGCGAACAGCGACCTCTGTCTGTCTGCACGGCTCCCCAGCTGTCCTGCCAAATCCCACTCTGTGTAAACCGCAGTGTTCAGACTGGTGGATCTTCTTCGCAGAGGCCCTTTCTACCGCAATTATACTAACATAATGTGATCTTATGATAATGAGTTATTGATGCAAGAATGCCTCACTCAGGCTTTGTAATGCAAAAATGCTCACGGCCCATCTTGTGTCCTCATGCCTTGGCAATGTAACTATTTGCTATAATTATGGATTGAAATGAATCGAAAGAATGGACTAAAGCTGCAAAGAGGGGGAATGGGAGAGCTGCCCGTCTGAGGACAGATTAACTTTTTGTTACCGCCGAGCTAAAAAAAGGAGACAACAGGAAAGAGGGGTGTGGGAATTTGCTTTTTGAAGAGATTGGATTCCTGTTTAAAGGGACAGTTTATTCAAAAATACGAAAAGCATTTTTTCCTCCCAGATAGTTTTTGTATTGTTTGTCCAAGTTGAGATATGTTGGGATATCTGTCAAAAGAAATCAACAACTCTGTGTCTGTCCACAAACAAAGTTTTGATCCTCTGGAGAAATTACAACTTACTGTTTAGCTTATATTAGAATTATCCCAGGTAAAGAAATAGTCCTGTCCCGTTATAAGTACATCTGCTTTTCAAAATGTACATGCAGCACTAGTGCATTCAGTGCCAGTTCAGAGTAGAGGGGCCTTTACGAAGCAAGATGGAAAGAGAAAGGGAGCTGGATGGTGATTTCAGGCAGGAAACCAAAGTTTTCTCCGGTCGCAGACCTACAATTAGTGTTCGTTTCCTTTTCCCTATAACGAGAGGTTAAAATCTACTGAAACGATCTGAAATAACGTTCATGGTCAAGCAGTGGGTGTACAGGGACAAATCCTGGTGGGACGCCACATCAGTGGGACTGTGGACCATCACAGAAAGTTCTTAGGGGCCCTCTCTGTCTCTTTGCTAGTGCATGAGAATGTGCCGTGTCATGTCTGGGACGGTGGTCACTGACCAAACACAGGTAAATTAATCAATGTGCATTAACTTTCTAAAGTAGTGCACATATATGAACTTATTATCAAGTTAGAGTTTCAAGCTTTATTGAAAGAAGTTTAAGCAGAGATCTTGACTTCTGCTCCCCTGTAGGGATCCGACACTTGTCATAATGCAACTTGTCAGTGACTCTTCCTATTTCATGAGGTTTGCAGAATATTGCAGAATAGAATCTTTTTTTATGAGGCTGGCATCAAACTGAATGAAATCCTGGGTTTTGCTGAATCAACGTTCTTGCCTCTAAAGTGACGGGGACACTGGTTGTTGTTTTTGTTATTTGTGTGAACTGCCCCTTTAAAAGGAAAAGTGAGACCGGACCAAAATAGAGTCAGACAGAGAGACGTTTGAAGGATATCAACTGGATGTGAATGATGGTTTGTTCCAGGCCTCGCCCAGCCGTCCTGACATCGCTGAACACCAATCAGTCATTGTTAGCACACACACACGCACGCACACACACACACATGCACACACACCACACACACACACACACACACACACACACACACACACCACACACACACACACGCACCTTCGATTTGATACCCAAACACTGGTAATGAACAGATGACAATCACGCACAGACTGTCACACAGAGCTCATCTCAGGCAAGATAACGATAGAGCACCTCAGGTCAGTTTGCTGTTATTGTGCTTCTCATTCCTGCAGTTCTTGTCTGTGTGTGTGTGTGTGTGTGTGTGTGTGTGTGTGTGTGTGTGTGTGTGTGGTTGTGGTTGTGTGGTGTGTGTTGGAAAGATGAGCCCATAGACTGCTGCTCACCACTGCTTTGCTGACAGCTTCACTGACAGTAAAGGAAAGAACGAGAGATGGAGGAGGGGGGTGAGGGTGACACAGATGTAGAGTGTGTGTGTGTGTGTGTGTGTGTGTGTGTGTGTGTGTGTGTGTGTGTGTGTGTGTGTGTGTGTGTGTGTGTGTGTGTGTGTGTGTGTGTGTGTGAGATGCCTTGTATCAAGAAAGTGACAGTGAGGGGCTGCTGAAAAAACAGAGAGCGGAGAGAGAGGGAGTGAGTGAATGAGCGTGCATGCATAAAAATAGAGCGAGGATACTGAGAGAGCGGTGGAAGCTGCAAAGAGCAGACAGAAGAGAGAGAGAGAGAGAGAAAGAGCAGTGGGGGGAATTAGGAAACCCACAGAAGATGGTAGCCGGGCGGCTTTGCGGCTGGGTGGGAGCACAGATTGTGGGGAGAGGATGAAGCAAAGGGGGACCGGCTGCAAAGAAGAGGGGACTGGTGAGCGCAACAGGAGAGAGGGAAGAAGAAGGATGGAGAGGCTGATGAAATGGAGAGAGAAATCCGGAAAGAGGATTTAGATAGAGGGAGCGACGGAGACGAGGAGAGCAAGAGAGAGTGCAGGAAAGGGAGTGGTAATTGAGAAGAATGAAAGGCTAAGAGCTTTGAAGACTGTATTAGTTGTACTGTGTGAAAGGGCTATGGATCATTTAGTGACATCGATGTATTGGATTGGGGATAATGGGGATTTATGGTGGCACTTAAAACCATACGAGCTGAATACCGGCCCAAATTGTCATAATGCGGGACGTGGGGCGGATGGCGAAGGGTAAATGGGCGTGTGTCCATACGGAGGTAACGCAGGAGACGAGACAGACTTGGACGGCGGTGGAATAAGAAAAGCTCTGATCCTCGGCCGAACACAAAGACAAAATACTTCTCTGCAAGTCCCGACTTTAAGATTCTGCTCCAGTAAAAGTCCAGAATCCGATAACTTTGGATCAGAGTATATAAAAGTAATACTACTACTAATAAAGGAGAACGGCTCCTTTGAGAATCCTTTATTAAATACATTTGTCATATTGATCATGTAATATCAGACATTTGCAGCTTTGAGGGACGGCGTGTGGACGCCAGATTGAGAGGATTACAGCGTCAACAGAAGAAACTGTCTGGATTTGTCGTTAACACCCTCTCAGAAATAAATAATTGAAAGTCAATCCAGCCACAATTACAGCAATTTGGGAAGTGGAACAATTCTGAGGCCGTAACGCTAATCTTCCTTATTGATTCCCCCGTCACATTTTGTTATGAATCGATTCACATTGGTCAATACGACGTCAGGGAAATAGTAGAAAATCTTAATCACAAGTTACAAAAGCTCAGAATGACGTCTTTAAATAACAATAATCACAATGGATTTTGTTTGAATTGCACAACGTGACAGAGCGAGTTACAGAAAGGATATGATAACAGACACATAAAGGAACAAGGAAATAAAACAATAACACAGATAAGATCAGTATCTACATTTTTATTGTAGAGAATAGTAGAAATATTACAAATGGACGTAAACTGCAGATCCTAAAAGTGAAGCCGATGCCTGAAACCTGTATTCTCTCAAATGACCAGCAGAGAGCGACACTTTGTATAGAAGTCTATGATTTATAAAGTCAGTTAATTTAATAAATTTCAGTCCCATTTAATGTCAAATAGTAGATATGCATTTGTGCACGGATACCGCGTGACTGACAGCCGGTAACCGTCCAATGGGTGCAGGTCGCAAGTGTTGGTGGGCGTGTAGTGTCCTGGAGCTCTCGAGTCAGGCTCCACCCACATCTCTAAATATGGTTACTTCTGGTTTCAAAAAATCCAAGATGTCAAACTTGAGGCTCACACCAGTGGGTGACATCACGGTGAGTCGCCACTTGAGCTAAAGTGGAATTAGACTTTATAACAAAATGGAAAAACTTACTGAAAATAGAGACGAGGATGAAAATCTGTCCTCCCAGCTTTGTAATCCAGTAAAAGGACTAATGAACTCTTTCCTGAATCAGATGACCTCATATGAATACTGGAATCACACTTCAGTGCTTTCACTGGGCCGTAATCCGATTAGAGCCTAAAAGTGATGACTGCCTTGATTATGTTTTTTTAAACCCTCATCCAGTGAGAGGCTTCTGCTGAGCAGGCAGAGCAGCGCTAAGCCGTCCTTTACCTTCTATTCACAGATACACGTCTTCACACCTCCGAGATGCCGAGTGCAACCGGAGTTTGAGCTCTCGGTGCCCGAGCGGCTCCACGGGAGTAGCTGGGGGTTAAGTGTCTCGTTCGGCTGGCAGACATGTTGAATATTAAGGAGGAGTTTTACTCACACATATCGTTTGCTCTCCCCACACACGTCCAACTGGTCTTTTCCCACTTGTTTTCCATCCAGAATCAGGCTGCAGGGGATTATTCAGGCAACATAATGATCTTTATCTGTTAGTGAAGGATAGTTTAGTTTGTAAAATGTCAAAATATAGTTTAAAATTCAACACAATCAATCAGGCATGGCAAGAATTTCTTAGAGCAAATACGTGTTGCTTTCCCTCGCAATACTGATCTTCTTCTATTCCTACTGAGCCACGTGTAGTAGAGTGAGGCTCGGGCCACTTTCTTCTGTCAGAACCCGTCACAGCCCGAGAGAAAACTACCCAAGCCCGACCCGGACCCGACAGGCGTCTGGCTTTTTTGTGTCTGTATCTGACCCCGGCCTGAGGCAGTTAATACAAGCTGCGCCCCGTCTCTGTCGCAAAACATGTTGCGAGAGAGAGAAAGCAAAAGTAATCCTCGATTCCCTTCGGGGGCTTTGTAAGTTTCATTTGGGGTTTTTCCACACAAGATATAACACGTCTAAAAGTTTTTACGAGACTAATCAATTAATTGACTTATTCCTTCACCTCTGATCCGGCCACAGCTCCTGAAAGAGCCCAACGTGCTGCACGCGGTAATTACTGCATCAATTTTTTGGGGGGGGATTCTCCTAATATGATTATTTGATGGTGTATTGTGCGCTTGAGGGCTGAAGCGTCAGCAGCACCAGCACCTCATCTGCATCGCATCACCACCGGGGGGGAAGTTATTCTCACGGATGTGGCGATCGCCCACCTTCTCGTTCTAGTCGTGGAAGGTTTTATAGAAAAATGTGGGCACGCCATTAAATTTTCAGTAAGTGCTGGAGTATCGTCGAGCTTCAATATTTAAATAAGGAGAACACTGCACTTCTCGTTTACTAATTCTGGAAAAATATAATTGAATATTAATATATATATATATATTTAATGATTTATCAGTCATTAAAACCATAACTGATGATGTGATGTTTTTGTAATGATTTTATAATTTGCAAACTTTGTAAATTTTGCAGATTATTTGATATTTATGAATCATATTAGTAAAGTGTCACATCACCATGTAATAAGGCAATGATATAATAAACTAATATTAAATGGACCGACATGATGAGTTGAGGACGGAAAGTGAATCGTGGTTTGTAGATAAATTAATTAATCAAAACTAAATACACTGTAGTTTTTAATGGATTTAACCTGCAGGAGACTTTATTTCTACCTCTACAACGTAAACTGTAAATAAAAATGGATGAAGTGTCTCCACCTCCCTGATAATGATCGTTGCATTGGGCCCTGGTATCAAAGTCCAATCAGCCTAAGCTGTCAATCACGATGTTTTAACAGCGTCAAATAACTAATTGAAACCAAACTCATCAGAACATGAAAACTTTTACAAACATCCGCGTCATAAAAACCAAAACCTAAACCAACACCGTCTTTCAGAAGATTTATTTCACCTGTGGTTTGATTTAATTAATTTGGTCCACGTCCCATCTGCTGAAACGGGAAAAGCAGAAACAACATGCGACCATCAGACGTGTTATTCCCTCTTAAAGACGACGTGGGGAACGAGTTACACAGTAATAATTGGCGTGTACGGTTCTATGGAGCAGTATCAGCATTCCTCCACTCATGTATCCGTCCGCCTGATGAACACTTCTCCACTAAACGCTTCACTATGTTCATTAGCTCGTCTCTAAATTTGCCGTTTTCTGTTGAGTAGATAGTTTACAGCAGGTTTTAATTATACCTGCCCATCAGCTCAATTTAAATAACATCCAGCTATGCACATAGATTTCATTTTATTTGTCCAGGTGCTGAGATTACCCCCCAGAAATAGAATTTGAGTTTTTGTTGCTCACAGCACTGAGAAATTATATTTTAAATTAAGATTCCCCCACCGTTTCCAGTAACAACTTCCTGGCTACTGTGGCTGATCCACTAAAATACACATGGGGGGGAGCAATATCCCCCTATATTCAAAATAAAAACTCCCAGGACAATATTTCAGTTGAGAGATGTCACTGCTAAATTGTCGAATACATTTTTCAATTTAACGCTATCCTGCAAGGTTGGAGAGAAATACATGTAGCTCTGAAATTGGGTAAAAACAAATCTGCATTTTTAAAACATGCACGATTTGTTTTTCTTAATTTAAATGATCCGACCTTTTCAGATGTAGACTCTATTCATTTATATGTAGTATCATAACACGGCCTGTTACTGCTCTCATGGCCAAATTGCTTGTTGCTCCGCTTGCAGCCGCTGACACGCACCTCCGCCCTGATGATCCAAAAATGAACTGAGGATTTGTGAATTATGAATAAATGTGCATCACTGCCGTCTTGGGAGAAAAAACACTTAAAACTGACTGAATCTTATTTTTTCCCCCCAGTAATGAATGTGTGGAGTCGGCTCCCGTGACCCCTTGGGCCTGAAAAACTTATTAAAACTCAATTGTATGATTTCGAAAAAAAATAGTGTACACAGGAGTCGGTAAGTAAACAAACCGGGTTTCTTCATTCCCTAGTCTGTTTTTTGCAGATCCACGGTCTTTAATAAAGGCGATAGACTGTCTGTGTGTGCAGAGGGAGAGGGAGAGGGAGAGAGAGAGAGAGAGAGAGAGAGAGAGAGAGAGGGAGAGAGAGAGAGAGAGAGAGAGAGAGAGAGGGAGAGAGAGAGAGAGAGAGAGAGAGGGGACGGGGGCATAGTGAGAGACAGACAGTGACGAAAAGACTCCTCTGAGTGGCATAGGATTTTTGAAATGCTCCTGGAAAGTAAACTAATTTTCTCCGCGGGTCAGAGGACTGGTTATGGTAATAAAAAGAGAGATGTCATTAGATTCAGTGGTATTTGAAGAGTTCTCTGGAGGGAGCGCGAGAGGAGGAGGAGGAGGAGGAGGAGGAGGAGGAGACATCTATAATATCTGTGTGTTTGAGTGATTGTAAAAGTGAGACAGAAGAAAAGACGTGTGTGTGTGTGTGTGTGTGAGTGTGTGTGTGTGTGTGTGTGTGTGTGTGTGTGTGTGTGTGTGTGTGTGTGTGTGTGCTAACCAGCTTCCCCACTGCTATCTCTGTCTCCTCTGTGTATATGTTATTCATGAGCTTGACCTACATGCGCTCGTGCTTGTGTGTGTACATGTGTGAACCTGTGTGAACCCCTGTGTGTGTGTGTGTGTGTGTGTGTGTGTGTGTGTGTGTGTGTGTGTGTGTGTGTGTGTGTGTGTGTGTGTGTGTGTGTGTGTGTGTGTGTGTGTGGGGGACTCCATGCAGGAGAAAGTGATAAGGTTCTGGTCCGCCCTCCAAGATTCACCAGCCACTTTCACGCTCCGACCGCCCAGTTTGATATTCCTTACAATAGAGTGCAATCTCCGGATGACAGTCTCCACTGTGTTTATGCTTTCACACTCTGTCTGACTGTGGCGCCGCCGCTGCCGCTCAGCCCCACTTACACCTGCTCCTCCTGTTGGGATCCCGCTCAGACTGCAGGCGGCTGCCAGAAAATTAAAAAGGAAGGGGAAACAAAAGCAAACAGCGAGACGAGCTTTTCTTATGAGAATCTGTGAATATTATAACACCGTAAAAACAACAGACCTGTTTCATAACTCTAATTTAAGAAAAAATATGGTCTGCAACAGATTGCAGTTAAGATGCTGTGGATTCTCTTCACTTGCCAGAGTTGAATTCTGTTCTGTGGTATTATACCCTGGGAAATGAAAGTTATCTCCTAAGCAACAGCAAGGGAGAGTCCGAGGAAAAGTTGGACTTAGCAGCGTTAGAGGAGCCTCGCTCGTCCCTTTGGTGTCCGTCAGCATGGAACATCACAGACTGGCCTGGTTAGTAAACATGAGAGCGCTGTGTGCAGTTTAATGATGTTACATTTCAGGGGCTCCGGGTACCGCGAGGGAGCTCAGACCCCTGTTCGGTTAGCGCTCACTGCCATTTGGAGCTGCTGACATGCAACATTGACTTTTGAGGATCGCATGAAGTGGCTTTGAGATTGAAATTTTTCTTTAGAAGTTTTCCCATGATCCAGGAGGCTGCTGCAGGACGTTAGACTGAGGGAATATGAGAAGTCGTGCTACGAGAAGAAACTCGTCTTGTTTGAGCCCCTTAAAAATTTAGTCAGTTCAGGAGCATTGCAAAAAGAACAAACTCAAGAGATATGAATCAAAAATAAATGTAGTGTCTCTACTTCCTCCCGTTGTAAAAGAATGATGCCAAAATATCCAGGATAGGGATCGTGCTGGGGGTCGGGGGGCCACGGCACCAAGGTCCGGCTGACTCATGCACTTGACCAATCGCAGTCCAAGCTGTCAAGCATGATGTTTTTATAGCATCAAGTAACTACTTAAAACCAAACCTGCAGGAAAAATGAACACATGTACACATGGACAGAAGGGATTCATGACATTAAACAGACAAATTCAGAGATATGTGGTTATTTCCGTTAATTGATTAATAACAAAAATCTATAAAATGTATCATTTTATTCTCACCGTCAGTTCAAAAATCTAAATATATACAATAATTTACATTCATATATCAAACAGAAATGCAGCAGATCCTCACGTTTTAGGAGCTGGAACAGTTTTGGTTACTTGATGTTTATCAGTAATGAATTTGTGTGGAGGGACTCATCAATAACCCTTTTGCTCAAATCACATGTCATATGTGGCCAAGACCAAGAGAAGAACAAACATCTGAGTCATGTTTCTCCTGCAAGACCTTGTCACCTTGCAGACAAGACGTGGAGCTGCAGGTTTGACGTGATGGGACGTCTCCTTGAATATAACTATATACATCACCGAATGAGTCAGCAGGGGGAGAAAGAGAAAAGGTGTGATATTGCTGTAAAAAGTGCAGAGATGCGATTGTTACACCTAAAGTGCACGTGGCGTATCATGGCAGATGCAGAAGGGCACGAGGTAACTGCACAAAAGGCATTTTTCATTTAATGGGAACAAATGGGGGTCATTGCACCTCTGTACACTTCCACACGGTGAAACCACCTCATCCTAATTACTGTAAAGGGTGTGTTTCTCCTTCACAGCTTATGTGTTGTGTATTTATTTTGTCGTTGCCGGTTAAGACGCAGACGCCCTCCCTCCTCCTCCTCCTCCCCCTCCTGACTGTCCCCTGCTCTTCTCGTCCCTCTTCACCTACAGGGCGCCCAAACGATGCGGAGCAGGTCCCCGACGACCTCACATACAACGTGAGCAGCGAGCTGACGCTGGACGTGAGCCGCGACGACGACAAGGCCCTCATCACCTGTGCCGTCGACCATCCGTCGCTGGCCCCCGGGGACAAGAGGAGCGAGCAGGCTCTGCGGGTGCTGTGTGAGTCAACTGGGACATGTGGGAAAGGGAGGAGGGGGTCAGCGAGAGAGGTAGAGGACAGGAAATGTAAAGCAGGACCTCGGACTGGTTTTCATTTCTCCCTTGCTCCTCTCTTTATTGAGCAGTACATGCACATCCCTCCCCTCCGCAGTTTGATCTCTGCACCGGCAATTTCACATTAGCTCCCTGTAATAATGACCACACAGGAACTTAACCTTCCTCTGCGTGTGCACTTGCCCAGAGTTGAGTCAGAGCGGAAAAGGAGAGTTATCATTTGAAATGAAACTATAAATGGAGCCTCGCTGGACTCTGTGCTGGTGCTGCCACCCAGTGGGGGGGGCCGCGGTACTGCGTCGCCGAGGGAACGTGATGCCGTTGTATAAGCAGTTATGTCATTGTGGGAGGCAGAGGGATGGTGACGCCTACAGGAAGCAGACGGGACTAGAGGGAGACGGGGATGAATGAGACTGTCGGGGCTTTCTCTCTATGGTTTAAACTCATGAATGTTGTGTAACGTTACTGTGTGTGTGTGTATGTGTGTTTGGGTGTTTGTGTGTTTTCTCTTCCACAGATGCCCCAAACGCAGAGATCCAGCCTGAGAGCGATTTGCCCAGAGAGGGGGAGAAGTTCTATCTCAAGTGTGTGGGCAACAGCAACCCAGAGTAAGACACACATACACGCACACGTGAAAGAAGTAGACAAACATGCAAACACACTGTCTCTGCGCTCGCACACCCTCGCAGCATGCGTTCACACTTGCACACACACACACATATGCAGGCACAGGTGTCAGGACACTCACAGAGACAGCAGGCAATGTCACATCTCATTTAAAGAGCCACGATTATCGGTTTGTTTAATGGTATAAAATACAGATTTTAAGGGGAATAAATAAAAGTTAACTACTTCTTAACGGCATCCTTTAAAGCATATGCGTAAGTTGTATTACAAAAAAAAAAAGCAATAATCACCTTTCCAACATTTCCAGGCAGTTTGTGATATCACCACTTCTCTGCATGTCCAACATCTTTTGATTAATTTATGGGATGTTAGAGGATGTTGAAGTACAAATATACACCAGCGTGAGGCTTGATGTGGAGCTGTCAGTCTCAGCTGTCAATCATGACATTTCACTCCCATCTAATAGCATCAAATAACTAATTCAAATCTTCAGAAACGTGGACAAACATCAGTGTGATAAAAAAAACACCTCAAAACCACAGAAAACATCTTTGCCAAAAATGAATTTAACGTGCAGTGTGTCTTTTAATTTTCTTATTCTTATGTCCCATTCACTTACATGGAGGAGGCAGAGTTTATAGCCAGTATTGCAGCCAGCCACCAGGAGGCGATCAAGCTTGCCTGACTTCACTTACAAGGAGCTGTCATGTCATCTTTATATACAGTGTGTGCGTTTGAAGCCTTCTCGTGTTCTCATGTAATCTGTCACCTTCACTTCATCCAGCTGTGATTTCTTGACAGTATTATTAATAAACCTTAGTGCGTGTAACACAGCAGAAAAAAACACTAACGCTTTAATTGGCTGCGGCTCCGATCGACAGTGATTGAAACGTGACACACATGAACGTGGCAGACGGCTCCAGGTGACAGGGCGCCTCAGTCGAACATGACGCAGCTGCAGTTTAAAGAACCTGCGTGCACACCTGCAGATTTAGCTGTAAAAGATGTAATAGATAAACCTCTTGCATAGAACTTGGCCCTTTGTTTCCTCCAATAAAACATATTTATAGAAGCCTTGATTCTCACAAACAGATCCGGTTGGTTTGTAATCAAATCTTTTACCATTAAAAGGTTTCATGACATATATTATTCCAGAGGCTTCACACTAGGGTTAATGAAATACGCACATATTTTAACACACCCACATTTATTTACTGAATGTGTGTCAAAATACTTGGCAGGTACGCAATCGTAAAACAGAGGAGAGAAATCCTTAAATAATGCACAGACGGGCGACATGTGCAGACAACACAGCAGCGACACACACTCACACACAGGGACACACTTGTAAGCACTCACACTTTAACGTGTTCAATTCCTGACACCTTCCTGAGAGAGTAGTCACTTGTTACAACACGACACGCACACGAGCACACTTAGACGCAGTTAACGGGAAACACCTGCTCGCATGTTTCGCTGATACGCCGTGCACACGCACACAAGCAAACTGAAACCATGCGTCTTAAACCCTGCCCACACAAGTGCACTCCTTCCCCTGGCCTTTCTGCATTATAGATGAACCTCCAGCCAACTGCTCCTATTGATCCACTCCCTCCTCCTCCTCCTCTTCCTCCTCCTCTCCCTGCCTCCCTCCATCACCGTGTACCTCTCTCCGCCGCTGTGTCACTCACAGCTCGCTCGCTCCGCTCCGTCTAGTCACGACGCCTCCCCGCCCTGCCCATCATCCTCCTCCTCCTCCTCCTCCACCACGTCCTTCCCTATAACTCTCCTCTATCTCTCCTCGCACCTTTTTCTAAACATCCCCCCATCCCTCCTCCTCGTTTTCCCTCCTCCTCTCTCCTCCTCCCCCGCCCATGTCAGCTCGTCACAGCACTGGCGAAGGAGTAAGACCAGCCAGTTAGTTTGATTGGCGGCTGGAACAGATAGGGGGGGAGAGAGGTGACTGTCATCGAATGTACACGCTTTTACAGGCAGCGTGGAATGAGTCGATAAATTATAGACAGGAGAAGAAGTGAGGTATGAACACTGAGCTGATTCAATTCCCAGGGCGACTTCCGATGCTAGAAACTGTTTATTTGTGGTACAATTAGACGCCGTGGATGAAAGCGTCCATTTAATGAAGGACTGTATGTTCTGTATGGGAAGTGATCCGGCTCTGTGGTAATAAATAGATCTGTGCAGTTACAAATGGCCCCTGCCGGCGCACGGATTCAGGGTTCAGCTCCCACGGGGATCGGCCCATTCTAAAAATGTGCTTAACTCATATGGAACACGGAGCGAGCTTTGGATAAAAGCAACCGCACAGTGACAGAAGGCCGTGTGCAAACAAAACAAACAACCTAAATGAAAATATGTGGCTACAGAAGAGAAGAGAGAGAAACTGCGAGACCGCGGCAAAGACAATGAGGGGAAGGCAAGGTGGCGAGGGAACGAAAACCAACCAATAGGAGAGAGGGGTTGGGGGGGTGGGAGCGTGGGCGGAGGGGAGACAGAAAGATTTGGTGACAAGCAGCGAATGACTAAGACAGATAGAGGGAGAGCGAACAGGAGGACGCTAGTGTGAGAGAGGGAGAGAGGAGGGGGGGGGTGCTCAGTTATGTGCACCGCCGCTTGTGGAAGAGCTATTGTCCAATCACATCAGATACAGGTTACCCCCCTCCACAGCTGTCAGTCAAAACCCAATCACCGTGACAACAGCTCTCCTCCGACACACCCAGTCACTCAGCTCCCCCTCTCCTCCTCCTCATCTGCCCCCTCCCCAATCAAACTCAGTATCCTCTTCCTCTCCTCTTCTCTCCTCTAGTTTACTTTCTTCTCCTCTTCTCTCTTCTTTCGTCACCTTTCCTTTTCCTTACGTTTCCTTTTCTCTTCTCACCTCTTGTCTCCTGTCGTCTTCTCTCCTCTTGCTTACTTTCCTTTCCTTTTTATCTCCTCTTGTTTACTTTCCTTTCCTCTCGTCTCCTCTCCTCTCCTCTCTTCTTCTCTTGTCTCCTGTCTCCTGTCCTCTCCTCTTTTATCTCGTCTCCTTTCTTTTCCTTGTGTTTCCTGTCCTTCAATTTTCTCTTCTCTTCTTCTCTTCTCTTCTCTCTTCTCTTCTCTTCTCTTCTCTCTTCTCTCCTCTCCTCTCCTCCTCTCCTCTCCTCTCCTCTTTATGGTCACATCCTGTCTGGTTCAGAACAATAACTTATGGTATCACATTGCGTTAAGTGTTTCCTTGACGCCTGATGGAAGGAGCTCTCCAATAGAAGAGAAAGGGGTTTGTGCTCCACATTCTATTATATTTCCCATTATTCAATCAGGACGTCAGGGGAGCGCTCGCCATCGCATCACATTTCCTCCCTTGAACTCACTTAACCAAGTTAAACTCCCTAAGACTGTTCTCTTAACACGTTTGCAACTAGAAGCCCTTGCATAACTTTGACTGATTGCGTGCAAGCTTCTTTAAGTGTGCAAGGTCACGGCCACGGATAGAAAACAGCAGGTGACATTCACCGGGATTAGGATAATCTGCGACCTGTTGAAGGGTAAAGCTGGATATGTTCTGCACGTCTCTTACTGTCAAAGAAATCCCACGGAAAGGCAACAGTGAATTAAAGCCGCTAACCAGGATCGCCTCTGCAGCCAGAGCCTGATTAGCTTTATTCCTCTGTGCCGCGGCGCTTCGGTGTTGTCCAAAAAAAACTATTAAAAACACATCAGTGAGCCACATCATTGCACTCGTGTGGGTAACTGTCTGCTCTGTCTGGAAACGACGCTGATGAGAGTCAAAAGATAATGTAGCTGAGACACGGGCTGTAAAAACCAACACGGTGCTGGAAATTCAACTGAGGAGACGTCATTGTTCCGATATCGATTAGAGCCGATGTTTAATTGAGACAGGATGTTATATCAGTATTTCTCTCACTCTAGTGTTTATATTTGTTTTTACCTCCACTAAGGACGTTACGGTTTTATTGGTTTGTCTGTTTGTTCGGGGGAAATACACAGAACTACTGAACTGGATTTTATTTAAACTTTGGGGGAAGAGTTGGGTTTGATTTTCTTTAACTTTTGCGTTCAGCAAGAAGAAGTGTTCTCTATTTGCTGTTGTCTCCATCAAGGAGGCCATGTTTTCATCTGGGTTAGTTTGTTTGTCTGTTAGTTAGCAGGATTATGCAAAAACCCACTTGATGGATCATGTGCACATTAACGTTTGGTGCAGATTGGGATCAGGGGATTTTTATTTACTTTCTTGAACATTGAGACACGGGGCTTATTTTGACGTTTTCGCTAAATTCCTGCAGAGAATGAATCTAGATCTGATCTAGATGAAAGAAAAATCTGCAATGACAAGGGGACTGATATTTATGCGTGTGAGCAATTCAGTGCAGATCCATATAAAAATCTGCATCTATAATTAAAATGTGATTTCATGCTGGGGGCTGTTGGGTCTTGTCGGAGGCTTGAGCTCTACTGGGAGCCTTTCTGAATGTTACAGTTCTGCAAAGTTAAATCTGTGGTTGACCAATCACAACAGAGTGGGTCAGCTGGCCAATCAAAGCAAACTTATCGGGAGGGGCCTTAAAGAGACAGGCGCTCAAACCAGAGGCTGAAGAGAGGAGCTTCAGCAATGGACAGTTCGAGGAAAGTGATGTGTTTTCTCAACATTGGAGCTTCAAGTGTTAAGACTCATTTAAATTACTCGCGTGAATATGAGCAGAAATATGTCTCCTTTCATTTTTTATTTTATTTATTTACTTAAGAAACCAATGGGACTGAGTGCAACAGACTGGGAAGGGGAACCAGAAAGAAATGGGGGCGTTTTCAGGGATTTGGTGAAAATAAGAACAACAAAATAAAAACGGCAGATTCATCCCTCAACCGTAAGAATACTGGTCCGATGACAGTACGTGTTGGATGTGTTACTAAGTGTTGAATTACTCAGATTTAGATACTAGCATAATTTAACACATTTTATATTAATAATTTAGCGCAAACACCCAAAAGCTCATTCTTCCTCATGCTAATGATTACAGCTGCGAGGAAGGAGGAATATATTGCACCAGCGTTCCCATAATTGCAATAAAGAATGTCTTGAAGCGTATCATGACTTTTGTGCGGTGTTTACCGATGCGTGCGCGCTAATTGAAAAGTTTCCACCTAAGCGTGCAGGAATAAACCACGAGGAGCAAGCATGATGGGAATCATCAGCATGGTCTGCACTTAAACTACCCGCCGTATAACAGCGATTGACTTCTGCGCATTACCTTTAATAACACTACACAAGTTATGGCCTGTGAACGTGAAGGTAATTGATCAGTTAATTGCACATGAACCTGCATTTGGCGCCGGATGCGTTTTATCGCAGGTAAACGAGAGGATGTAGACAAACATGACCGGGAAATGCTTCTTTACATATTTATTTTTAACCCTTTTTATTTTGTCTCACACCAGAGCTGCTCTTTTTAGGCACAGTTAGGTTTTCTGTTCTTCAAATGAAGAACAGAAAACGTGGAGCTTCACGGAGAGTCCACGGTCGCCCCAGTGTTTGCTCAGCAGCAGGTGTCAAGGGAGCAGACGATTAGCTTTCACTCAGTTTGAGGATTTTGCCCTGCAGCCATAACTTAGAGTTCTTGTAGGTTTTGGCTCTCGGAATCACCCGATTACACTTTAAAAATATCCGTCTCAAAGAGTTTTGGGTTCAGCGGCTGGACAGACGCTCTACTGGCTTCGGTTGAGGGGTCACACATTGCCTAGTTTTTATTCTTCCAGATTTTAAAAAGAGATTAATCAGTCCAACACATTCAGGTTTGTCCTCGATTCAGACTCCCCATCATTGTAATTACTGTACAGTGCTTAAGGACTTGTGCATTTACATAATTGATTCTTTTATCAAGGCACGTCTCGCTATCGCTCTCATACACAATCTGTTATGCAGAATGGATTTTTTTGACGCAGGCTGATTTGAAATGCTGATCTTCTTCTTCTCCCTCCATCTCTTTTAAGCTCTTTTCTTCCCAGAGCTGCGGCACTCCTCCCAACTCAATCCTTCTTTCCATCATTTTCCTCATCATTCCCCTTTTTTTTGTACTTTAACTGTCTGCTGCAACCCTCTACATTGCTCATTCCATCTCTAAACTCCCCTGCTTTTATCTTTTCCTCCCTCGTTCCCCCCAGCATCCTTTTCCCTTTCTCCCTCTACTCCCCTCTTGATGACTTCATCTCTTTTCTTTCTCCTGCAGCTCCCGTCACAGCTTCCTTCTCCTCTCATCACTTCACCTCTCTTTTGACTTTTTTATGCAAAATGTGCAGAGCATGTACAGTTCAACTCAGCGCTCTCTGTCTCCCTCCTCTCTCAGGCCGGCCACCTTCATCTGGGAGAAGAAGGATGGTGAGCTCCCCTCGCTGGCCAAAGCCGACGGTGCTCTTCTACAATTCGAGATGCTCAACAAATCAGATAATGGCGTCTACCTCTGCCAAGCGGACAACGGCATCGGCAACAGCCAGGGGGAGTACACACTCCTGGTGCAAGGTAACGAGAAAGAGTGAAAGGAGGGAAGGGAATGTGTGGTGGGAAGGACATGAAGAAGAGAGGGATGGATTTAATGTGACAGGGTTGGGATTGTCTTCTTTCTACGTTTCTTCATCACGTTTTTATTTTTTATTTCTTCTTGTGGCTATGCTTGTACTTCTTCCATCGTTTCTTCTCTTCTGATTTACTTTTGTTTCTTTCCTCCTGTTTTTCTTTTGTTTTTGTTTTTTCTCATCCTTCCGCGCCACCACAACCGCCACCGCTCACCATCCAACCGCTTTCGCTCGTCCGTGCGCTTCTCTCCCCTTGGTAACGTTCTTGTGTCCCGTTTCGTTCGATCCATGCCTACTTTTTTTGCGCTTTGCTTTGCTCGCTCCTCCTCCAAAGATCTCTCGGACCCAGACAACCCGGACACTACCTCCCCCTCCACTGACTCTCCGATATCTACGTCTTCCCCTCCGATATCTACGTCTTCCCCTCCGATATCTACGTCTTCCCCTCCGATATCTACGTCTTCTCCTCCGATATCCTCGTCTTCCCCTCCTACCGCCTCCCCCACTGAAGTCTTATCTGCCTCCAGCTCTGAATCCACTTCCGCCTCCTCCTCCTCCCCCTCCCCCTCTCCTACTCCTACTCCCACCCCCTCGGAGGCTGACGTGTTGACCACCATCTCCGATTCCTCCACCACCGCTCTCTCAAACGCCCTCTTTCCCGACTTGCCATTCTCCCCTTCATCCTCCCCGGCCACCCCTCCTCTCTCCTCTGCAAGCATCGCTCCATCCACTGCCACTCCCTCCTCCTCCTCCTCCTCCTCCGCCTCCTCCTCCCCTACTCTCCCAGTTTCCGTCCAGCTGAATGGAGTTTACACTTTCACAGGTAAAACCATCTGAGTTACACACTTGGACACACACTTGCAAACAAGAGAGTTTATGAGGAGCTTAGTAATGGAGCAGAAAAACAAACACCGGTCACGTTAGTTCTTCTGCTTCTTTCTGTCCCTCAATACACAAACTGTGAATGTGCAGCGTTTGTTTAACACACACACACACACACACACACACACACACACACACACACACACACACACACACACACACACACACACACACACACACACGAAGCCACAAAGACTGACTCACAAAAATTGTTGGGACACATGATGAAGGAAAAAGTGGAAAAATGTGTCACAACTGTTTGATGTTTTTCTTTCTTGTTTCCCTCTCCCTCCTGTTAATGATACCTAACCGTCCAAACCCCCCAACACACACTCTTCCATCCATCCATCCATCCATCCATTCTTCCATCCATTCATCCATCCAAACATCTAAACATCTACCAATCCATCTACTCATCCACTTGAGAAGATGCTGCAGACAACATCCCAGGTATAACGTTTCCACCAGTCACCTGTGGTTCTGACTTTCTGTCGTTCTAACTTTCCTTCCACCTGCCTGTCTGTCTGTCCGTCCGTCTGTAGGTCTGACTGTCTGTACTTCTGTCTGTTTTATCTCTGTCTCTTACTCTGGATGAAAAAATATTTTATAGTCTGGGGACCCTTTGAACTTCAGAGCAGAGGGATGAATATTTCATATTCCTGCCCACGTAATTCTTTGTTGTTGCCCATACATGCCCAGATGAGCTCAACACACACACACACACACACACACACACACACACACACACACACACACACACACACACACACACTCCCTCACATGTGACACATTCACAGTATTCGCACCACGCTCTCACATCCATCTCACAAAGACATGCACACACTAGCATGACCCTTAAGTGGTACAAGTCATTTACACAGTGTTTCACTTCCACTGCATGTTTTGTGTGTGTGTTTGTGTGTGTGTGTGTGTGTGTGTGTGTGTGTGTGTGTGTGTGTGTGTGTGTGTGTGTGTGTGTGTGTGTGTGTGTGTGTGTGTGTGTGTTAGCACCGGGGAGGGAGGGGCCAGGCTTCGAGGTGTTCTCGGGTCTTGTCTGCTTTTCTTTGATGCTGACAGCAGGATTTATGGGCTCATTCTCAGTCTCGCCTCGTCAGCATGCCCCTCTCACCTCCACACCGGCCAGCCAGAGCGAGTGTGTGTGTGTGCGTGTGTGTGTGTGTGTGCGTGTGTGTGTGTGTGTGTGTGTATGTGTCATTCTGACTCCGCTCCACACCTCCACCACCCTCTCACCCCCCCACCCACCCTCTTCTCCCTGTTCTCTGTATGTGGCTGGCCTCTGGTTGGTTGTTGTCGTGCTCCTTCACTTCTCTAACTGGCTGAAATGTGACTTGTTCCTCCACCGTCGGTCATTTCCACCTGTTGGTGTCTCGGTTGGTTGTGTTTCCCTTCCTTCCCTCCTCAGTTTCAGTTTCGTCTGCATATCTGTTTGTTCATGGCTGTTTGCTGTGCCTCTGATCTCTCACTCCTGTGCTCTGACTGGGTGTACAAGCCAAGTTTTCTTCCTCTGACTGGTTGAATCCTCGTCCTCTTCATCGGTTTGACCCCCTCCAACATTCACCAAGTGCAAATCAGCCTCTTTGTTCAGCTCCCTTTTGATGCCTTTCACTATAAGAAGTGCTGCTTTTGAGTTGTGCCTTTCTCTGTGATTTTAAATTGACACCCAACGTTTGATCCGTTAGGAAAAGTCAGGCGAAATAAACGATGTAGAAAATGTTATTCTCCAAGGGGCGAGAAGCCGGAGGGTCTGAAACGAGGCAGATCGGGGGAAATGATCTAATATCGGTTGGTGGGTGAAAATCCTGAATCTCCAAAAAGAGTTTGTTTTACAAGTTTCTCCAAGTAAAAGAACATTTATATATTTTGGAATTGAAATAATACTTAATCATACAGATAATTAAAACAAGTATATTTCTAAAGGATATTATTAATACAATTCCTGGTACTTTTAGTAAATAAGTAATTAGTAAGAGTTACTAATATATTGATAATCAACGCAAAGCACATTTTCACATTTTTAACATGGGTTAAACATTTTCTGCTCGTTTAACCCATGTCTGGTTTAACTAGCAGATAATTTGTGTTTAATCAGATTATTCTAAAGATTGAATCTGGTGCTTCGGGGGCTCCTGGAGGTCTAGGGACTCCTGGAGGTCTGGGGGCATAGGTGCAGCTGCCTGTTGCCCCCGGTCGGTGATCCCACCTCAAACTACGAGTCTCTTAATCCACAGAAGAGCATAATAATACTTCAGTGAAAGTGGAAAAAATGGAAATGACCCTGGCCTGAATTAGCCATAAGGATTTCATCCAACATCATCAGTGTTTGTCCCCACGAGTCTCTGGGACTGGGCGGGTCGAAGTTGCGCATCGTGCTGCATGTGAGTCACGGATCATTTTTAATGTGCGGAGGGTGACACGGTGGCCTCTTTTCTTTCGCCTGGTTTTTTCTCATATCCTTGTCTCTGTGTTCTGAAGCTTTGCATCTGTGCCTGGGTATAATGTACTGACAAGAGTTCTCTGCTTCCCTGTTCTTTGTTTTCTTCTCTTCTTCTGCTTTCTCCTCACTCTCCCCATTATTCTCTCTCACTCTCTCTCTCTCTCTCTCTTTCTCTCTTTCTGCTGCCTTTCATCATCCGTCTCCTGTTTCCGCCAAATTTCCTCCACCACCCCCTTTTCCCTCAATCTCTTTGAGTCTTTTTCCCTCTTTCTGCCTATTTCTCAATGTCTCCTCCTCCTTTTCTCTCACTGTTTTCTCTGTTTTTTCCTCATCCATTCTGTCCATCTCTCTTGCATGACTTCCACGTCCTTTTCTTAACCACACCTTTCACCTTCAACCCTCTCCTCTCCTCCTCTCCTCTCCTCCTCTCCTCTCCTCCTCTCCTTCTCAAGACCCCACAGCCATGTTGACCTCTTCGGGGGTGGACCACGCTGTGATCGGAGGGGTGGTGGCTGTTATCGTCTTCATTCTGCTCTGCCTCCTCATCGTCCTCGGCAGATACCTCATCAGACACAAAGGTCACCTGCTCACAGACACACCCGCACACGGACACGTGCACGTGCATGCTTGACAATACATGGAGATACACTTGCATAAATATGGATACAAATATGAACCAAGACAGGATCCTACACTTAAAAAACATACATATGTATACAAAGAAATGCAAATGCCTAAATATATATTCAAAGCACAAGCCTCACTTGTTTTACCCTCAAAGCAGAAGAAGAAAGTGAATGAAGAGGATGTTTATTCATTGCCTTTTAACACATTTTGGGTCACACAACTTCCTGCGAGATTAGATTTCCTGACACGAGCAACGTCTCTGCTGCGTATTTTCAATTAAATGATCAAATATGGGATTCAAAGTGATGTGGAAGAGACTTAATTGCCTTCGTACTCACATCAGCTCCTGTGCTCTGCGCTCTCTCTCACTCACTTCTCAAAAAAATCGCTTTTGGAATATAAACAGGAACAAAGCACATTCAAATGTCTCCAGTCCAGCAGGGGAAATTTAAATGGTAATATCGACAGGTTTTGGCCCCCAGGTGGCGCAGTTGATAGCCCATTACCCACCGCCACCAACACCAAAGTTTGCCAGATTCACTCCCCGGCTCCGGTGCCTCCAGCTGGGTCAGAATATTGAACACGATCGCCTGGCGCCCGGTGTTAACATGTTGCCAGGTCTGTTAGGGATCATGTCGATGTACTAGCGACTCCCTCTGGTTGGTTCAGGCACCTGTTCGGAGGCGTGCGTGTGAAATGATAGTGTGACGCTGTCTGATGCCTGCATGTGTTTCAGGCTGTGGGCCAGCAGAGGACAACAACAATAAGAATGAATTGAGATTTATTTAGCACAAAGCAACAGATAAATATAACGTGCACTCATATTCTATAACAAATAAGTATATCCTTGATTCAATGACCCTTTAAAAGTAGTTTGAGAAAATAGTCTAACCCTGAATTACACTTTCTATCTTTCGGCTTCTTTCAATGACATCTCAGGGTCTTCACCATCAAATGGATGGTTGTCCGAGTCGGGGCGGGCACGTAATAACAGGCGATCATATTTGTCATACTTTGGGGGATAGGTCGTAAACCCCGTCTCTGTTCAAAGATGGCCTCTGGCATCGGATGTAAATTTCTTCCTTGGTCATTTCTTGACTGGTCAAAGTCACAGACGCCCGATTGATGACTTTCACCTCTTCCTGGTCGATGCAGCGAGAGAGTTTTTGCTCAGACACTGAACTGGTACCAACATTTGCTTTATCAGTTATGTACAACATGCATTAATCAAAGTTATTCAATTCTTCCGGTTGATAAAAACAAGTAACTTGTGTCGCTGAGAGCTGCAGAAAAACGCTTCTGGGATGTAGTCAATGGTTATGTAGAGTCTGACCCTTTGACCTTTGAATTATGTGTTTTCAGGAGTTTGTCTCCTACTGTGCACCCAAACTAAAGAAAACTTAAACCATTAAAAACAATGATTTAGACATAACCACCGGGACTCTGTCTTCTGTCAGGGCCAGAGTTTGACTTCTGCTGACTCAGCAAACCCATCATCTCCCTCCCTCCCTCTCTCACTCTCTCACTCTCTCTCCTTCCACAGGGACGTATCTGACCCACGAAGCCAAGGGCTCGGACGACGCCCCTGACGCCGACACGGCCATCATCAACGCAGAGGGAGGCACCTCTGGAGCAGAGGACAAGAAGGAGTACTTCATCTAGACAGAGGAGGGAGCAGTGGAGAAAAGGAGCGGCAGGAGGAGATGGAAAAGTTGGAGGACGTGTGGTAGTGGGGATGGGGAGGAGTGAAGGGGGGAGAAAAACCTCCATTTTGTTTTCTCGACGCTTCAGTTCTTCACTCGGTCGGAGGGATGACGGGAGGGGAAGGGAGGGGAAGAACTGTGGGCAGCATAAAGCGATGAGTTGAGCTTCGACTTGGTACTACCCTCTTTGCATTGATACAGGGAAGTGAGATTTTGCACTTGAACATACGGACAAACTGAGGTTACACACTCACACACACAGACACACACACACACACACACACACACACACACACACACACACACACACACACACAGAAAATACGCGAGTCGGTTTTGGGAAACACCTCTTCCCACAGACTCGAACGCTCGTAGATGCTCAGAATATGGAACGCGAGCTTCCTACTAACACGTCTGAATTATGACATTTTTACACAAGCATCGCATCCTATTTCTAACTCGAAAAGGCAGAATTGTAACTCACATTCCGGCACCATTCCCCGCCCCCACTAACCCGTCCTGATACTTCACTTCTCACCACGACGCCAACGTGTCCCCTCGACATCCAAACCAGCTCAGTCCTTCACATCTTTTTTCTTTTGTCCAACCGACGAGGCAGAATCCCTCCGTCAACATCCGAGTGGCAGAGAAATCCACGTAAATCACCACTGACAGACACAATCCCCCCACACCCCTCCCCTCTCTCGCAGTTTCATCTTTTTACTCCATCAAACCTCTTTCTGTGCCGAAGATCCCCCACCCACCCTTAACGCAGCAACATGCAACAATCATGCAAAACTAGCATTCCCACCTTGCGCTACAAAGCCAAGGGGCTCCAGTATACATATATAAATATATATAAATATATATATAGAATTATATAGCATTCTTTTTACTTGACAGAAAATGTTTGGTGTGCTGTAAATACACTCTCTGTCCTTCTCTACCCTCCGTCTCTCCTCTCTCTCTCTACATCTCCCTCTCTCCTGTATCTGATTCAGTCTGTTACTGCATTACAGTGACGTATATATACTCTTAAAAAAAAATAAACGCCTGCCTGTTTTTATTACGTACGAGACAAAAATATCTGTATCTGGGGGAATAAGATTCTGAAAAAAATAACCATGATGACGTTGCGATGAAAACTAACCTTAACTGCAAATATTTGTATGAGGAATGTTTCCTTGTTTTTTCTCTGCGTTCTTTTCTTTCCCGTTTTTGGTTTTCAGGACTCGTGAGAGACTTCCTCTCGTCGGCGTCTCGGTGTGTTGCTGTCAGTGTTAACAGTTTACAGTGTCTGTCAGTCTGTCGGCCCAGGAGTCCATGAATATCATTTACAACGTGTGGTTTCGATTTTGAGGTTTAGGTTTTTTTTTTTATGCTGTTTGTTTGTTGACCTCTCTCTCTCCCCCCGTGTCCCGCGTCCACTGCCGCCATTTTGTCCTCCCGAAAAAACTAAACTGTAGCAAAACCTCGATCGAAAAACATTTTCAGAGGGGGGGGCAACCTGTTCGATGGAGCTTTCCTGGAGCGTCACTGCCCGGTGCTGGTGCTCGTGGACGGCTCCACTCGGCCCCGCACCTCCCGCCTCCACCTTTCCTCCCCCCCACAGCAGACTGCTTGTCTTGGCACGAGCACCCGGCGCTAAATCCATTGAGTAGTGACTTCATGACTTCCTCTAAGACGCTGGCACAGTCGCTGCTCGCGGGAGGTGAAAATGCTCGCTTGCTTTCCACTACAGGGCCAAACAAGATTGCCTACATGCATTATGACAAACTTCCTGGCAACACAAAAAAAACCTTTTCTCTTATTGTTCCTTCTTTCTCTTTTCCTGCGTGTGTGTGCAGGAATCATTCGCCAGCTTAGCACAAGGTTTCCCACAAATGACGAGTGTTTTATTAAGGTTGGGAGTTGGCCTCGGTCCTGGCAAGCTCCGATTGGCCCGGGCGTGGAAATTGATTGCAATCTAACTAAGAGGCTCTGGGCTCCGGACTGCTCACGTGCCAAGGTTTGGCTCGACGGGCGCGGTGCCGAGCTGGAGTCTGGGCTGCACTAAGAAGAAAGTCATTCAGGAACTTAAACGTCCCCCCCTCCGCCCCGCTCGTCCATTTCTTTCCATTCTTTAATTAATCATCTGGTCTGTGTCCTGATCCACCTTCACCCGCTCTCCCCTTTCCTCATCGCTCCCCCCACCCCCCCCAACGACCATCCATCTCTGCTCGATGTCCGATTCTCCTCGCTGGTTTCTCTCTCGTTCAGGAGTCCATGTAGACGTACAGTAGAAGTAGCGTCTCTAGATTCGCCCGGCGTTCGCTGATGGCTCTCCTCAGCACCTCCTGGGAGTGTTGCTACGGAGAGGAATCCATTTGCTGTTGTCCGTCGACCCGTTAGACAGTTATGTCTGTGATAGTTTTTGTACACCTTTTTTGGGAATGTTCAGGGATTGTGCTTTTCGTACCTTTCCCCCCCGCATTATCGTTAACCGCCACCACGCTGGCTGCATTTAAAGCCCAGCTGGTGCGTCTATAAGCTAGCTAAAATACAAAGGGTAATGTGACCCGAAGCAGGGTCAGCTGTTGTCTTACTTTCTCTCCTCCTGTGGCGTTCTCGTAAACTTGGCTTCAACAGTGTTTGAATTCCGTCGGACGCGGTTTCGACAAACCGAGGTGAACATTTTCTGGAGCTCATAACACTGTTGATCCCGCGTTTACGCCGCGTCACTCTTCAGCCTGGTGTGTGCAGACCAGAGGACGGGCCTCGTCTCACAGAGCTCGCTGTCCACTTCCAAGAGATACCTTTGGTTTTGTATTTAATCCCAGTCCAATTCTGCTCTGTGAATGGAGAAAGGAAAATCTGCCTCATACCTAAAAAGTGTAGTGTCTTTTTAAAACTAATGGACCTGTATTTGCCTGTAATTTATCGTCCTGTCCTTCGTCTTAGTTAATGTGCTAGCATGTAGCTTGCATGAGAAACGGTTGGAAATGTAGATAGTGTCGGGGATGAGCAGCGGCGACGAGCTTCTCTCCTGAGGCGAGGGCGGCGGTCGGCCCGGCTGACCTCGCCGCCGTTCTCTGATCTGCAAACATTAGGCCGTGCCCCGGTTCAACCATCTGTACCTCCTCATTAAAACAGAGGCAACTCGCGAAGGGCCGTGTTCTTCTTCTTTTGCCACCACTGCTCCATTCAAACAACACAGAGGTACAGAGGAACTCTATCAGACTCATAAATCCCGTGCATCAGTGCAGTGATGACAAACTGTCACCAGATGCCAGCAAACAGCAGCTTGTCTTGTCCCGAGCTGTCCTGTCCTGTCCTGTCCTGTCCTGTCCTGTCCCGCCACTCAACTCTCACCAACTCCTCTACGGGCAGTCGCACACTAGCTGCCTCTCATCCCTATTCGTTTTATGCTATACGAACAAATTGATTTTTAAATTCCGTTTTTGTAAAAGGTGTGCATAATCTTAAATTTATTGATTTCAGTTCAACCGATAATCATATTTTTATTAGTTTGTCCAAAACTTGAAGGTTAGAACTTTAGTTTTTTGCGTATTTTATTGTTTCAACAACCATTTTTTAAAATAATTTTCGTGTATATAGTGTTGCCTTTACTGGATACTCTTACAAACGCACCCATGCACACACACTTAGGGTACATGCACATCCACACACATATCGGAATATGCACAGCAGGCATGGCGTCTGTGACTCTGGTGTATTTGTACATATGTGTGTGTACGTGTGTTTGTGTATGAGTGTGAGATGTGTATTAATTGATCCAAACAGACTCCGAAAACACTCTGTACGCGTGTTGCGTTCACGAAAAATGTTATTATTTCAACGACTAAAATTACGTCTTTGTCTTTAGCATCATTATTATTTTTGGATGACAAGTCTTCCTTTTGAATAAATGTCCATATCACATGAGAGTAGTGCTGTCACGTACGTTCCTTTCTACTATCGCCGAAGATGTCACCGAGGTGAGAGCCAGCCGCATGCTGTGGTGGGTTTGCCTCTGTTGGCCGTTTGTGTTCATGAAGTATTTGTTTTGATTTGGTTTTTCTGTTCAAAAATACCAGTTCAGTTGTTGACTTCAATAAACATGCATTTGGGTTAATTTCACCTGTCGTTGTCGCTTCTTCCTGTTCAGAGACGTTTAGAGTCAGATGCTTTTCTTGTTGCTGTTACTTTGCAGGTAAATTCACAGCTTTAGGGGAAAATGTGATACTTCTAAAAGTAAATAAAAGCTCTAAAGTCCTAGTATTTGAAGTACTAATCTGAAATTAATGAAATTATACATTATAATTAGTACTTGGTATTAATTATATCACCTAAATATGAATCCAATGATCACTGTGTGTAGTGTAAATAATCAACAGGTTATAAAAAGCCTCTCCTCATCCCCTTTTCACACTGTGCACTTACTGAACATGTCCAACAGGGGGCAGTGCAACACAATAACTCAAATCTCCTTTGCTTAAAAAGGTCAAATGTTTATAATAAAAAAAAATGAAAACCTGAATTATACTAAATTTAGTTTCCTATTTGCAGACATGCTTTTCTTATTATTGCTGAAATAGATTATACTGTAAAACTGTTTCTTTCTCTCATAAACAGTATAAAGGCCTCGTGGTCTCATGATCTTCCTTCCTTCCTTTCTTTCTTTCTTTCTTTCTTTCTTTCTTCCTTCCTTCCTTTCTTTCTTTCTTTCTTTCTTTCTTTCTTTCTTTCTTTCTTTCCTTCTTATCTTCTTCTTGTTGCTTCCGCCCCTCTCGCTCTGTGGTTCGAGGGGGGGGGATATTGTTTCCACATGTTGATGCTGGGTTGGATGTTAACAATCAGCCTCACACTGTACACATGCTACTAGTTAATTACCCAGTAAGTAGTCCCAGTGCTCACACAGCTGGATGTTCCTAACTCTCTCCAGCTGTCGGAGAGAAGCAGACTGAGCTCCTTCCTAAACATCAATGTTCAAGAAGTATCATGGAAAACATGACGCTCAGTTTGATCATGTTAAATTTGATCAAAATGCATTTATACTGTTGCCAATAATAAGTGTGTAAGGCCTGTTTCATTTTAGGTTTTCACAAACTCAATTACATTTGACTGAAATGTATATTCTACAACATGATAGCCCACGTTGCTCGATCTACAGACAGTGGAGTCATGGACCTGTCTTCTCTTTTGGCTTTTGTCCCTTAGAATATTTGGAAAGTTTGGGTCCCCATACTTTAAACTGTGCAGGGTAAGAGTGGTAAGTCATAGCTGATCAAAGATAGGACGATTCATTATACTGTGGCCAATCACAGACAAAGATTCATTGAGCCACATGTATAAAAACCAGCAGATCCAGGTCGTTTTCCTTTTCCTAGTTTCCCTGTTCTCTGATACTGAAGTTATTTCTTTTGAATATTCATGACTAAACTTTAAGTTTGAATCATGTAAATCCACGCGGCCACAAACTTCTGTGCTTGGACTGACTAACATGAGGAAACAATCCCTCCATTGTTACCACATTCTGATTCAACTACTGGAAAACTGTGAGTGCTGCATAAAGACATGTGGAAAACACACACACACTGTAAGAGCAAGGACGGAGTCAGAAATACTTGGAGGGAAAATGTAATGTGCGTACGACCCATCACTCATAAGAATCAAAGAAAACATCTGCCTGGGTCTATGAAATATTACTTCATTAATATTTGTATACACGGATAAAGTAAGCACTTGTTTTGGGATAAAACATACAAACCGCAGATTTTTCTTCTAAAGATCTTCATGGGCCGACACTGGAAGAATAAAGTCTGACCCCGTGTGAATGTTTCAACACGTTTCAATCAAGTACAATCAACTTTAAAAACATAAACACTAAACTATATATCTTGATTTGGATAAACTTATTTTGTGCAACCAGTCTATAGTGTATACACCTCCAACTTGGTCAGAGATGACTGATTTGTCCTTTTATCAATATCTAAAAACATAAATACATAACCTGCTGTAGAATGTTGTGTGTCAAAGTTGCATTCAGTCATTTAAAGGCCTTTGATTGATTGAAGTTTTCAGGTTCAGGTCGCAGTTCCCTCTGCGGCCACTGGAGCGCCCTCCTCTTCCTCTGTGGAGTCCAAAGCGGAGATTTGGAGCAGGGGAGGAGGAGAGAGGGAGAGAGGGAGAGAGGAGGGGGTGTGTGTGCCACTGATTGTAAGAGAGAGAGAGAGAGAGAGAAAGAGAGAGAGGGGTATTCAGTCCTGTTTTAATGGGAATCCAGGAGGCACACAGGAAAGGGGGACGCAGAAACTGAGAAGGACAGAGAGAGAGAGAGAGAGAGAAATAAAGAGAGAAAGAGAGAAAGAGAGAAGGCAAATAAAAGTGGAGACAGGTTTATTTTACGCACGGAGGGGGGGTGGGAGAGAAAACCGAGGAAGAGGAGGGTGAAGGAGCGCTGGATTTGTTTTCCTCAGAATGTGTCTCCTCTCACTCTCATGACTCCGGGAGGATTCCAGCTGAACGCAGCCGCTCCGGAGGAATTGATGGTGTCTGCTCGGGGACGCGGAGCCGACGGGAGGAATCTGACCGCGCTCGGCTGAACCATGCCAACCCTGTGGATCCTAACTTTGGCGATCACCCTGAGCCGAGGTGAGAGATGTTCGAACCCCGCGCAGCAGGAAGTGACACGAGCAGGGGGGAGAGATTCTGCAAACTTTTCTTTTTCATTTCTCCTCTGTCCATCCTCTTTGTCCTTGTTGTTTCCTCTGCTGTGTGTGTGCGTGTGTGTGTGTGTGTGCGGGAGGCTGTGCGCGCTCCGAGGCTGAGTCCAGTGCCTCTGCTATTGTGCGTCTGTGTCTGGCACAGTGTGTGTATGTGCGCGTGTGTGTTGTGTTATTTGTGCTGCCCTGGACATCATCATTACAGCTCAGTGGCGCTGAAGAGTTAGAGTCGTGGGGTGTTCAGGGTCTCTGCTCCGCTGGGGGAAAATGAGATTCAGAGTAGACACACGCACGCACACACACTTATACACACACACACACGCACGCACGCACACGCACGGTCCAGACGTGTTGCGTTCATTTTTCTTCAATTAAACGTGAATGGGACAGACGTGGAGCATCTGCACGCGACATCGCTTTGACGTGACCTTTGAAACGCACGAATAGATAAATGTGGTTGACACATGCATGCACACGCAGTGGGTCAACACAATATGCACGTATACGCGCACAAACACACGCACACACACTTTCTCTCTCTCTCTCTCTCTCTCGCTCACTCACACACACGCGCGCGCACGCACACACATTGCGCATAACCTGCCAGCCGGGGATGATAGATGAGGCGAGGATCCAGTGCACAGTCTGGTCACCGGGCTTTAACATGAGTCACACTGGATCAATTTCCAACACACACACACTCACGCGCATTCCATCAATCTCAGTGTGTGTGTGTGTGTGTGTGTGTGTGTGTGTGTGTGTGTATGCAGGGAGAGAAAAGGCCAGAGTCTCATGAGAGGGAAAGTCAATGTGTGTGTGTGTGTGTGTGTTAGAGACAGACCAGTGCGCCCTCTTCCTCTTAGCATGCAGGTAGAGTCTGGACATGCTCGTGCCCGTGCACGCGGCCTGGCTGCAAACGTGCAGGTGCCAAGAAAAATTCATATTTTACCGTAAAGACGGAGACATATTCACTGGACTGGAGGAGAAACCCCATTACTAATATTAATGTCCCTGTTTATCGATCACCTTGATAGATTGCCCTCTCCCTCCCTCCCTCTCTCTCTCTCTCTCTCTAGCCACACACACACACACACACACACACACACACACACACACACGACTACCAGTGTGAGGGAGTGTGTGTTTCTGTTTGAGGGCAATCACAGCTCCAAAGACAGAGGTGATTAATTGAGGTGGCCTGATGTGAGCAGTTCATCCAAGAGCGTGCGCATGTGTGTGTGTGTGTGTGTGTGTGTGTGTAGGTGTGTGTGTGTGTGTGTGTGTGTACCTGTCTCAGCACCTGGGTCTCTTGGTGCCGCAGGCCGCTGGTGTGATGAGCCACAGACGGTTATCTGCATAGACAGACAGTGAGAGGAGCTCGCAGGCTGGAGCAGAGCTGACCACCTGAGTGGAATAAAACAGAATCTAATATCATGATCGTCTTAAACAAGAACGAGGAAACGAGCCGTCGACACGACAGAGAGAGAAAAGAGAACATCAGCATCTGGGGTTTTTAAAATGGATGCATTCAGCTTTCAATGAGAATCCAGTGAATGAGATGAGACTGGTCGACAATACGATGAATCAGTGTCATCAGGACGAGAGCTGGAAGCTGGATGGAAGAGGAGAGAGAAGAAGACAGAGAACAGAACAGAAGAGAATCAGAGAACAGAGAGAGATTCAAACATGCAGAACATTAGAGAACAACAAAATCACAGAGAAAACAGAACAGAACAGAACAGAACAGAACAGAGAACAGAACTGAGAACAGAACAGAGAACAGAACAGAGAACAGAGAACAGAACAGAACAGAGAACAGAACAGAGAACAGAACACAGACAGAACACAGAACACAGAACAAGAGAACAGAGAACAGAGAACGAGAACAGAACAGAACAGAACAGAACAGAACAGAACAGAACAGAGAACAGAACAGAACAGAACAGAGAACAGAACAGAACAGAACAGAGAACAGAACAGAACAGAACAGAACAGAGAACAGAACAGAACAGAGAACAGAACAGAACAGAACAGAACAGAACAGAGAACAGAACAGAACAGAACACAGAACAGAGAACAGAGAACAGAGAACAGAGAACAGAGCACAGAACATAGAACAGAACTAAGAACAGAACAGAACAGAGAACAGAGAACACAGAACAGAGCAGAACATAGAACACAGAACACAGAACAGAGCAGAACATAGAACACAGAACGAACTAGAACAGAACAGAACATAGAACAGAACAGAACAAAACAGAACAGAGAACAGAACAGAGAACAGAACACAGAACACAGAACACAGAACACAGAGAACAGAGAACAGAGAACAGAACAGAACAGAACAGAACAGAGAACAGAACAGAACAGAACAGAACAGAACTGAGAACAGAACAGAACAGAGAACAGAACAGAGAACAGAACAGAGAACAGAACAGAACAGAACAGAACAGAACAGAACAGAACAGAGAACAGAACAGAACAGAACACAGAACAGAGAACAGAGAACAGAGAACAGAGAACAGAGAACAGAGAACAGAACATAGAACAGAACTAAGAACAGAACAGACAGAACATAGAACACAGAACACAGAACAGAGCAGAACATAGAACACAGAACACAGAACAGAACATAGAACATAGAACATAGAACATAGAACAGAACAGAACAAAACAGAACATAGAACAGAACAGAAAACAGAACAGAACAGAACAGAACATAGAACAGAACAGAAAACAGAACACAGAACAGAACAGAGAACAGAGAACAGAGAACAGAACAGAACAGAGAACTAAACTGAGAACAGAACAGAACAGACAGAACAGAACAGAACATAGAACTAAACTGAGAACAGAACAGAACAGAACAGACAGAACAGAACAGAACAGAACATAGAACTAAACTGAGAACAGAACAGAACAGAACAGAACAGAACAGAACAGAACACAGAACACAGAACACAGAACACAGAACAGAGCAGAACATAGAACAGAGCAGCAGATCAGTGTCTCCAGCTGAGCCGCTGTACTAAGCCTGTAAATGTGATCAGAGTGAATCCGTCCCCGACATGCAGCTGCTGCAGCCTAATGTGTGTTTAGCCTGTTTGGACTCTTCCAGGTGTCGGCTGCATGACAGCTCCGACTGTCTGAGCGTCCTGATTTACTGCACACACACACACACAGTCACACACACACACACACAGACACACACACACAGACACACACACACGCACACACAAACACACACGCATACACAAACAAACAAACAAACAAACGCCAACTACATCTCCGTGTGGTTGACCGCGTGTCTTTGGGCCTCTGTAATTACCATTCAGTCCTGTTCGTGTGTGTGTGTGTGTGTGTGTGTGTGTGTGTGTGTGTGTGTGTGTGTGTGTGTGTGTGTGTGTGTGTGTGTGTGTGTGTGGCGTGTTGCTGCTGTGATCCGACGCTGTGCTCCCAGCGCCGCTCTGGCCACAGGCGAGGAAGCGTGTTTCTCACAGTCGATTCTTGAACAGCACTTTTGCTTGAGCTGAACATTTTTGCAGCCTGATCATGCAAGCAAAGCAAGCAAAGCAGTTCTTGCACTGCCAGCACCTGTCCCATCTCCCTGCACTCCCCCTTCACACACACACACACACACACACACACACACACGCTTTCTTTACTCCCCCCACGCCTCCGACACTCTTTTCTCGCAGATGAAAAGAGACAGGCTAAAAGACAGAGAGATGGAGGCAGGGAGAGACGAAGAAAGGAAGAGACAGCGGGGTTCAGTCCTAATCTGTTGACAAGAGGGGATGTTTGAGGATAAACAGAGGCAGAGCTGCAGAGAGAGAGAGAGAGAGAGAGAGAGAGAGAGAGAGCGAGAGGGCCCCACTGGCTCCAGTCTCAGCTTCAACAGCGACCCGGCTGGACCTGGAGCGTTTGGCACTTTACAAGTTGACGCGCAGGTTCATTCCCAACGTGTGGGCTCCAGAGGCTTTTTTACCTGAAAAGTTTTCACCTCTTGTCCAAAAGACCCAAAACCTCTCAAAGAATCTGAATCTGGTCCAACTGTGAGAACGCAAATATCCAAGTTAGTTGCCGTGGACATTCTCTGGAGTCTCTCTGGAAGTAAACTCTCTGGATAATGTCCGAATGCGCCCATGTGAGAATACAGCAGGAGACTCTCCGGAGGATTCACCGCGAGCGAGCGGGTGCGTCGGTGACGTTTCTGACACGCAGGCAGACACAAAACTGGACAAAACGTAAAGAACATGAATATGTCAGAATGAAACGAAAGGAGTCGTGCGGGTAGAAGACGCCAAAGAAGACAACACGATTAGAGAGCTTCTGGTGACACGGGCCAAGACACCGTCACTCGCTTTAAACTGTGTTGTAAACTCCAGAGAATGTCCGGGACCCACCATTCTTCAGGGTTCATGTCTGATACCGTGTAACTGTCTTGGATCATTTGTTTTCCGATCATTTAAACTTTTAGGTCGCTGCGCTACACCAGCTCGCAGTGAAGGGGATTCCTGCTACTTTCTGTTTAGTCAAGATTCACTAAATCTCATCTGCACTTCCTCACATTGGCAGAGTATTACCTCAAGGCAAGATAAGAGAGATTATATAATTTCCAGCTAATTCATCTTTTGATCATTTGGCTACAGGGAAAGCCACGGTTGCATTGCTGGATTTTTTTTATTTTGCCAGGGGGTGAAAATTCAAAAAACTGACTCACCCACTTCATTCAACCACCTCCGCATCCTTGTGCATTGTGTAGGTACATGGGGGGGGGGCTTCAAGATGATGAATTAAACTGATTCATTCAGAAATATAAACCATCAATACCCAATATACACTTAAAGGAGACATATCCTTCTTATATTCAGGTTGATCATTTCAATTAATTAAAAAGTTTGACAAGCAATAATGTTTAAAAAATGTCATCGCTTTCCTCAAACTATCCGTTTCTGCAGCACCTCCTTTTAGCCTCTGTCTGAAAGACTTGCTCTTTGTTCAGGAAACTTCTTCAAGGCCACGTTCAGACCTGCAGCGCTGCATGAAAGAAATGTGGCCTCGTCATTAATTTGAATGAGAACAAACTGTTCTGGCAAGTTTGCATCACGGGACCTGTGTGATTTCAGATGATAAGATGACAAAGAGGTGATTTTCACAAACAGACTTGCTCTTCGTGTAATTAGCACAAAAAGAACACACAGTGAAGTCCTGAGGTCTCGATCCCCTGAAGGAAGTTTGAAACGCTCCGATACAGAAAACAGCTTTTAGAAAACAGCAGTGGACCAGAAGTGATGGAATCCCGTTCTCCCACTGCAGAGGGAAAACAATACTCAATACAATATTCATTAAAAAATAAGTGCACCGATGACATTGTTCAATATGGACGGTGACTGAACATGTTCATCTCCGTGGTGGATTTTCACTGATGAGCATTTCTTGCATGAGCAGCCTCAGGACGAATCAAACCCCGAGCCCCGACCATTAGTCCCGTACTGTACTGATTGTGCCATAAAAGCAAATATAAAAGGTTGACTGACTCCGCGGCTCTAATTGGGTGGTAAAACAAAATCCACTTGAATAAAAAGCGTTGTACTCTCAAAAGAAGATAATTAAGAATGACGTGACAAGCGCTGTTTAAGAGCAGAGGTTCAAACAACATCGCCGGCGCAGTAAAGTGTGTGTGTGTGTGTGTGTGTGTGCGTGTGTGTGCGTGTTTGTGTGCGCGCCTCGTCCCAAAGCCCTCCAGTACCTGACAGATCTGATATCCTTACGGCTCGGGAAGCCTAATCCGAGGTGACAAGGAACAGCAATTAAAATAGATAAATAAAATAATTGGCACAATTTGCCGTCGCTTAATTCACAGCAATGCCCCGATAATCTAGTAATCTGCTTTGACGACAGCAGCAAACGCCCCCTAACCTCCTCTGCACATGTTGATTTGTGTTTTGGAGTGTGTGTGTGTGTGTGTGTCTGTGTGTGTGTGTGTGTGTGTGTGTGTGTGTGTGTGTGTGTGTGTGTGTGTGTCGGTGTGAAAGACTGAGGAGTACGCAGAGCAGAAAGCATCATGTGGTATTAGAACTGACACCCATCAATCTGCCTGATCTGTCGGCCTGAATAATGGAGGACTAGTGGACACGGAGAGGAGGAGGAGGAGGAGGAGGAGGAGGAGGAGGAACTGGAAGACAAAGAAAATGAAGGAGTATACATGAGAAGAAGACGAAAGGAAAGGGCCAGGAGGGGAATTCAGATGAGAGGTGGGCAGAGGAGAGGCAACGATCAGAGGAGGAGTGAGGAATCAGATGTCAGTGAAAGAAGGGCAGAAGAGGAGGGAGAGGAGGAGAGAGAGGCAGAGGTGTTGATGAGTAGAGGAAACGAGAAGGAGCTAAAAAAGGAGAGAAGGTAGAAGAAGAAGGTTTAGGGAAAGTGATGGAGAGAAGGAGGTCAAGGGAGAAATTTGGGGTGTAAAGGAGGACAGCAGATGTTTGTGGGAGCTAAGAGGAATAATGGAGGAAGAGGAGGAAAGATGTTTCAGGCCAGGTAAATGTAAGAAGGTAATGGAGAGGAGGAGATGAACAGAGCAGACGGGGGAAAAGGAGGAGAGCCAGGGAGCAGATGGAGGAAACAAATGGAAGGGAAGAGAGGATGAGGTCTGGGGGAGAGTTTGGGCAGAAAGAGAGGAGAGGATTTGGAGAGGAGGAGAGTAAAGGAGGACGAGAGCAGAGCAGAGATTTATGGGGGATGACACGAGGGAGAGTGGGGAAATAGAGGAGGAGATGAGGAAATTGGAGAAGGAGGGAAGTGGAGGAGGAAAGACAGAGGGAGGAAATGCTAAGGATCGGGAGGCAGGAGAGAAAGATGGAGATGTGGGAGTTAAAGGCAGAGGAGGAGGAGAGAGAGAAGAGGAGTGTATGAGGGGGGAGAAGGAGGACAAGGAAGACATTTGGGGAGGAGGAGGACAACAGAGGATTAAAGGAGGACAGCAGATGTTTGAGGGAGCTCAGAGGAGAAGCAGAAGAAAGAGGTTTGAGGACAGGTAAATG
Source organism: Hippoglossus stenolepis (assembly GCF_022539355.2). Taxonomy (NCBI): domain Eukaryota; kingdom Metazoa; phylum Chordata; class Actinopteri; order Pleuronectiformes; family Pleuronectidae; genus Hippoglossus; species Hippoglossus stenolepis. The sequence goes on along the minus strand of NC_061493.1, from coordinate 21,620,937 downwards.
AAGGAGGGGAATGAGGAGGAGGAGATGATGCAAACAGAAGTGGAAGATGGGGAGAGCATCCTTCAGAACAAGGGAGCTGGAGAAGGAGTGTGTGAGATGAGTGGAGGAGAGAAGGAAACACAAATGGACACAATATGGAGTTTGAAGGGAGGAGATCAGAGGAGGATGATGGCTGGAGCAGAATTTGGGTAGGAAGGAAAGAGAGGGTTGGGAGAGGAGGAGAGAAAAGGAGGACGAGAGCAGGGCAGAGATTTATGGGGGATGACACGAGGAAGCGGGGAAATAAAGGTGGAGATGAGGAAATTGGAGGAGGAAAGAGGGATGGAAGACAGAGGGAGGAAATGCTAATGAGGGGGAGGCAGGAGAGAAGGATGGCATGAGGTGCAGTAAAGTGTGGATGAGGAGGAGAGGAGGAAGAAGGAGAGTCAGGGAGCAGAGATTTATGTGGAGGGGCTTGCAGCCAGGGAGTGGAGGGAAACAGCCAGGCCTATTATAGATGGGACTCTCCTGGGAGAGCAGGTCCTGGAGCTTTCCAGGCATTTCCACCGTATTTCACCGCGGCTCCGAAAGCTGCACGCTGCAATGCACAAAGCGCCGCCCTCGCCAGAGTCCTCAGCCCTGGGAGGATAAATAAAGTGGGTCCCTTCCACTGCATGCGTATTCAATAAAAGTGATAAAAGGCTGGAAGTAACCCTTAGCTTCAGTGGGAGGGAAAGTGAGAAACCAAACTGGCCACCCTCTCCAAGGAGGAGCGTTCAAAGAAAAACTCAGACATCAAACGCACCACGAGCGTAGAGCGCGTCTGCTTTCATACGAGGGAAGTCAACAGAAAGGTCTGAGAGATCAAATGATCCGAGTGTGGAGGTAGTTTGTGTTCCGGCTTCTCTCTGTTTCTTTGTCTGCCTCGGTTTTCTCTCGCTCGCTCACCGTCGGCGAGAGGTAGAGGGGAGAGAGAGAGAGCGAGAACAATTGAATGGGCCTCCCACATAAAATCCATTCAGAGGCGTCTTGAGGAATGAGAATGAGAAATTGTCCGACGCAGTGAATCAAATCAATCTGATCCATTACAAGATCGCTATCAGAAGGTTTTCCCCTTTGTCTTTGGCCCGGATTATGCATGCTGCTGGATAAGTGTGTGCATGTGTTTCTACATATCAGTGTGTGTGTGTGTGTGTGTGTGTGTGTGTGTGTGTCTGTGTGAGTACTTGTGCTTATTCAATACCTGACGTAGCACCGTGTCTCATGTAATCAATGAAAGAATTACTCAGTTAACTCATGTGATTACTTGAACGACAGACTATCGAATACAAAATTTGCCAGTTGTTGGAGCTCAGCGATAAATCTGAAATATACATAACGACGGCCTGAGGGTCTGAGACGACATGTCAGGGGCACGTCAACGCCATCTTTCTCTCTCTCTCTCTCTCTCCGCATTTCCTGTTCAACTCGTGAATGTTTACTGTAGAAAATAAAGACGAAATAAGGCCCCACAATAATCATCTTAAAAATGGGAAATCAATATTGACAACTGTGAAATACCAGAGAACAAATGTCGGGCTGGGCGATAAAATGACGACAATAACTATCACAGTATAATTTCCATCAATAACAATATTACTAAAGTTCAAATATAGCCTATATCAATATAAAGCTTGTGCATTGTTTAAAACCTCAAATTTCACTCAGGAGCAAAAATCTGTCTTTAAACTGACATTGATTGTGATAATGATCGATATCAACATCAATATTTTAGTCTCAAAATGTGGAATAATACCTGTAATTGTTGATTATATGTTTTAGTGCTTATATTCACTATCAAGTTTTGGCGATTACAGCTTGAAATAGTCTGAGATTGGTTTAATTTTCTTTAATTAATATAATTAGACTAAGTTTTTTGTCTTTTGCCAAACTAACCAACCTAAGCAACCAACATGGTTTCCTTCTGCTGCGTCTTTTACACAAATCAAACCTGTTTGGGGAATAACATAAATACAGTAAACCTCTTCTGTAGGTGACACATCTGCAAGAACACTGTCAAATAAAAACATAATGTGCAGACAATTTTATATTACACTGCGTTTTATCCTCATATAACAAGGCAGATACTAAATTCCATTAAGACTTAATATCTTATTGAAACTAACGCTTGAGCTACAGGAAAAAAAAGTTTGTAATATTTAATACTTTTCCTCTGTAAAATCCGATGCATGAAGATCATAATCCTAATTTTTCACACCCTACAGACCCACTATCCACTGGCTCAACTTTCACTTAATTTAACATTTAGCTCTTTCCAATCTTCCCCCGTGCACAGAGGCTTTTCCAAACTTATTTCCCTTATCACAAACGGAAACTTGTGTAACCAAATGATTTCATTGCATACGCGCCAATTTCCTTTTTTATTTCCTTTTTGAAGTCTCACGATATCCCTCCATTCCTTATGTTATTTCTTTTTTCCTTTGGTGGATTTTAAACGGCGATAAAAGAAGCAGCAGCGACTTAAAGATGGAGATGGACAACATGATTACGGATGATGAAAGCTGGTATCCATCACCACCCACTCTGTTTGTGTTTCCATCCTCCCTCCGTCTATCTGCCTGTTCCTCCTCTCTCCCCTCTTATGTTTTAATGTAAGTCGATAACTATCAGGAGCTGATAACACCCTGGGCTCCGCTCGGCTTGGTGAGGCTCGATGAGGCGAGGAGAGAGCGCGAGCGGAGTTGGGTGAGGTGGTGTGTGTGTGTGTGTGTGTGTGTGTGTGTGTGTGTGTGTGTGACACTATCTCCCCTCAGTGAGGCCTGATGCGCTCGGGTGCAGGAGATAAGCGAGCAGCTCTCAGCGCTGGCGGTGAGGGGGGGGGGGGGACAGTGACGTCACCGCTTGTCTCTCAATCCCGTGGCGGTAAATTAAGTTATGGTGGCACAGGTGGAGATTATGACAGAATTAGATTTGTCTCTGCTTCACAAAGGAGATAAGACCGTGATCAGTGGCTGTGTCACTCACTCACTCACTTCTATATTTACTTCTGTGCAGAGAACTGAGCTCATTGGAAAATGAACACTTCTGGATACTAAAATTTGTTTTGGGATTTCCCCCCCGGACGACGCTGTTGTTGTTGTTGTACGTCATAATCAGAGACTTTAAAGGTTCAGGGTGTAGAATTTAGTGACACCTAGTGGTGAAGTTAAACGTTGCAGTTGAACACCCCTCACCTCACCCTCCCCTTCCAAACATGACAGAGAACCTGTGGTAACCTTCAGTTGTCATAAAAACCCAAACGGTGTTTAGTTTGTCCAGTTTGGGCTACTGTAAAAAACATGGCGGCCTCCGTAGAGAGGACCCGATGTAAATATTTAAATTTAAAGGACCCATTCTAGAGTAAGATAACAACAATTTGGACAATTTAGATGATTAAACACTAGTGAAAACATCACTAGGATTATTTTATATTCAATTTCTGCCAATAGATCCTGCGGCCCTCGCTCCTCTCGACTCCCCCCCCCCGCAAGCCGAGGCGCAATGCATGATGGTATATATTGCTCGGTTAGTGACGATCGGTTATACACTACTTTTCATGATGCATTGTGGGAAACAATGTGTGCAGGATATAAGAAATTTCCCTAAACATTCGGACATCACTACAAAATGGTGAATTCGTTATAAAGTGGACTATAAAGAGATTGTAAATGATTTCGGACGCAGCCATTGTGTTTGTGGTTCATTGGGATTTTTTTAGTTTTGGGCGAGATGCACCTTAAAGTGTTTGCATGCAAGATTTCTGCTGTTGATATTTCAGATAATCCATAATAACAGTGTGGCTTTGTTTGATCTAAGTGACTTGGTGAGTCATGACAGGGTGACAGCACCCGTTAACATCCTGAAAACCAAGCAGCTAAACGCAGCAGAGAGATTTCAAAATGTCACCCATGAAGAAGGCTTCATGTTCAGGTTGTGACATTATGGGAACGCAAGTCTGATTCGAGGATGAAAATCTAGTTCCCAAGAGGTAAACCGATAACTTTAGGGATATGACTTATGGTTATGGTCTACGTCTGTGTGTGTCTCTGTGTGTGTGTGTGTGTGCCACAATAAATGCTGAGGGCCAGAGGAAAATAAAAGAGTGGGTCTGCTACTACCCAGATGGGGCGAGTAAAAAAAATAAAAAAATAAAAAGGGAGAGGAAGCAGAGAAGCAAAAGCGAGCGTGTTGGGGGAGAGCGAGAGAAAAAGATAATTTCTTAGCTCTTCTTTTAAATAAGTCTGTTTCTATAGCAACCATCCAACCAGCCGCTGGAGAGACAGCGAGCGAGAGGAGAGAGAGGGAGAGAGGGGAAAGTGGGGGTGCACCAGAGAGACAGACGGAGGGATAGAGAGAGAGAGAGAGAGAGAGCGTTACCATAGCAACGGAAGAAGAGGGAGGAAAAATGACTTGGAGAAACTTTAAAAAAAACATATAGGAAGAAAAGGAAAAGGCGAGATAAGCAAAGGAGTGAATTTACAGCACTGCAGCACGGAACGGTATCGGGCCAGTTCCTCGGCAAGTTAATTAAAAATGTGATTAATTACTCATCACTCGTTGGAGAAAAAAAAAAAAAGAAGAGATTATATTACTTTTCTTATAGAGTTCAGTCGTGTGAGGAGGTGTTTCTCACGTCCAGGGTCCAGGAGGTAAAAGTCTGTTTCTACACGAAGGTGAATTACAGTTGGAGCAGAGCATGAAACTACGGAAGCGTATTGCATTCACTTGAGATAAAAAAAATTTAAAAAATAATCTGCTCGGTTCTAACGAGATAATTAAGGAAACTCTCCTGGTTCAATGATCAGTAGAAAAGACGAGGTGCTGTCATAGCCAATCAAAACGCTTCAAATACCTCCCGTTAAAGTTGTTGATTATACTTTGTTGAAACCTAAAGAAAGATCAGAATCATAATCTGTCTGATTCTGTCTTTTTGGATAACTTAGTTGTATTTTGTTCTCAACTAACACGACACAAACTAGACATTTAATCTATATCTTGTTAATTTCTTGTTAATTAGAGAGGCAACAAAGACACTTGTGTTAAAATAAGGGAAACATCATAGTTTTGATTAAATGTAAATGAACATTGCATAAACCAGATTCTTTCCCTGACTGCAGCTTCGTGCTGTGTGAGCGCCTGAACATCATCAACAGACCTAAGTAATGCTGTCAACTCCACAACACAATGTTTTGATGGTAAAAAAAAAAGGTTCTCAGTGATTTTCCTGAAATGTTTCATATATTTAAACGGTGAAATTCATCAATTTACAACATTTCATCATTATATTAATAGAAATCTGCTTTATGGTTCCTTCAAAACGCATTTGCTCTTACAAAATACGTCTCATTGTTGACGTTTGTGTCTCAAAGCACATGGAGAAGATTCTGGGAAGACAAAAATAATCTGTGAAAATTCTCTTAATAATGAAGCCTCACTGGGATCTCCTGAACTCCTCCCTCTTAAAAAATAAGTAATCACATTACTTCTCAACAGTGTAAATGTGAACTAAAGTCAGACCGAGCGCAGTGATGTGACTCCAGTGTAGCTGGGATATAAAGAGAGGCTGTGCTGTGACAATATTGGCTTTGGCTGCTGCCTGATTGTCCATTCTCAGCTCTTGACCACACATGACCTCCATCACTATGTGGAGAGGGCGAGCGAGCAAGGAAAAGCACTGGGGGGAGGGACGTGCGGAGGGAGAGAGAGAGAGAGAGGGAGGGAGGAAGAGGATTGATTGGGAGTCCCAGAGTTCAGACAGCTGACCACAGAGGCCTCGATCCGTTCCCCCAAAAGCACTGAAGCTACATGATGATCCTAAATAAGAGCCGACTTGGGTCGTGTGGGGCGAGAGGGACCAAATTCTTCATCCTATAAACTGATGTGTGCACGATTGTATTTAGTGCACGAGCAGCACGTGTCGGGTTCCAGTGATGGACAAAGTCGAAAGGTGCCGTGAGCTGCGTAAATGTGAATAATTTTAATTTACGTTTAATAGCTTTACGATCAAATGTGTTTTTAGCAACTGATCTTTTATGAAACTTCCTCTGATGGTTTGCTTCTGGATTTTAATTAATTACTCTCGACAGCAGTATACGGTGAAGATTGTAAAGCACAGGAGGAATTTTTATTCCCACCAGCTTTGAAGGATACCACTATTTGATTATGTGAAACTCTTTTAGATTTAGTGAAGGTTGAAGCTGAAGAGAAATATGAGTTTCAGTTAATCCAGCTGTATCTGCTCCTGGTGGTGGATTTACAGTCGTAACAGAGTAAGCAGAGTGGTTTGAAGGTTCTTCTGCTGGAAAACTCCCTCAAACATTTTACTCTTCAGCCGTTGTTGCTTAAATCACTGTAACGCTGTCAGAGAGAATACGGCTCAAGGTTCCTCGGAATCCAGAATCACTCAGACTCCTTATCTCACTCCACTGATCAGTAAATATCGAGCTTTACAAGGAACATTTAGGAACCAGAACGTTTAATTTTATCCACCTGTAAAGAACTCATTCATCTCTGCTTTATATTGTAGTATATGTTTATGTAAATGCTTTATAGTATATCTTTAGTATATTATATTGTACATCTTTTAGTATATTCTTTGAAGTATGTCTTATATTATATTATAGCATATTTTAAGTTGATTTATTACGGTATATATCAGGGGTATGCTCTAACGTACATGAAAGTGTTAGTATACTGGCTATAAACACCATCCGTGTACAATGGCAGCAGCTTGCCATGTTGTGTTTCTAGACCTTGACACATTGCAACTTAAAAACTGCCTCATAAATAAGTGATAGCCTTTTAACTCGCTCTTTTTTTTATTTTTATAAAGGTTAAATGCACAACAGCAGCCTGAACGTGATTTAGTTCTGAATTATTAAAAAGCTACTGTACTTTTTATCAAACTTTTTCCTCCCATTGTAAAGTTTGGGTGTTAGTGTGCGACCTCACAGTGAATCGGAGCTTTTTCGCCTTTTGTGTCTGTGTCTTGGTGAATTCCTGTTTTCTCAACGGCGCAGAGAGAGAATCTGGTAGATTTGTCCTTTGAAAGAGCTCAACAAAAGGTTCCCTCGTTAGAACGCCGTACGGAGCCGGGTGAAATTAATGGGGTTTGGAACAAAAGGTTTCGAGAAAGATTTCCCCGACTATTCCCCCGCGCAATTATTTAATCCCTTGTAATTAGTCTGCGTGTTTGAAAAGGAATACACATTTTCTGTCTCCCCCCTTTTTCTCCCTCGTCAGTTGGAAGATGAAATCGCAAGGAAGAAGAAAAACAGCCTGTAAACACCTGCTGGCTTTGAGCAGCAGTTATGATATAGTTTTCAGTCACCAACGATTTACGTTCCTCATACTGGACCTCATCAGGGTTGTTATTTTCCACGAGGAACCGTCGTGATAATAAGAAGTAAACTCCGGGCCAGCTCTTCTGCATGAATTAACCTTTCTGCGTTTAGCTCCAGTGCACTCAGACTCTCATCAGACCACTTTCTTCTTCTGCTTTTATGGACCATGGCTGTTTGGTGAATTCTGCCCAGCAGATAATGAGCAGAGCGTCGTCATTTGAGTTCTGGCTGAGCCCACACAGGACAGCTGTCTATTTTAAGCTATAGCTGCTGGCCAGCGAACCATTAGCCTGTTTTACACCGATAGCAAATAGCCATCAGGCGTAAATGCAAGCCAGTTAGCCAACAGCCATCTGCCGCGCGCCGCAATTATGCCGCTTTAAAGTGCTGTTGGAAATATAGTAATTATGAGTTGAGCGCGCATTAATGACCCAACACAATAGTAAATGTGCCCGGGAAAGGGGGGGGGGGGTTCGATGATACCTGTGTGTAACAGTCTGTAAAGTGCGTGGACGCTTTGTGAATACTGATGGAGTTTGTTAGGGCGGGGGTTGTTTTCTAAATAAACAAAAAGAGACAAAACTACTTCTGTGATCATTTCACTTTTAATAGTGTCCAAAAGCAGTTATGCACAAAATTACATTTCCGTCCTCTGAGCTCAGCTGCAGCGGCGCTCGCTCTTGATGAGCTTTCAAAGCAGCGGGCGCCAACTGGAGGAGCAGGTTCGCCATTAGCCGCTTCCAAGCTCCCTGTGCTGTTCACGTTGTGTTCAATGACAGTGGGCTCATTGAGACCGCTGCTCGCTCTCAGTGTAAATCCACAGGCTGCGTTCGGTGACTCTCTCCCTGGCAGTGACAGCCGCTGTAGTCAGCAGCACATTCAGGTCAAGCAACTCGACTCATTCCGTCACATTCAGCCACGAGCCTTTTTGCTTTCACAACGCTCTGATTAAGTGGTACAATAGTTGCAAATCTGCTGGCGTGTTTGCTGAAGAGTAATTACGAGCGTCTGATAAGCGTTCTGGGGAAGTTTCCCAGCAACATGATTTCCACCGGGGCTCTATCTCAATTGAAAGTGATTGTCTTTGCCGAATTGGCTCAGCCGTGATCCTGGAAACTGGCCTTTTCTCACACACATGATAAGACAACAGATTGCCTTGTACGCCGTCCAACCAAGAATAATGCTGCAAGCTGTAATAATTTACACCATCCATCAGGGCTTCTCCACGACTACATGCCTGCTTCATCTCAGAGATAAGACCGCTGCACGCCGGCGATGTCTGGGAATGGTAAATGCCATGTCGGAGGCTCTAATTGGCCACAGAGAAAGCGGGCTGAGGCTTCTCACAGACGCATCATACAACATAAACACGTTGATGCAAATCAGGCCGTAGCACTTCACGGGGATGGGAAGTGGAGGAGGAGGAGGGTGGAGGGGATATGAAGAACGAGGTTTCCCACTTTCTTAATGTGCCTTTTGTGTTGTTTGTGGTGTGTGAGTGTGTGTGAGTGTGTGTGTGTGTGGGTCGGCCTCGCTTCCCCTCTCTCAGGATCCCTCCGTCTGTGTTACCATGGGGACGGCATGCATCCTATATCGCTCCCTCTTAACCCCCACCACCACCACCACCACCACCTCCTCTCTCTTTTCCCTGTCTCCTTTACTCGCTGGTTTCGGTGTTACCATGGCGACACACGTCTGTCTCGTCTCTGCCTGCTACCTGTTTCACATGCGGCCCTCCTCCTCTGGGTCAGCCTCCTCATCTGTCCGTCTGCTCCTCCGTTTGTGTGTCTGCCGCTGGATGTTTGTGTGGCCTCGCCGTGCGTCTCTTTGTTTGCTCTTTGTTTATTTGTCGGGTGTTTTATGTATTTGGACTGCGTGTGCGTCCGTGTGGCTGTTTTCCCTGCGTCCGTCCCCTCGTCATGTGTTTGCTTTCTGTGTCTCGCTCCTTTTTTCCTCTATTTCTCTCCGGCTCAGTGGCTGCCTGTCTGGCCACCAGGCTTTTCCACCTCTAATCCCCTCCTCTCCTCTTTCTGCTCTGCTGCTCGGCTCTGTCGTTCTCCTAACATCAACCCCTCTCTCTCCCCTCTCTCTCTCCTCTCTCTCTGTATATATATTTTTTTCTCTTTCACCCCCTGACTCGTTTGTTTGCTCCCACATCAAAACACGAGGCTCTATCCATTGAATGTCACTGGGAACACACAGTCAAAAAAAAATTTAAAAAAAGGAAAAGGAAAGGGAGGGATTTAGGTAATTTTTGCAGACAGCAGCTGTTGCTATGGCGACACAACTTTTGGATTTGCTGGGGAATGCGAGGGATGAATAGAGGGATCGACGGAGGGAGAGAAAATGTGTGAGGATTGGAAAAAAGAAGGGGGTAAGAAAGAAAGAAAGAAAAAGAGAGGAAGCCATGTATTTGGCACCGGTGGCGCACGCTGACCCTGGTTTGTCCTTTCAGATGCAGTTGGACATTTTGGGCAGGAAACCTCCATGACTGTTTCTGTTTTAGATTTGTCCTATCTTTAATAATTCATTCAGATTTTATGCTGTCAATCAGTTTTGTAAGAGCGGAGGCTAGTTTTTCCCTAAATCTCACTTTGGATATGAAACCGTCCTCTGCTTGCTAATGCAGGTAGAAAGGCACTTCATTAAGCTTCCACTGGTACAACTGACCTTGCTTTGTTCTGCCTCCACTCCACTTTTAACCCTGGAAAAGAAAAACAGCCACCATCAGTCAGAAAAATACGGAGAATTAAAAACGTGTTTTCCTCTTTGTTTCATCGTGTTGCGAATGTGTCCGTCACTTCCTTCAAAACGGTGAATGTCATATTTAGGATCGCGCCCCCTCCCCTCTGTGTGCATTTAGGGGGAAAGCATTTTATTATAATATGCATTGGAATATTCAAAGTAGGCAGGCAGGGGGGTGATGAAGGAGACTGGAGCCTTTGGGTATTGATGTAGAGCTGTGGAATTAGCTGCGCAACTTCTATTGATTCAAGCTGTGAGGACTGGAATATGAAACGTGTGTGTGTGGGGGGGGATGGGGGGATGGAGGGCAAAAGACCTTATCAATGAACTTGGGGAATGAAAGAGAGAGTGAAAGAGAATGAGGAGGGGGAAAAAGGAAAAACCAGATTAACAGTCAGCAGAGAATTGAATTAAAGGGAGACAGAAGGAGAGAGTGGGTGCAGAAAGAAAAAGGAGATTATGAAGCAACACAGAGGAGGAGTACGACGAAAAGGAAGAGGGAAGAAAGGACGGGCACAAAGAATGCGAGGAGGAAGAGAGAAAGCAGAAACATGATGAATGAGCCGAGTGGCAACACGTAAGAAAGAAAGATCAAATAAACAGAGGAGCGAGGGAACGGGGCAGAGAGGTCAGGGCTCGCCGCCAGTGGCACTTTAGCCCGGAGACGCCACGCTGCAGTAAACCCTGCGCGCCTGGACACTGCCAATTATTAAAGGGAGGACAAAGTTGACAAATGTCAGAGTTTACGTTTCATTACAGGAGGCGGGGGAGAGGATGGAGAGAGTAGGCGACGGAGGAGGAGGAGGAGGAGAAGAAGAAGAAGGGAGAGAGGGAGGAAATGCCATGCATTCCATTAAGTGGCCGGAGAAGAAAAACCACAGAGAGCGGGAAGGGGAGGGGAGGAAATGAGAGAAATACAGGAAATGGAGGAGGAGGAGAGGTAGAGGAGGAGGGGGCAGGGATTAGACCACCGTACAGAAAGACAGATAGAGACGGGGGGGGTTATAAGCAAAGGAATGAAGAGCTCAATTCATCACTGCGCTGAACTGGGTCCTGACCTTTGAAAACGGAGTTAATGTTAGACACGGCAGCACTTAACATTCTGATGGCCTCTGTGTTTGTTCTTCAGCTGTAAAGCCAGAGCCTCACATTACGTCCGTCCACTGTTCTCAGCGCTTTACAAGCCTCTCGCTGAGGGATAATAAGTTCCTGCGGGAGAGCAACACACCGATCAGGAGACACGAGGCTCGTCTAGATGTGTCAAATGATCCCGAAAACCAGCCAACTAAGACATGTTGCTTATTCCTCTGTGCCGTGGAGATTCGTTCTTTTCCCAAAAAATGTGCAGAGATCCACAATTTTTATGTTTTACTGGCGTAAACACTATTCTGTGTATCTTTCTGACCTGTTTTTAAAGATTTACTGCCTGAGTGCTACACGGGGAAAGTCAGGGAAGTCAAATGGTATTGATGGACGAACACATTAGCTGTGTCCGACTCTATGGGACGAGGGAGGGTACCGATCACGCCGGAGCTTTAGTTGCCCGCAGGTAAACAGTGCGTGTGGCGAGCGAAAGAGGCGGAACACACTGACGAGAAATGCATCGGCTATCGGCTTTTAGATTCATCTGCATTCATTTGCAGATTGCTGTTAATAGAGGTCGGCCGAAATGTCGTCTGGACCTAAAACGCCGACAAAAAGCATCACTGTTTGTGTTTTGTTCGGAGAAACATTCGACTCTAGTCAGACTGTAAATGGAAAAACATCCACTGCTGCCCACAGAGGCTTATTCAACATCAGAGGATACCCGGCGGCCTTTGGAGGATTCCGTCTACGAAGGTTTGGCCTCTGTAGGCAGAGGAGTTCGTGAGGGTCGATGCCGAAATGAGTCAGACAGTTCCATCGTTAGCTTCGTACGTCGGCTCGTCAGCTTTGTCACTAGCTCGCAATGAATCGTGGGATCGGTGGAGAAGGATCCACCTGTTGGATCCTTTGTTGCCGAGGAATGAAAGGACGCATTTGTCAGCCGCATCTGACGGAGCTTTCAGAAAAGGGACAGCCTTAGTTGTGTCTCTTCCTCAATCACAAGAAAAATTCAGATCAGGTTTATACTTTATACTAGGAGAGAGAGACAAAAACTTACTTAACTTTTCTGATTTGGAGAATAAACAATCAGAGAAAGGCTGGGAACGATTATTTTCTGCTTTCGAAAATGAAGGTAAAGGACCTTTCTGAGTTAGGACATCTTTAGAAAGTGAAGTGCACATCCTCTGAAAAAGCTTCCAATCGAGCTCGAAACAATCAGCTCCAGAAGCGATTCAGGAGATCAGGGCCGTGACTTCCTGCTGTAATGACATTGGAAATTAGCAGAAATGTGTTTTTATGCCTCAAACTAAAAATACGAATGTGTTCCGAGGATCATCCCGAGCAGTGCAGTGTTTAAATTTGTACATTTGAATTATAAGCGTCCTACATGAGCAGCATTTATCAAAAATAATGAAAGGTACAAGGTTAAAAGCAATTACAGATGCACCAATCCAATTATTTGCCCCGCATATAAATTCCTGAACCCAAACACATTCCGTAATTTTAGTCCTGTGAAAGATGTATTCATATTTGTTGAGAGGGTTCATGAAATTGCATCACTGCATGAACCTTTTAAACCCCCTCACACGTTCTATTCTCACACAAGTAACACGCGTGTGCTGTAGATGTGTGATAATGTGTTTTGAGAACAGACACAGAAATTATAAGTGGCACCAATCAGAGGCTGTTTATGTTCGAAATGTATTTATTTTAAGTATTTACAGTTTTACACATGTTAACTTAAGCGGAAACAGTATTTTATTTAACTTTAATGAATAAATCATCAGTAAATTCATGGATAATTTTATGGTTTATCAAATAGCAACGTAAAAGAAGTCGCTGGTACTGATGACACCAGAGTCATCTGTCACCCGACTCTGCAGCTTCTCTCAACTTTGCAGTTTATGAGGACTTTTTTTTCCCGTCAGTGTATCGTGTGCAGTCGTGTTCGTGAAACCTCCCTGAACACACACGGCTCAGCGGCAAACAGCAGACAGACACAGTTTGTGACCAGCAGCAGAACAAAGTGAAGCGTTCAGCAGCCAAACAGCCAGACTCCTCCCTCAGGAGTTGGTGGAGACTAAAGACGGAGCTAAAAGAAAGTGAATACTGGAACTTGCATTCATCAAGTGGACACAAACACGATTACAAAGTGAATGAAATGTTGCTCAGTAAAGTGCTGGATGTGCAAATCAGGGGGTTTGCTGACAAATTCATGAGATTAGCTTGTATCTGCAGTGGGATCCAAACGCTAGAGACCGTTTTTTGGATCCTACTGTTATATAATAATGAATAAATAGTAATGTGGCTTAAGGAATTTAAGACGTAAACAGAATATTCACTAATAATCAAATTGGACTCATTCTTACAAAATTAAAAACAACTGCAGACAAATCTTGAACAACACATCTTAAATAATTGACTTTCTTCCAAATCAGTGGAAACTCTGCATGTTTCTCATGTGGTGATTTCAGTATGTGTGTGTGGGGGGTTCTCCTTTAGATGAGTCCATCGCTCCAAACCACAGATACTTTACTTTCCAATATAATGACACATGTCAGCTGGTGTTGTAACCTCGAGTCAAAACGTCGTTTTTCAGTAAACCCATTTCGCCGCCTTGTAGCTGCTCTGATACGGTTCCTGTTGGAGAGGAAAGGAGAAAGTGGATGTTTGTTATCATCGCTGTAGCCCCTGTAACAATTTCCTTGTAGGATTCAGGCCAAGATGAGTCATGAATGAGGCCTTGAACAAATCCCACTGATACACAGAGATCCTGGAAGTAACAGATTCTCTGAATCCGGTGGAAGCAGATTCCGAGAGGACGGCCTTTGTTTTCGCCACAAGAAGTAAATGGCTTTGAAGTGTTTTGATGTTTCCTCGTGTCCTCGCGTTTGTGTTGCATGTAACATGTCACATTTGCACTGCAGCTGTGGACTCATATTTCTCTTGACTTTCTATTGTGCTGCACATGTTTTAATTTGCTGCTCACTCAGCCTCGGCTGTTAGAGCCTCTATTAGCTCGGTGTGTTGTTCCAGCTCCTTTTTCAACACCGCAGCCAAGGAGGATGTTTTTGCCTCTGTCTTGTTTGTTTGTGAGCAAGTTAATGGAAAAAACTACTGGACAGATTATCAGGAAACTTGGTGGACGGATGTGGTTTGGCTCAGGGAAGATCCATAAAATGTTCGTGTGAATTTCAACAAAGGGATCCAGGAACGTCTTTTGACATTTGTACTGATTTCCCAGGGAATAATTAATTAATTAGTTCTTAGTGAAACAAATCAGGCATATTTGAGGGACTGTGTGAAAAGTTTGGTGCAGCTTGAATAAATCTGCTCTTCTGAGTGCCACTGTAGTTTAAATTTTTGAACTTACATACGTATATAGACCTGAAACTATTTCAAGTTTCCAAGCAAACCAAATACATCAGTCTAAACTTTGTGGAAATGCACAAGGAATCAAGAATAATTCCATCTTATGAAACAATGCTGTCGTGTAAGTACAGCGTTTTGGATTTTCCTCGATATAAACTCTACATAAACCACCAGTTGGTGCATTATGAAGAATCCGTGGACTTAAAGCCTGAAACGCTGTAAACGGCAGACGAGCAGATCTCACTGTCGTCTCCCCCAAAGGACGACAACAGTGGATTTTTGTGACTGTGTGTTTTTTTGCTGGAAAGAGAAAGACAACAAAAAACCTGCCTGGAGTCTGATTGAAGCTTGACGCTCATTCAGGCCGCGAGAGAAAGCGAGCGATTTGTGATTCATGTCTTTGAGTGCTTGATATCTGGGGACTTGGGCGTATGTGAAGGGGGTTTGTGGGTAAACACTGGAACAGGTTTGTCTTGTGGAACCAGATGAAGAGATGAAGTACACGAGAACACACACGGTGTCAATGTGCAGCGATCAAGGTGACAGGAAACTGGCTTGATTACTGAGATCACTTCTTCATGTTCAGTAGAGAAACTTAACATTTGACTACTTCAGGTCTTACAGACGTTTATTGATTATTTTGTATTGAAAGACTTTCTTTCTAAATATTTCTTATTAATGCAGATAAAGAAATTACATGTAGGAAAATATATTTTTTCTTTCAATATACTAAAAATGTGCATTGCTCATATGAACTTTTGGTCATTTTTCTTAAAGTATACAAAAGCACGCACATCGGAACTTATTAAACACAAACCAGAAGAAAGGAAATATCTGAAATTGGCCGATGCAAATATCTGTGAATAAAAAAATTCCAATCCTGATACATAGATATATAATGATACCTAAGATTTCATTATCGAACCTGTATGACAAAGAAATGTAATTGATTCTATTACAGTTTAACCATAAACTTTATAATGAATCACTACAAATATACAGAAAACACAAACACAACCAAATATATACAACTTTAATTAAGGTAATAAACATGTTAGATGTTCATCTCTATCGCTTGTCACTTGTTCACTGGTTTACAACACAACACAAGTCAAAGAATATGAAGACCTGCTCATTAAAAGCACAACAATGAATCTTTAATGCATCAGTAATTACCTCACACTGGAATACGTACTTTTAATTCTCCTGTTCATATTGCTCCTATTTCTCTGTTTACATGCTTTTTACTTTAATTTCCAATGTGCTGCTTCTCAGACTCTAATGACGACTTTCAAGGCAGCACGAGACAGTGAGATGATTTTAATTCACATGAACATTCGAGCGTCAGCAGCTAGTTAAGGTAAATTACAGCCGAACAAGCCTCAGTGTATAATACAGAACATTTGTACTTGTTTTCTTTGCCCCACGTGCACGCGCATGCCTCTGCAGAGCAAGCACTTCTGTTTCGTCATACTGTACGTGTGTGTGCTGTTCTGTCTGAGTGTGTGTGTGTGTGTGCGTGTGTGTGTGTGTGTGTGTGGTGTGTGTGTGTGTGTGTGTGTGTGTGTGTGTGTCTGGACAGTCCGAGAGGCTGCTTCCCTGCTGATAGTCCTGTGACTGAGATATCCTCCCTCCAGCCTCCTCCTTATCTTCCTCCACCTCCTTCATACTTTGTCTAATGAAAAACCTTCTGCTCTAAACACAGAAGCACACACTTACAGCACACACACACACACACACACACACTTACAACACACACAGTCATGCACACACTGTCAGATAGAGATTTGCTGATGTACTGACACAAACACGTGCGGTCTTGGTGCAAACCTCCCCCCAAAAAGAGTACACAAATAGCCTACACAACGAAAGTGAAGCAGACCGACTCAAGATGCCTGCTGACATGAACATATACATCTGTAAGACACTCACACACACACACACACACACACACACACGCACACGCACACGCACACACGTGTCCCATGGCGCCGCATGTGGGAGCAAAGAGCCGCCTTTAAAAAGCGAGTCCTCCGGTCCAACTCCACAGAGATCGCTTTCATTTCCCTCCTCCCTCCAGCAGTCGGTCACAAAAACAAGATTTTCTCACTGATGATTTTTAGAGTAAAAGACTCAAATGAAAAATTCATCAAATTGGAAGCGAAGGCCAGGATGGTGCTGGTGTTGGTATTGAGTGTGTGTGCACTTCTCTCTTTGTGAGGAGCAGTTTCACTGACAGTCCTTGGTGAGGGAGGACTTTGTGACACACTGTGAAATGGGTGTTTGAAACTTTAGTGTTAGAATAAGGTAGATTGATGCATATATATCTCAGTGAGTGTCCCCACAAAGATAGAAGCGCAGGTGTGTGTATGTGCATGAGGTTGTGCATGTGTTAGTGTGTACAACAAGAAATGGAACCGATGCATCTTTTCTGTGTCACTGCTAATGTCGCATGTCGCAAGAACCTCCAGGGGGCTGCAGACTACACACACACACACACACACACTCACACAGCGATCATAATGGACACAAGTCATTATACATATGGTGCACACACTCTTGCACTTAACACACGCCTACAACACTCATACACACATGCATGCACATGCACACACGCAAGCATGCACTTCTGTCTCTGTGAGGACCCTGAGCGACACAACACATCTCTCAGCCTCTTCCTTTAAACACAAACATCACAACTGAATGTTTAAACCAGACCTGACTCCAACATGAACCCGAAGCAAACTGTTGAGCCACAGACAGCCCTTTAAAGGTGTTTCAGAAAGTAGAGACCGACCAGAACATCCAGGTTCTCCTACAAATGGATCTTCACAAAGATAAAAATCCATATACACACACACACACTTCATGTCATGTTCCTGCTCCACCCATTCTGAACATTAAAGATAAATCAGTGCATGTATCTGCTGTTAGAATAGAGAGGAGAGAATCAATTGTGCTTGTCATAACACACAAAAACACACAGAAGCACGTGTGTGTGTGTGTGTGTGTGTGTGTGTGTGTGTGTGTGTGTGTGTGTGTGTACACGCTGATGCGGAGGAGCAGAGGTTGACCCCAGGCTACCGGTTAATTAAAACTGTTCCGAGGAATGAGGGAGGAAGGGAGGGGGGAGAAAGAGAGAGGGAGGGAAAGGAAAACACAGAAAAAGACGAGTGGTTAGAAGAGAGATTGAAAAAAAA